>NC_084833.1:89880483-90193509 GCF_033115175.1 Lepus europaeus | reverse complement strand
GGCTAGAGGGAACGAGGCTTGAAACTCCGTGGGGAAAAGTTCACCAGGCTAACTAGAAGAGAGAGAGGGAAAAAAAAAAAGTGACCGAAACGGACACGAGTTTCTCTCTCTCCGCTCACCCCTCAAGGGCGAGCAAGACAAAGAGCAGGCGCCATTTTGGACATACGTCATAAGCAGGGCGACCTCAGGTCTGCACCGGCCCTGAGCCTAACAGAAAAACCTGACTCTGGGGGGAGGGGTGAAATAACAGGAGATTAGCATCTAACTTGGCAACCCAGTGGGAGACTGCAGGAGAATTGGAGCCCACACTGAGGGCAGCAGAGATTCCCTGTGTGGTCCTTGGGAAAGAGCTTCCAATCTCTGGCTCCTGTGGGTATATCATTTGCCTGCTAACTACCTCCAATTACATTCAGCTGTGCGGAATTACTTCCCTTTTGAATCAACAAAAGAAAGAGACATTTACCACACCTAACCTGGGAGTGTCATCCTGACACACCCTCAACCCTGAGGAACCAAACACAGCTCTCAGTCCACACCCATCTCAAGCCTCTAAGGCTCCACCAAAAGCAGACAGTCCACTTAATATAGAGCCATAGTATAACAAGAAAAAAAAAAAAAAAAACCACAGTGAAGAAACCAAATATCTCCAACATGCCAAACAACAAATGCAAAAACCGAGGTAACAAGAACAAGGAAGACACTATGACGCCCCCAAATGAAAAAGACACCCCAACTCAAGATTATGAAGATGATGAGATCGAAGAAATGCAAGAAGCGGATGTCAAAAAATTGATAAGAACATTAAGAAGTTCTCAAAAACAAATTCTTGAACTACAGAAATCCTTAAAGGACAAGATAGAAAATCTCTCTCGTGAAAGTGAAATATTAAGGAGGAATCAAAATGAAATGAAACAACTAGTGGAACAAGAAATGGTGATTGTGACGAGAAATCATAATGAAATGAAGAGTTCAATAGATCAAATGACAAACACATTAGAGAGCCTTAAAAACAGAATGGGCGAAGCAGAAGAGAGAATATCAGACTTAGAAGACAGAGAACAGGAAAGGAAACAGGCAAACCAAAGAAAAGAAGAAGAAATTAGAAATCTAAAAAATATTGTCGGGAATCTACAGGATACTATTAAAAAATCTAACATTCGGGTTCTAGGAGTTCCTGAAGGCATGGAGAGAGAGAAAGGATTAGAAGGCATTTTCAGTGAGATACTAGCAGAAAATTTCCCAGGTTTGGAGAAGGACAGAGGCATCTTAGTACAGGAAGCTTATAGAACCCCTAATAAACATGACCAAAAGAGATCCTCACCACGACACGTCATAATCAAACTCACCACAGTGAAACATAAAGAAAAGATTCTAAAAGGTGCAAGAGAGAATCGTCAGATTACTCTTAGAGGATCTCCAATTAGACTCACAGCAGACTTCTCATCAGAAACCCTACAAGCTCGAAGGGAATGGCGAGACATAGCCCAGGTACTAAGAGAGAAAAACTGCCAGCCCAGAATATTATATCCTGCAAAGCTCTCATTTGTGAATGAAGGTGAAATTAAGACTTTTCATAGCAAACAGAAACTGAAAGAATTTGTTGCCACTCATCCTGCCCTGCAAAAGATGCTTAAAGATGTGTTACACACAGAAACACAGAAACATGGTCACCAATATGAAAGAAGGTAAAGGAAGGAAACCTCACAGCAAAAGATCACAGGAAGCTCAATTTCTCTTTGACATAGAATTAAACTCTGATGCACTGTTAGAGCAATGTGTTAAAGTAATCTATTATGTTCTCTTGATGTCTGTTAAATTCTAATTGTTCAAAAACAGCTGAATTTTTATTACGAGCTATGGCTTATTTAACTATGTGCTTATTTTCAAAGACTTGAATAATCACCTTGTAACAATGATCAAATTTGGTCTATGTTATGTCATGATTTTAAGGAATCTTAGTTCAACCAGATATTTTGGATTTTGATATTGGTCTATTATGCTATGTTATATGTGCGTACATATTGTATGTCCACATGGGGAAATTTTATTAAGAGTTTTATTTTAAATGGCTTTTAGATAAGATTGTCCATAAATTTAAGCTGCTAAAATCAATCAAAGATAAAAAAAAAAAAAAGAAAAGGCTTTTAACTTCATCATTGAATATGATGCTAACTGTGGGCTTCTCATATATGGTCTTTATTTTGTTTAGATACATTCCTTCTGTCCCCACATTTTTGAGTTTTACAAAATTTTAAAATTTTGTCAAATGTCTTTTCAGTATCTATTGAGATTATAAAATGATTTTGACCCTCTATTCAATTAATATGGTATATCATATTGACTAGTATGTATCAAATCATCCCTGTATCCCAGATTAAATCCCATTTGATCAAAATGACTAATTCTTTCACTGTGTTGTTGAAATGTGTCTGTGAGTAATTTGTTAAGGGTTTTTGCAACTGTATTCATCAAGTATATTGACCTGTAATATTCTTTCTTATAGAGTCCTTGTCAAGATTTGGTATAAAGGTAATTCTGATCTTGTAAAATGATTTTGGAAGTATTCCTTCCTCTTCAATTTTTCAAAAGAGTTTTGAGAAAATTGAATTGGTTCTTTTTAAAATGTTTGGTAGATTGCCATAGTGAAGTTATGTGGTCCTAAGCCATTCTTGATGGGAGGGTTTTATTACTGATCAGTGTTGCTACTCATAATTGGCCTGTTCAGGCACTCTATTTCTACATGACTCCATTTTGGTAAGGTGTATGTATGTATGTATGTATGTAGGAATCTGTCCATTTTTCTAGATTATCAAATTGGTTGGCATATAGTTGCTTAAAATAATCCTTCATAATTCTTTGTATTTCTGTGAGATTAGGTATAACTCTCTTTTCATTTCTGATTTTTTAAATTTTAGAATTCTCTCAATTTTTATAACATAAGGGAATGTCAATTTTGTTTTTCTTTTTTGAAGAACCAGCTATTTTTGTATTGATCTTCTATGTTTTCACTTCATTTATTTTTATCTGATATTTATTATGTCCTTCATTATTCTAATTTTGGATGTGTCTGGTTTGTGTGTTTCTACTTACTTGAGGTATTGTTTATTTAAGATTTTTCTGTTTTCTTGTTTTAATTTTAACATTGATTGCTTTAAGCTTCCTTCTTTGTACCCTAGGTTTTAGTATGTTGTATTTCATTTTCATTTATTTCAAGAATTTTAAAAAATTCCTTCTTAATTTCTTCTTTGATCCATTGGTAGTTCAAGAGTAAGCAGCCTAATTTCCATGTAAGTTTATATTTTCTAAAGTTTTTTAGTTATTGATTCTAATTTCAATGCACAATGCCAGAAAGTATGATTACCATTCGTTTAAACTGGTTAACTTGCATTGTGGCATACATATGACATATCCTGGGGAATTTCCATTTTCTTTTGAGAAGAATGTGTGCCTTGCAGCTGCTGAATGGAATCATCTGTAGACGTCTGCTGGATCTAAGGGTCTAGGGCACATTTTGACTCTGCTGTTTCTTTGCTGATTTTCTGTCTGGATGATCTTGACATTTCTGAAAGTGATGTGTTAAAGTCTCTCCTATAATGGTTATACTCAATCTCTCTGTTTAGCTCTATTAATACTTGGTTTACATTTAAGTGCTCTGAGTTTTGCTGCTATATATTTATAATTGCTATTTTCTTTTGTTGAATTGACATTTTTATCATTACATAATGATTCTGTCTCTTTTCATTGGTTTTGGTTTAAAGTGTTTTTTTTTATAACATGTAGGTATGGACACTCATATTTCCTTTTGTATTGCATTTGCATGGAATATATTATTTGATCCCTTCATTTTCAGTCTAAATGTGTCTGTAAAAGAGAACTGAATTTCTTGTGAATATCTAATAGTTGGGTTTTGACTGTTTCCCACTCAGTAACTGTATGTATTTTAAAGAGAGAAAGTAATCCACTTACTTTAAGGAAATTATTGATAGATAAAGCCTAACAAGTGCCATTTGAAACTTATTTCCGGCCGGCGCCGTGGCTCACTAGGCTAATCCTCTGCCTTGCGGCGCCGGCACACCGGGTTCTAGTCCCGGTCGGGGCACCGATCCTGTCCCGGTTGCCCCTCTTCCAGGCCAGCTCTCTGCTGTGGCCAGGGAGTGCAGTGGAGGATAGCCCAAGTGCTTGGGCCCTGCACCCCATGGGAGACCAGGAGAAGCACCTGGCTCCTGCCTTCGGATCAGCGCAGTACGCCGGCCGCGGCGGCCATTGGAGGGTGAACCAACGGCAAAGGAAGACCTTTCTCTCTGTCTCTCTCTCACTGTCCACTCTGCCTGTCAAAAAAAAAAAAAAAAAAAAAAGAAACTTATTTCCTTGTTTTATTGTTCTTTTTTTTTTCTTCCTTTCTTAATCTTCCTTTGTGGTTAATTGATTTCTCTAGTAGTGTGTTTTGATTTCTTTTTTTTTTTTAACTTTTATTTAATGAATATAAATTTCCAGTATACAGCTTATGGATTACAATGGCTTCCCCTTCCCATAACTTCCCTCCCACCCACAACCCTCCCCTCTCCCGCTCCCTCTCCCTTTCCATTCACATCAAGATTCATTTTCAATTCTATTTATATACAGAAGATCAATTTAGTATAAATACTTCAACAGTTTGCACCCACATAGAAACACAAAGTGAAACATACTGTTTGAGTACTAGTTATAGCATTAAATCAAAAATGTACAGTACATTAAGGACAGAGATCCCACATCAGGAGCAAGCGCACAGTGGCTCCTGTTGTTGACCCAACAAATTGACACTCTAGTTTATGGCGCCAGTAACCACCCTAGGCTGTCGTCATGAGTTGCCAAGGCTATGGAAGCCTTCCAAGTTCCCCGACTCTGATCATATTTAGACAAGGTCATAAAAGACAGGTTGAGGATAGTAACCAATGATCCTAAGAGTGGCCTTAACCAGGTCTGAACAATTATACAGCATTAAGTGGGGAAGAGGACCATCAGTACACACAGGTTGGGAGTAGAGCCATTGGTGGTAGAGTAGAGGTTATGATTACAAAGGAATGAGGCCCAAGTGGACTAGACAGGGTCTAGAACAAAGGACAGAGTCATTATTAGAGGAGCTAAGAAAGGTGCTGTCTAAGCTACAAGTAATTTTTCTGATTGAGAGGCAAATAGAACCTGATAGAAGGGGCTTGATAATAATCTGTTGGGCTTTAGGCCTTGTAAGTTCAGAGGCCCAGACCTATCTATCTCTTCACATGGGGTATATCCTAAGGGAGGTGTGAACCTCCTAGGGGAAGGCACTCTGTTGACTTTCATTACTTGACTGGCCTGGGAGGAGAGCTGGCCAGGTAAAGGCAGGGGGCATCTCTAACAAGAAATTTACAGTTCTGCCTGCAATGTTGCTGACCCTACTTGGCTGTCCCCTCAACTGCAGTGGTCACTTTGGAAGTTGGGCTGAGTGAAGGGCTTTTCAGCTTGGAGCCAATAAGATCTGTGGCTCTGACCTGGGCATCCTTCGATTCCAGGGCAGGTCCATTTCCAGTGATCCAACTCTTGGCAGAGCTGCCAGGGCTCTTCACAAGCTGACTTCTGCTGAAGCCCAGGCTTACCACATTGAAAGCCACTGCAGTGGACTGGCCTGTTGGGTCTCCTTGAGGGCAGATCCCTGTACAGATCAGCCATTAATAGGCCTGCCACCCATTGCTTCTGATGCCTAGCTTTCTTTTCCTCCTGGTTTGTGTTAAAGCAGACCAGACGATGCAAGTCAAGGGAATGCCCGTGTCCCATCTCTAATCTTTGGTGGCCTGAACTACAAGTCTATAGTCACAGGCATGTTCTGTAGTAGTTTTTCTAAGGTAGACAATGCCCATGAGGAAAATTATATTCTCACTTTAAAACTTTCTTTCCCTTTGGTCTGAAAGGGAGGTTTTTTTTTTTACTTACTGTATACTTCGCTGATGGCGATGTGAATCTAGCTATGAGATTATTAGTTAAGTTCTTATTTTGGCTATGCTATTACAGAAAAATGTTAGCCATCTCTTATAAGGTCTAAAGATTAAATTGTGCATCCTACAGATTCCTTCATAATAGAATTAGTTCCCTACCTTGAAGAGAATAGAGAAGTGAAAGAACAAGTTGGGCTTAGAATAGAGAAATGAGGGAGCAAGTCCTAGATCACTTGCTGACAATAGCAATATTACATGAATACTTAGCAAACCGTTTCAACCCTTAGATAAGAACTTAATAAAACATTTACCGGAAGGTCCAATGCCTTCTATAAATTTTAAGAATCATGTATTTGAAAACACGTCTTAAATATCTAACATGGTGTAGTTTGTTTAACCAGTAAACTTAAGCACAACCATATAAAATGTTTTTAGTTTCTTTCTACCAACAAGTTTAAAACATATGATACACAGATTCAGGTCATACAAATTAAAATGTATCTTTGATTGATTTTAGCAGCTTAAATTTATGGACAATCTTATCTAAAAGCCATTTAAAATAAAACTCTTAATAAAATTTCCCCATGTGGACATACAATATGTACGCACATATAACATAGCATAATAGACCAATATCAAAATCCAAAATATCTGGTTGAAATAAGATTCCTTAAAATCATGACATAACATAGACCAAATCTGATCATTGTTATAAGGTGATTATTCAAGTCTTTGAAAATAAGCACATAGTTAAATAACCCATAGCTCTTCATCTCCTCCCTCTCTTTTTCCACTCTTAAATTTAACAGGGATCACTTTTCAGTTAAAATTTAAACACCTAAGAATAATTGTGTGTTAATTACTGAGTTCAACCAATAGTACTAGAACCACAACAACAACAACAAATACTAAAAAGGATAAAGTATTACATTGTACATCTAAAGTCAGGACAGGAGCTGATCAGTTCATTGTTGCTTATAGTGTCCATTTCACTTAACAGGTTTCCCCTTTGGCGCTCAGTTGTCACCGATCAGGGAAAACAAATGATATTTTTCTCTTTGGGACTGGCTTAATTCACTCTGCATGATGTTTTCCAGATTGCTCCATCTTGTTGCAAATGACTGGGTTTCGTTGTTTCTTACTGCTGTATAGTATTCTATGGAGTACATGTCCCATAATTTCTTTATCCAGTCTACTGTTGATGGGCATTTGGGTTGGTTCCAGGTCTTAGCTATTGTGAATTGAGCTGCAATAAACATTAATGTGCAGATGGCTTTTTTATTTGCCAAATTAATTTCCTTTGGGTAAATTCCAAGGAGTGGGATGGCTGGGTTGTATGGTAGGGTTATGTTCAGGTTTCTGAGGAATCTCCAGACAGACTTCCATAGTGGCTTAACCAGTTTGCATTCCCACCAACAGTGGATTAGTGTCCCTTTTTCCCCACATCCTCTCCAGCATCTGTTGTTGGTAGATTTCTGAATGTGAGCCATTCTAACCGGGGTGAGATGGAACCTCATTGTGGTTTTGATTTGCATTTCTCTGATTGCTAGTGATCTTGAACATTTTTTCATGTGTCTGTTGGCCATTTGGATTTCCTCTTTCGAAAAATGTCTATTGAGGTCCTTGGCCCATCTCTTAAGTGGGTTGTTTGTTTTGTTGTTGTGGATTTTCTTGATTTCTTTGTAGATTCTGGTTATCAATCCTTTATCTGTAGTATAGTTTGCAAATATTTTTTCCCATTCTGTTGGTTGCCTCTTCACTTTCCTGACTGTTTCTTTTGAAGTACAGAAACTTCTCAATTTGATGCAGTCCCAAATGTTAATTTTGGTTTTGACTGCCTGTGCTGTTGGAGTATTTTCCAGGAAGTCTTTGCCTGTGCCTATATCTTGCAGGGTTTCTCCAATGCTCTCTAATAATTTGATGGTTTCGGGTCGTAGATTTAAGTCTTTAATCCATGTTGAGTGAATTTTTGTGTAAGGTGATAGGTATGGGTCTTGCTTCAAGCTTCTGCACGTGGAAATCCAATTTTCCCAGCACCATTTATTGAATAGACTGTCCTTATTCCAGGGATTAGATTTGGATCTTTGGTCAAATATAAGTTGGCTGTAGATGTTTGGATTGATTTCTGGTGTTTCTATTCTGTTCCATTGGTCTATCCATCTGTTTCTGTACCAGTACCATGCTGTTTTGATAACAACTGCCCTGTAGTATGTCCTAAAATCAGGTATTGTGATGCCTCCGGCTTTGTTTTTGTTGTACAGGATTGCTTTGGCTATTCGAGGTCTTCTGTGTCTCCATATGAATTTCAGCATCATTTTTTCCAGATCTGAGAAGAAGGTCTTCGGGATCTTGATGGGTATTGCATTGAATGTATAAATTGCTTTTGGGAGAATAGACATTTTGATGATATTGATTCTTCCAATCCATGAGCATGGAAGATTTCTCCATTTTTTGGTATCCTCTTCTATTTCTTTCTGTAGGGTTTTGTAGTTTTCATCGTAGAGATCTTTAACGTCTTTGGTTAAGTTTATTCCAAGGTATTTGATTGTTTTTGTAGCTATTGTGAATGGCATTGATTTTAGAAGTTCTTCCTCAGCCGTGGCATTGCCTGTGTATACAAAGGCTGTTGATTTTTGTGGATTGATTTTATATCCTGCTACTTTGCCAAACTCTTCGATGAGTTCCAGCAGTCTCTTAGTAGAGTTCTTTGGGTCCCCTAAATAAAGAATCATATCATCTGCAAAGAGGGATAGTTTGAGTTCGTCCTTCCCGATTTGTATCCCTTTAATTTCTTTTTCTTGCCTAATAGCTCTGGCCAAAAATTCCAGAACTATATTGAATAGCAGTGGTGAGAGAGGGCATCCCTGTCTGGTACCAGATTTCAGTGGAAATGCTTCCAACTTTTCCCCATTCAATAGGATGTTGGCCGTGGGTTTTTCATATATTGCTTTGATTGTATTGAGGAATGTTCCTTCCATACCCAGTTTGCTTAGAGTTTTCATCATGAAAGGGTGTTGTATTTTATCAAATGCTTTCTCTGCGTCTATTGAGAGAATCATATGGTTTTTCTTCTGCAGTCTGTTAATGTAGTGTATTACGTTGATTGTTTTGCGAGTGTTGAACCATCCCTGCATACCGGGGATGAATCCCACTTGGTCTGGGTGGATGATCTTTCTGATGTGTTGTTGCATTCTATTGGCCAGAATTTTATTGAGTATTTTTGCATCTATGTTCATCAGGGATATTGGTCTGTAATTCTCTTTCAATGTTGCGTCTCTTTCTGGCTTAGGAATTAAGGTGATGGTGGCTTCATAGAAAGAATTTGGGAGGATTCCCTCTTTTTCAATTGCTCTGAATAGTTTGAGAAGAATTGGAGTTAGTTCTTCTCTAAATGTCTGGTAGAACTCAGCAGTGAATCCATCTGGCCCTGGGCTTTTCTTTGTTGGGAGGGCCTTTATTACTGCTTCAATTTCTGTGTCAGTTATTGGTCTGTTTAGGTTTTCTATGTCTTCCTGGCTCAATTTAGGGAGGTTGTATGTGTCCAAGAATCTGTCCATTTCTGATAGATTTCCCTGTTTGCTGGCATACAAGTCCTTGTAGTAATTTCTGATGATTCTTTTTATTTCTGTGGCGTCTGTTGTTATGTTTCCCATTTCATCTCTGATCCTATTGATTTGGGTCTTTTCTCTTCTTTTTTTAGTTAGTTGGGCCAATGGGGTGTCAATTTTGTTTATTTTTTCAAAAAACCAGCTCCTCGTTTGGCTGATTTTTTGTAATGTTTTTTTGGATTCAATCCTGTTGATTTCTTCTCTGATTTTAATTATTTCTCTTCTCCTACTGGGTTTGGGTTTGGTTTGCTGCAGATTTTCTAGATCCTTGAGATGACTTGAAAGCTCATCTATTTGGTGCCTTTCCAATTTCTTGGTGTAGGCACCTATTGATATAAACTTTCCTCTTAACACTGCTTTTGTTGTATCCCATAGGTTTTGGTATGTTGTGCTGTTATCCTCATTTACTTCCAGAAAATTTTTGATTTCTCTTTTAATTTCTTCTATGACCCATTGTTCATTCAGGAGCATGTTGTTCAATCTCCATGTGTTTGCACGTGCTCTAGGGATTCCTGAGTTGCCAATTTCCAATTTCATTCCTTTGTGGTCTGAGAAGCTGCATGGTATGATTCTAATTCTTTTGAATTTGCTGAGACTTGCTTTATGGCCTAGTATGTGGTCAATCCTAGAGAGGGTTCCATGTACTGCTGAGAAGAATGTAAAGTCCTTAGATGTAGGATGAAATGTTCTGTAGATGTCTGTTAGATCCATTTGGGCTATAGTGTCATTTAAATCTACTGTCTCCTTGTTGATCTTCTGTCCTGTTGATCTGTCTATCTCTGAGAGTGGAGTATTGAAGTCCCCCAGTACTATTGTATTGGGGTCTAAGTCTCCCTTTAAGTCCCTTAACAAGTCTTTTAAATAAGCTGGTGCCCTGTAATTAGGTGCATATACGTTGATAATCGTTATATCTTCCTGTTGAATGGATCCCTTAATCATTAAATAGTGCCCCTCTTTGTCTCTCCTAACAGTTTTTGTGGTAAAGTTTATGTTGTCCGATATTAAGATGGCTACGCCCGCTCTCTTTTCGTTTCTGTTGGCGTGGTATATCTTTTTCCAGCCTTTCACTCTCAGCCTGTATGGATCATTGTTGGATAGATGGGTTTCTTGTAAGCAGCAAAAGGATGGGTTTTGTTCCTTAACCCAATCAGCCAATCGGTGTCTTTTAACTGGATAGTTCAAGCCATTAACATTTAATGTGACTATTGAGAAGGAGTAACTTTGCCCTGCCATTAGCCAAAGATACTTTCTAATATATGGTTTGAGATTCCTGTGATCTTCTTTCATATTGGTGACCATGTTTCTGTGTTTCTGTATGTAACACATCTTTAAGCATCTTTTGCAGGGCTGGGCGAGTGGCGACAAATTCTTTCAATGTCTGTTTGCTGTGAAAGGTCTTTATTTCACCTTCATTTATAAATGAGAGCTTTGCAGGATATAATATTCTGGGCTGGCAGTTTTTCTCTCTTAGCACCTGGGCTATGTCTCGCCATTCTCTCCTAGCTTGTAGGGTTTCTGAAGAGAAGTCAGCTGTGAGTCTAATTGGAGATCCTTTGAGAGTAATCTGGCATTTCTCTCTTGCACATTTTAGGATCTTTTCTTTGTGTTTCACTGTGGTGAGTTTGATTACGACGTGTCGTGGTGAGGATCTCTTTTGGTCATGTTTATTAGGGGTTCTATGAGCTTCCTGTATTAGGATGTCTCTGTCTTTCTCCAAACCTGGGAAATTTTCTGCTAGTATCTCACTAAAAAGGCCTTCTATTCCTTTCTCTCTCTCCATGCCTTCAGGTACTCCTAGAACCCGAATGTTGGGTTTTTTAAGAGTATCCTGTAGATTCCTGACAGTATTTTTTAGATTTCTGATTTCTTCTTCTTTTCTTTGATTTGATTGTTTCCTTTCCTGTTCTCTGTCTTCTAAGTCTGATATTCTCTCTTCTGCTTCGCCCATTCTGTTTTTAAGACTCTCTAATGTGTTTGTCATTTGATCTATTGAATTCTTCATTTCATTATGATTTCTCGTCATTATCACCATTTCTTGTTCCACTAGTTGTTTCATTTCATTTTGTTTCCTCCTTAATATTTCATTTTCACGAGAGAGATTTTCTACCTTGTCCATTAAGGATTTCTGTAGTTCAAGAATTTGTTTTTGAGAACTTCTTAATGTTCTTATCAATTTTTTGAGATCTGCTTCTTGTATTTCTTCAATCTCCTCATCTTCATAATCTTGAATTGGGGTGTCTTTTTCATTTGGGGGTGTCATAGTGTCTTCCTTGTTCTTGTTACCTCGGTTTTTGCGTTTGTTGTTTGGCATGTTGGAGATATTTGGTTTCTTCACTGTGGTGTTTTTTCTTGTTACACTATGGCTCTATATTAAGTGGACTGTCTGCTTTCAGTGGTGCCTTAGAGGCTTGAGATGAGCGTGGACTGAGAGCTGTGTTTGGTTCCTCAGGGCTGAGGGTGTGTCAAAGATGACACTCCCAGGTTAGGTGTGGTAAATCTCTCTCTTTTTTGATTCAAAAGGGAAGTAATTCCGCACAGCTGAACGTAATTGGAGGTAGTTAGCAGGCAAATGATATACCCACAGGAGCCAGAGATTGGAAGCTCTTTCCCACGGACCACACAGGGAATCTCTGCTGCCCTCAGTGTGGGCTCCAATTCTCCTGAAATCTCCCACTGGGTTGCCAAGTTAGATGCTAATCTCCTGTTATTTCACCCCTCCCCCCAGAGTCAGGTTTTTCTGTTAGGCTCAGGGCCGGTGCAGACCTGTGGTCGCCCTGCTTATGACGTATGTCCAAAATGGCGCCTGCTCTGTCTTGCTCGCCTTTGAGAGGTGAGCGGAGAGAGAGAAACTTGTGTCCGTATCGGTCGCTTTTTTTATTTTTTTCCTCTCTCTCTTCTAGTTAGCCTGGTGAACTTTTCCCCACGAAGTTTCAAGCCTCGTTCCCTCTAGTCTCCTCTTTCCGCTTGCCCGCTGGTGTCTCGGGCTATTGTGGTTCGGCTCACCTCGCGTTCCAGCGCTGGTGCGTTGAGTCTGCTGCTGGTGTCCCGAACTTGGGCTCCCACACTCTCCACGCAGGTACACTGTGAATCACTAGTTCCGGAAGAGTTTCCTATGCTGTTTCATCCCCTACTCTTCCTTGACCCTGCAGTATCTCCACTTATATTAACCTGTCTCTCTCTCCGGACTAATCGTGTGCTCCGTTCCTATTCCACCATCTTGCCGCCTCCTAGTCTGTTTTGATTTCTTCCTGACTATTTTTGGTGTGTCTATTAAAGTTTTTTGTTTGGTGGTTACCATGAAGTTTAGAAAAACATCCTTTGGTTTTGGTTAGCAAACTATTTCAGAATCATAACAACTTAGTATTGATCATAAATACAGAAAAATAAATAAAACATGAAAAAGATTTAAAAACACTAATAACAAATTGTACTTGTCTTCCATAATTTCCCGTTTTTTGACTTTCTGATATTCCATTTTGCATCTTTCTATATTGTTTATCTCTTAACATATTAATATAGTTTTATAGTTTTTGTCTTTATTCTAAAGATATGGCTTACACACCTTGTTTACAAAAATAGCATATTTTAATTAGTCTTTAAAATTATTTTACAAGTGAGTTTTCTACTTTCTGATATTTTCTTCTTATTCATTAAAGTCTCTTTCTTTCACTTTGAAGAACTCCCTTTAGAATTTCTTCTAGATCAGGTCTAGTGGTGATAAATTCTTACAGTTTTTATTTTCCTGGAATGTTTTTATTCTTCATGGATAGCTCTGGTAGGGACAAAATTCTTAGGTGGCTGTTTTTTTTTCTTCCATATCTTGAAAACCTCATCCCACTCTCTCCCAGCCAGTAAGGTTTCTGCTGAGAAGTCTACATTCAGCCAGGACACTTTATGTGTTATTTGTTACTTTTCTCATGCAGATTTGACAATCCTCTTTACCCTTGGAGAACTTGTTTATTGTGGTTTGAGGTATACTTGGCTGTGTTTTATCTGACAGGTGATGTTTAGCTAGACAACTATATCTTTCTCTGGGTTCAGGAAGTTTTTTATTATTATCTCTCCTCAACTCCTTTGATGTTGTCAAGTCCATCTTGAGCTCTAACAACTCACATAATTTCTTTTCAATGCTTTCTCAAAGTTCTCATAAGTTTTCTTTATTCTATGTGATTATTTTCTCTTTTTTTCTCTTCTAACTGTGTACTTTCAAATAACAAGCATTTGAGGGCCCTGATTCTTTTTTTTTCAACTTTTATTTAATAACTATAAATTTCCAAAGTACAACTTTTGAATTATAGCGGCTTTTCCCCCCATAACTTCCCTTCCACCCACAAACATCCCATCTCCCATTCAAACTTCCATCCCATTCTTCATCAAGATTGATTTTCAATTATCTTTATATACAGAAGATCAACTTAGTACATACTAAGTAAAGATTTAACAGACTGTACCCACACAGACGCACAAAGTATAAAGTGTTGTTTGAGTAGTAGTTTTACTGTTAATTCGCATAGTACAACACATTAAGGACAGAGAGCCTACATGGGGAGTAGGTGCACAGTGACTCCTGTTGTTGATTTAACAACTGACACTCTTATTTATGATGTCAGTATTCACCTGAGGTTCTTGTCATGAGCTGCCAAGGCTATGGAAGCTTCTTGAGTTCACCAACTCTGATCTTATTTAGATAAGGCCATAGTCAAAGTGGAAGTTCTCTCCTCCCTTCAGAGAAAGGTACCTCCTTCTTTGATGGCCTGTTCTTTCTGCTGGGATATCACTCACTGCGATCTTTCATTTAGTGTTTTTTTTTTTTGTTGGTTTTTTTTTTTTTTTGCCACAGTGTCTTTGCTTTCCATGCCTGAGAAACTCTCATGGGCTTTTTAGCCATATCTGAATGCCTTAAGGGCTGATTCTAAGGCCAGAGTGCAGTTTAGGCCCTGATTCTTTATTCTGTTTCTTCTACACTGGAATTGGTACTTTCTGTTAGATTTTTTATTTTGCTTAGTGTACTTTTCAGCTCAAGGATTTTTGTTGTAATTTAAAAATTATAGTATTGAATCATTTTTATATTTTCTTAAAGCTCATTGTGTTTTTTTAAATGGCAATTTTGAGTGCTTCATTCTAAAGTTTGCAAATATCAGTTGCTACCTGTTTGTTTTATTTTGTTCATTAGGTGAGGTCATGGCTCCCTGAAACCTCTTAGTGCTTATTGGTATGTAACATTGTTTGTTCATTAAAGGGTTAGGTATTTATTCCAGACTTTGTAATCTGGTGTTGTTTCTGTCATTACAGTAATTCTAAACAATCATCTTATTTTTTCCTAGTTTGCAAAGACTTCTACTATTCTAGCACTAGATAGCACCAAAGTCCACCTTTGCCAACACTCTGCTTTTTATGTATTGTCAATATTTTAGCACTAGAGGATGCTCCGAGTCTAGGTATGTTCCAAATCTATAAATGAAGTCTTCAAATAACGGGGAATGTGTAAAAAGGGCAGTCTGTCTCTGTTATTCTCTACCTGATGCCAGGGTAGACCAGGTACATCAACCACCATCACTGATCTATAGTCAGGCACCATGGGATTCTGCTCAACTTTGAGCTTCTTAATGAAGGGATGATTCCCAAATTCTTTTTTGGAATAACTTTGTTTCCATTTCCCTTTTCTTTTGCCACATTGATAATTGCTGGCTTGTGTTGTGCTTCCTGGGGTTGGAGAGGAGTGGAGTAGGTAGTCTTCTTGCCACCAACATCACAATGATAGATCACAACCAGAACAAAAAGCTTACCAAGACCTGTGTAGCATGGTGGTAGGGCTAAACCTTATTCTGTGATTGGTTACCTGTTACTGAGGTAGACTCATGACTTGAGATCATAGCAACAAACCATGGACGATACTGGCAGCAGGGTGAATCCAGAGGGTCTGTCCACAAGTACTGGCTTAGAGACAATGGCAGGTAGACATTTTTTAGCATTAGGTTTTACCAGCCTACGCTGAATTCTAGGACACAGTTCTGTGCTTGCTTTGCTGCCCTATTCCTGAGTGACTGGAATTTGCTCCTAGCTGTCTGCACAAGATCGGTGTGGAGACAGTCCCTTGTCCACCCAGGCTGATACTAAATTGATTTGCACCTGAGTCTTACAGCTGCAGGATCCTGTGCACTCTCTCAGCTGTGTACCTGGGCAGTGATGTAGGCTGAAATGTGAGCCATTCCACTGGTACACAGATTTCCATTTGATGTGATGGAATGTCTAGAGCTTCTGCCTGTGAGCATCTGTATGAGGATGGAGGACTTTGGACTTTATTTAGTCCCTGTCTCACTGTGACAGGCTCAGCATTGAGCTCCAGGGCAAAGTCCTGTGCTCATTTTCCTCTTCTACTCACCAGGGGCTTGCAGTTTGCTCCACTGTCTGCCTGAGTTGAAGAAGGATTGGTAGAGGCATCCACAGGCTGCTTAAGGAGAGTCCAGAGGCTCAGTCTGCAGATACTGTCCGTGGGAGCCTGTCCAACATTGGGGATCACCATGGTAGATCTGGTGCTGGGCTACAAGTCCATGATCTGGACTTATCCCTTTTCCTTGTCCAAGTAGGAGGACTGCAAGAAGTTGGGGTGGGGTCACATAGGCAACTCTTTCTTGTCTCATGATTATACTAAAAACAGGTACTATAGTCTCTCACCTGGATTCCCCTTCCTCTTGTAAAGGTGGTTTTGGGTAGGATTAGCTGTCCAAGTTGGTGTCTCTATGGAGATAATCACTGGAGCATGTTACTCAGCCACCATCTTGTTCTCCTCCTAAGATATATTATTTATTGTTCCATTAGATGCACATTGTGAGGGCTTTTACTCTATTTTCTATATTCAATCAATGTTTCTACTTTATCAATTTATTTATTGCAGTATTAAAATGATTTATTTATTTATTGAAAGAGAGAGATATATATATATCTTCTGTCCATTGGTTCACTCCCCAGATACACAAAACAGTCATTTGTAGGCCAGCCTGAAGCCAGAAGTGAGGAACTACATTCAGATCTCCTACACTGGTTGCAGGAACCCAAGTAATTGGACCATCCTGCATTACCTCCCAGGCACATTAGCAGGAAGCTGGATCAGAAGAGGAGCACTGGGGTTCAAACCAGGCATTTTACTATGGGATGCAGGCCTCCCCAGTGGTGGCTTAATGAACTGTGTCATGGCACCCATCAAAATTTAGTGTTTTCACTAACTTATTTGTTATTTTGTAGAGCAAAATTTTTAATCAGTTCTATTACAAATTTTTGTATTGCATTTGGCACATTTATTTTTAGAGAAAATCTGCCTCCAAATGAAAATATTAAAAATATTACATTATATCCAAGCTAATTTATAAACTGAATACAAGTATGATCAAATTAATAATAAGGCCGGCGCCACGGCTCACTAGGCTAATCCTCCGCCTGTGGCGCTGGCACCCCTGGGTTCGAGTCCCGGTCGGGGTGCTGGATTCTGTCCCGGTTGCTCCTCTTCCAGTCCAGCTCTCTGCTGTGGCCTGGGAGTGCAGTGGAGCATGGCCCAGGTCCTTGGTCCCTGTACCTGCATGGGAAGCCGGGAGGAGGCACCTGGCTCCTGGCTTCTGATTGGCACAGTGCGCCGGCTGCAACACACAGGCCGTGGCGGCCACTTGGGTTGGTGAACCAACGGAAAAAGGAAGACCTTTCTCTCTGTCTCTCTCTCTCTCTCTCACTGTCTAACTCTGCCTGTCAAAAAAAATTAATAATAAAATACATTATACAATCTGATGTAAGCCTGATTTATTTTAAATTAGATATTAATAAGGCTTTGTAATTTTCTTTCCACAGCCTTAAAATTCTTTGTTAAATTTATTTCCATTTATTTTGTATTTTATAGGCTGTAATATGTTTTGGCTGGTTATGTCTAGAGTATAACTGTACCAAACACATTTTCTATTTCTTTTTATTTCACCTATTTGTAGTAGTTCTTAGCTAATTAATAATAACTATAGTAAACGTTTATCATTCTTCTCTGGAATTTCTCCATGTTGGTTTTATCTAAAACAGATCTTATTCATCCTATTAAAGATGTGTCTTATTCTGTTACTGAACTTTTTACCTTATTTTTCAAAAATCAGGAATGAATTTTGAATGCTATGAGCTGTGCCTTTTTGTACCCATAGAGATATTGATTAGATTTTGAATTTTAGACTTTTTCTTAATGGATATTAGTGTTTATTCAATTTGCTACATGTATCAATTTATACCATGTGAAAAATTGTAGCCTACGCTGTATTTGAACATATTTAGCTATAGGAAACTAAAAAATAAAAACAAACAAAAACTCCCTAGCTAAATCCATTCTTTTACTTTTTAAAAAGATTTATGTATTTGAAAGTCAGAGTTATATATAGAGAGGGAGAGATAGATTGAGATACCTTTCATCTACTTAATCACTCCCCAGATGGCTGCAATGGCCAGAGCTGGGTCATGCCTAAGCCAGGATCAGGATCTTCATCCAGGTCTCCCACATGGAGACATTTTGGTCATCTTCTGCTGATTTTCCCAGGCCATTGGTGGGGAGTTTGATTGGAAGCCAGGACAAGGACAGGAATGGGTGCCCATGTGGGATGCTGGCATCACAGGTGGTGGCTGTACCCATTATGCTATGCCACAACGTCAGCCCCCTAAATCCATTCTTGAAATGTTGTTGTTTACTGAATCTAGGAGACATTTATCTATAAATCGCAGCGGTACTCTCACCAACCTATGACTATTCATGAATCACTCCTCTGATATCCATTTCATATTTTTCAGAGTTGTTAACAAATATATCACACAATGCTCTTGGCAAATAGTTTACTGAAAGTTTCATAATAATTCTATCAAAAGAGAAATAAATTTAGCTCAACATGTCTTGTAAACGTGAGCTCATTACAACTGCTTACAAAATATTCATATGGCAACATGAGAATTTTGGACAACATCTATGTCAAAGCTTGAATTAGAGCACAAATTAAAATAGATTATGCCTGGATAAAAGATTGCTGTCTTAATTTTAATTTTTGTCTCTTATAGTTGATAACATAACATTTGAGCTATGAGAGACAGCAAATGTAACTGTCATAATCCCTTTACTATAAAAATTAAAAATTGAGGTTCCAAGTCCTAGTAGCACCTGCTCCTGTTTCACTCAAACTAGAATTAACCTAAGACCTTTTTTCAGTTCTTCTGAAGCTTCCAGGATGTTCTGTTTTAGCTTTTTTCCCCCTGGGGATTCTATATGTGTTACAAGTCAGAATAGCCAGATGAATTTGTGAGTAAACTTTTCTTTGTAGCTCTGGCCATCTCACCCCGAAATGCATTTCCCAGAAAGGTTCCTGTGTTAGTGGTTTCCCATCAGCAAGAGCACTTCACAGACTGCAGCTGTCCCAAGTCCTCTGTGTGACTCCTTCTCAGCAGCTGCTTGTGTCATGAAGCACTCACAACAGTTTCTCCCCTTTCTGTCCCCATTAGCAATTTTTTCTTCTTTTCTCTTGAGCTCCTAGCCTGAGCTCTTCTAGAGGACAGTCTATTTATTTCTGCCCCTATTGGTTTTTCAAATACTGTGTTAGAATTTCAGTATTCGTTTTTGTAAAAATCAGTCTGTCAATAAGTGCTGATGTGTATAATGAACAGAAAATCCTTTCTCAATGAACCCCTCTCTCCATACACACATAGTCTACCTTCATTCTCACATTTCTGAGTCAACTACCAAAAATGCTCTTTTATTTCAAAAATACAAGCATACTACTTAAACATATGTAACTTAAAATTGCATCCTAATATTACCAACTTCAGAAAAACTCCAAGTGCCCTCTCCAGCTATTTTCTAAACATTTATTTATTTATTTGAAAGGCAGTTACACAGAGATAGGGAGAAATGGCAAAAGAGATCTTCCATCCACTGGTTCACTCCCCAAAATAGTCACAATGGTCAGAGCTGGGCCAGATGGAAGCCAGAAGCCAGGAAGTTCTTCTAGATCTCTCTTGTGGGTGCAGGGACCCAAGCAGTTGGGCCATCCTCTGCTGCTTTCCCAGGCACATTAGCAGGAAGCTGGATTGGAAGTGAAGCAGCTGGGACTTGAACTTCCCATAAGGGATGCCAGTGCTGCATGCAGTGGCTTAATCCACTATGCCATAGCACTGGCCCCATCATCCAGCCATTTTTAACTTTGAGGACTATTTTTCATTGCTCCAATTCTATTTAACATTTCTATACATGATTCAAAAATATTTGATGGAGAAGCTGTAATGTTCTTTATTGGTTTTGTTTGTTTTAATGTAAAGAGTTAACATTTCATAGATGGCTATAGAATGCAAGAAGTTAGAGATTGACAGGTCTTTAGTAATTATATATCTGTGTATGATGAATAAATAGGCACAGATATCAAATCTATCCCCTGAAATCACATAGCCAGTTGGGGAAGTGGCTCAGATGAAATCCCAGTTTCCAGGCTTCCAGTATTTCTCTGTCACATCATAAGCTCTGCCAGAATCTTCTGTTATTTTGTACATGACCGTCTCCTGAGAACGTGATAGATGCTCTGAGTTATATTGGTCTAGAAGTTGTTGTATATCAAATAGCATCGAAAAGATGTCTTATCTTGCCAAATGATAAACTGATGTCACTTTTTAAGTTTACTGCAATAATTTTTTCAGTGTGAATGCTGTTACCTGCGAATGAAAAACAGTGTTATAAGAAATGCCACATATAATTTAACTATATAAAAACAAAATAAATTCTCTCAATTTTTGTTTTTGTTAAGAACTAACACTTCAGCTAACACCGTCAGTGTTTTCTAACTGCTTGAAGTCATAGAATTTGAATTGCGTAGAAAATATATGAGTATTACTTTCCCCACTAAGTTGCTTCCCATATTTTGAGTTCCCAAACAGATTACATCAGAACTATTTAAATGCAACATTTACTAACTGATTTATTCAAACACCAAAACTGTTGAGTACTAAGAGTTGGCAGTTGCCATCAACAACTTCTAAAGAGTACATTTAATCACTAGGAAATAGTAAGATTACGACTCCAGACTAACAGACAAGAATTATCTAGGTTAGATTTTCAGCATAAATGCTCTTGAGGTAGCCAAGAATGTTTTCTTCTTCATGAAAAATACTTTCTCCAGCCATCCACTCACCCACCCATCCACCCACCCATCCATCCATCCTACATAGCTGTGCTGCATACAAAGCTGTTCCCTCAGGGTGTAGTATTTTATCTTCTCTCTTAGCTTTGGTTCTTAGTGTACTAGCGAAGTCAGAACTTTCTAAACTTGTGATCTCGTTTCTGCCCTATAAAGTGAATTGTGTTTGTTCACACTTGCAACTTCCATTGCATTGGCTACCTGTTCAGGAGTGGCAAAGGTATCGTTACAGACAGGATTTTAGATATATGGCAGTCTTCAATCCAGTTGCGACAGGCTTCTGATCTTTTATCCTGGCTGGCTCCTTGCCATGTAGTCTCAGTTTAACCAGCTTTTCCGTGGAAAGACTTCTTTCAACCACCTATGAAGTGGTCAGTAGACAGCTACCATCACATCAAATTGTTTTATTTTCATTGTAACCTTCAACTTCCTTAGTTGGCTTGTTTAATCGCTGTCTCATTCTCCTCCATGAAAGCTGTATGCGGGCAGATGATTCTTTTGTCCCTTGAATCAATCCCGTAACAGTGCTTGGCAGGCAGAGGTCATTCATTAAATACTTGCGTGATGGATGGATAGATTCCTCATTTGTTGCTGCTTGAACTACAGCAACTTCTGATGCATCTCTGTTGAGAAGTTTTTACTTCTCTTATGTATGCAGATTAATCAGAATTTAAAACTAAGTCTTAAAATGAATAAATTTGGAAATGCGAGAAACACAGGGCAAATAATTCTGCTTGGCAGGAGCATTTTTCTCTGAGGTAAGCAGGCTGTTGGTGTTTATCATCTTAAAATGCTTGCCTATGTTTTTTGCTATGCTCGGACCCGGGGCACACAGAACGTTTTTGTTTCAAAGTCAAGGGTTAAGTCCTAGTAATTTCGGGCGCTGGGGGTAGAATTAGAGTACCCCGAGGAAATGAAGACAGTCTGGAGAAAGGAAAGGCTCCTACCCCTCTTAAGAAACAGGTTTCCTTGATCCTTCGCGTGTGACTTACAGGAAGCTTCCTAGAGAGTCCTCCGTTTGTGCTGGAACTCGGTCAGCAGACCCTGACAGCAGTGACCCCGCCCCCGCCCCCAAATGGCGTGTCTGGCTCCGCCTCGTGTAGGTCCCTCCTGCCCCCGAAAGTTGTGGCGACAGGGCAGGTTTGGGCTGCTTTCGAGAACCTCGCTCCGAGCCCTTTAAAGGCGGGGGTCATGACGGAGGATGCGGGGGAAGAAGGCGGGAGCCGAGGGCCGGAGTCGCGGTTGACATAGAAACTCCAGAGCCGTGGCCCTGGGCCCTGTGCTCTCCGGCTCCGCTGCCGCCCGCCGCCCCGCCTGCGCTCTCCCTGCCCCCAGCCCCGGCTTCCCCTCCCGGAGCTCAGCGGCTGCGCGCGCTCGGGCCGAGGTCCCCTTGCGCCTCCCGAAGTGCGCGTCCTCCCCGCGCGGGTGAGGAGAGCCAGTGGCGGAGCCGGGACCGCTAGCCGTCTACACCCCTACCTCACCCTCTGTCCCGTGGGCACCAGTTTGCTCAGGAGCGGCGTGGCGGCGGGTCCCGGCCGGAGGTGCCGTCACGCCTCCCTCGGGAGCCGGCCCCAGACCTGTCCCGCGCTCCGGCCATGACCCAGAGCCCGGCGTTCGGGCCCCGGAGGGGCTGCCCTGCCGCTGCCGGAGGCGGCGCGCGGCGCAACGAGAGCCAGGACTACCTGCTCATGGACTCGGAGCTGGGAGACGACGGCTGCCCGCAGCTCCCGCTGCCTCCCTACGCCTACTACCCCAGCTTGTAAGTGCGCGCAGTGCGGCCGGCGGGCGCGGGCTGCGCGGCGGGAGGCAGTGCGCTCCTGGGGACCGGCGTGTGCGCCTCGGGCCCGGCGCTGGCGAGTCCGAGCGAGTGGAGCTTGGCTCCCCGAGAGCGCAGGGTCTGTTTGCCCACGAGAGAGAGAGGGGGAGAGAGAGAAAGAGATCGCGAGCGAGCAGGGTTCCAACTCCACTCCAGGTGACCAAGCTGGGCGATGTCTTCAGCCCGTGTCACTCTGATCCCCTAAGTCTCAGTCTCGCGGCGCAACAGGCGCGAGGAGGACCGCGGTCGGTGTTCCGAGGTGCGCCCCCCAGGACTCCGAGCCTGTGCGGCGGGGATGACTGCAGCTCTGAGGTCCTCGGGCCGCCTCAGGGAACGGGAACCCGCGTTTGTTGCCTACCTCAGCCCCTCAGCAGGCGCGCACAGCCGCCAAGTTCCTAGGTGCGCGCGGGAGGGAGTGCCTTTGAGTCCCCGGCCTTCCCGCCCGGGACCTGGGGGTTCAGCTGGGGAGCCAGAACCATTGGGCTTCTGCACCGGCGGGCAGCGAGACGCTTTTAGGTGGGGTGTCTGGGGCCGAAGTCCTTTCGTGGTGCCGGCTGGGGGCTCCGAGTTGTTGAAGCGAGGGTGCCGGCGGGGTCATTTGTGGAGTGCCCTCGGGGTAACCGGGAGACTTTCTTTAAGAATCTGGATTTTGAGAGGTGGCAGGGAGATTGGCAGAGGGTGGAATTGAGGAGAAGAAAGTCTGCCCTCAGCGCAGGCCTGTGGCCACACGTGCAGCTGGCAGATAGCGTTTCTGCTTCTTCGCCCCTCGGCTTGATTGGACGAGCAGGTTTCCGGACCCGTCACGTCCATCCGCCTGCGGTTTCCCTCAGCAAGCAGTTCTCCAGCTCTGCAGGCAGCTCTAGGTGGAGGGAGGGTCTAGCCCACAGACGCCCAGTGGGCCTTGCTGGTGGATGGGCCGCTGGTCGGGGCTGGCCGGAGCGAAGGGCACTGTGGTTCCCATGCGCCCTAAGAGATGAGCCCCAGGAAGCGATACGTCTATTCTTTTGTTTGTTTGTTTGTTTCCAGTAAGAGCATAGAAAAAAATGTTGGAAATGGTTCCATTTATCTAATCTATTTGCAATGCAGTTAGAAAGATATAATTCACATACTGTAAAATCTACCTATTCAAGTCATAGTGCAGTGTTGTTTTAATACATCCATTAAGGTGCCCAATCACAAGTAACATGTTGTTTCCAGGACATTTCTTCACCCTCAAAAGAAATCTTATACTTGACATCAAATTAGAACATATATATTTTTAAAGTCTTGCAGTACAGACTTGTGGACATTGGGGTCAGTTAGAGAGCTTGTTCAAATGCTGCTGACTCAATAGGCCTTAGGTGCAGTGGGAGGCTCTTTTCTTTCTGGCCATCTCTCAGATGATGTAGAGGCTGCTTGTCTATGTATCACACTCTGAAGGGAAAGGAGCTATATACCAAGAAAAAAAAATCCTGGATATTCCATATGCAGCTATTTTCAAATTTTCTTTGAAAGTCTATGTTTAAAATACAAATACCATTCTTAAAAAGATGATTTTGAATTGAGATCTATTAAGTCTGAAGCTTATATGTTTTCTGGTTAAACCAAGAGAGTCAATAGAAGTATACTGCCTTCTAAAATTAGACTGTCCCATGAACAAAATCTTTGGTTTCTAATTCTATAATCTCTACACTCAGTGGCTACTGTGTCTGTGGGATAAATGTGGTTATATATTAGCAAAGAGAGAGACTATAAATAAGGTATTAACTCCAAGTTTTCTGAAAATTTTCCCCAGTGGTGTCTTTAAATGTGACTTACTGCTTAAAGGAATTTTCTAGTTCTTTATACTATCTACTGTTTAGAGAAAAATAATTTCCCTTGGTTCAGGAATTCCAGCTCTCTCTTAGTGGATAGACTTGAGCAGCAGAGGGATGAGTAGAAACATTTTAATGGGCTTCAACTGTAATGTAAACCCTGCCCCCCCCCCCATGTCATGTTGAAGGAAATTCTTGAATTACGAGTTTGATCTTATCTGAATCAATATTTCAAATGATTTTTAAAATTTTTTTTAAAGGTTTTATTTATTTATTTGAGAGGTAGAATTACAGACAGTGAGAGGGAGAGACAGGGAGAAAAGTCTTCCATCTGCTGGTTCACTCCTTAAATGGCGTCAATGGCTGGAGCTGCACCAATCCGAAGTCAGGAGCCAGGAGCTTCTTCCCAGTCTCCAATGCAGGTGCAGGGCCCAAGGACTTGGGCCGTCTTCTACTGCTTTCCCAGGCCATAGCAGAGAGCCGAATCGGAAGTGGAGCAGCTGGGACTAGAACCGGCGCCCATATGGGTTGCTGGTGCTTCAGGCTGGGGCTTTAACCTGCTGCGCCACAGTGCCAGCCCCTCAAATGATTTTAAACTTACTTTTCAGCTGCTGTTTTCTCTGGCAAAGCTTTTATTTTTTTTTCAACTGAATAAGCAAATAACTGAAAAAATTGTAAGCAATAAATCATAATACTTCACACTTGTGATGTATGAGCGAAAACTAAAGAAAATTACTTGCTTCTGGTTGAGCGTACACATAGACACTTTAATATGCTTTGACTTGTGATTTAAGCAATATCAGGTACTTTTTCTGAGTGGGAGGTGTAGTCGAGGCAATCACTGGCATGCTGTAGATATATATGTTGCCATTTTCTCACATCATTGAAATCCCAAATCTTTGTAAGTTGCCATTTTGTAGGATAAATTCTCTGATTTTTACTAAACTAAAATTCAGTTTCACAGTTTACTCCTGTAGAAAGATTTTTATATATGTTTATGGAACTTTTACTGCTGAGAATTGTGCTAAATTATCTTGTTTGAGAGCTATAACACAGTCTGACTTTAATAGTACAAGCAGTAACATTTTGAAATGGAATTTGGAAGAAAAAATACAGCTTTTCTCTTTTTGCTGCTTTCAGTTGAAAATCAGTTAAAACTGTGTATTGTGATCAGTTTGTAATGGTGATTAGAGAGAAAAGTCCATGGCCTACCAGGACCCCTGGAGGTCTATTACATTTGCTTTATTTACAGTTAAAACAGAGGTCTCTGGGACATCACTTCTGAACATGGGGAAGAGTCCTAGATACACACACACAAACACACACACACACAAACACACACAAATATGTAGTCTCAAGATCTGAATCACGCTCCAACTAAACTTTGGGATGAACTACTTCATTAAATATAGATGATGAAACAGTTAACTGTGAGCTGGTACTTAGGTAGATTGAAAGATTCTAAACCTCTTACGGTTACACACACTTAGCAATACTGGAAAATACTTTAAAGAATTACTCAATTTTATAAGAAATAGAAGGGATGACTATGTTGCAGGAACACAGGAATTAAACACTGGAGTGTGCATTGTGAAGTGATGCTGTGACTGCACTGAAGAGTTATGGGTCCCAACAACCAAGGAGCTTGGAGTGTAATGTTTGTATAAAACACAAAGAAAGTAAAGGCTTGGTCCCAGAGCAGGCAGAGAGCTGGAACTGAGACAACCCTGACAAAAAGTTAGGCTAGAAAAATGTGCACACTGGCATGGAGTGAGAATAGAAATTTCATGGAAAGAAGTCTTTCCCTCAGCATTTCATATCCGGGGCCTGCATGCCATGTGTTTTTGTTTTTTATACTACCTAGCTGACCTAGAAAGTCTAAGCTGGATAATTCCCCTGGGGATCTAAGAACAGTAAAACAAAAAACCCTGGTGGAAGAATAGTAACAGCCATCCAGAATGCCTAGGGTTTTCACAAAAGCAAGTCCTGTTAAAGACATGCCCACCATAAGGAATGAGAGTCAGTGGAGGACATAATGCATGTGTGAGAGTCGACATAAGACATAATGGCATTCTAGATTCTTAAGAATTTGGCACATTATAACAACATGAGACAATAGAAATGTAGATAAAGTGCTGCCAATGTAAAAGAAGAATCAAATCCTAAGGAAAAGACTTATTTTAAAAAGCAGATAAATAGAACATCTGTGAATGGAAAAAAAAACTGAATGGCAGGTTAAACTTAGCATAATTGAGGATGATCCCCAAAATGCAGAGACATAAAGAAATGAAAAATATAAACATTATTAAGAGCCATAGAACTAGAAGGTAGGAGTTCCAAAGCAAGAAAATATGGAGAACACGGATATGACAACATTTGAATAGATGATTTTCTAGAGATAATGAATTTTTTGTTCACTAAGTACAGAAATATTAGTGTCACACAGAAAAAATATTTAAACATATTGTTTAAATTGTGGAGTACCAAAGACAAGAGCGAATATTAAAAATTAAGGAAAATACAGGGATTTGAAGGAATAAGCTTTAAAATTCAGAATATTTACACTGGAAATACACTCAACATATTTTGATACAAAGGTTTTATAATGTATAGTTTATAAGAACTGTGGTTAAAATGAATTATTTCCACTCTAGTTATTAATGCGGTGTTTCATTATTAAGTCAGCATGGTTACTCATAACATATCTTTAAGCATAAGTACACACACACACAAAAAAAAACTTTAAAAGAGGGTGACAGTGTTGAATCACAGTCTTAGAAGGAACTGTGTATTCCTTCTCTTATTGCACATGATGAAATCAAAAGTCACCTTTAAAAAAAGGGGGGGTGGGGCCGGTGCTGTGATGCTGTGGCTCATTGGGTTAATCCTCCGCCTGCGGCGCCAGCATCCCCTATGGTTGCTGGTTCTAGTCCCAGTTGCTCCTCTTCCAATCCAGCTCTCTGCTGTGGCATGGGAAAGCAGTAAAAGATGGCCCAGATACTTGGGCCCCTGCACCCCTGTGGGAGACCTGGAAGAAGCTGTAGACTGGCCCAGCTCTGGCCATTGTGACCATCTGGGGAGTGAACCAGTGGATGAAGACACTCTCTGTCTGTCTCTTCCTCTCACTGTCTTTAACTCTACCTCTCAAATAAATAAAATAAAATCTTAAAAACAAAAAGGGGGGGGGGCTGGTGGATTTTTTAAAAATTTTTACTGGCTTCGGGAGGCATTTACATGGCCTGAAACCCACTTGTGAGTCCTTGGACCCAGACTGCGAAGTTCTGATTTAAGAAAGGCAACCTAATATTAGAGACCTCAGTTAAATACAGACCTCCAAACACCGTGTTGTTGTCTTCAGAGACTCCCACAATAAAAGCCCTCTGTCTTGAACACATTTACACACACACACACACACGAATGAAAAATTCAGATTATTAGATGGATTATTTTTTTGTGACAATTGCTCATTACTCTCTGAAGTTTAAGATTGAAATTAGAGTACTAAGATTGGTGTTTGCCTATGAATCACATGACTGTGTCTGTTACTTCTCCTATGTCTGTCAAATAAGCTTTTTCAAAGATTTGTTCTGCCTGTTCGCACTTAACTTGTTCACGTTTCTCTTTCCTGCTGCTAGAGTGCAAGCTGCAGTAAAAGGGGCTATCTTCCCTCCCCCTACACTTAGCATAATGCCTAGCAAAGAGAAGGTGCCAATTGATTTAGTCATCAACAAAGACGTCTTCCTTCTCCTCAATATTTATCCCAATAAAAATAAAATGATTCTGGCTCCTTTAATAAAAAAGCATCTGGGTCCTCTAAGTTAGTTAGAGGAGTGAATGTCCACCCAGGAGATGCCCACATCTTACACTGCAGCTTCCTGTCACTAAAATTCACTAATCACTGCTGCCCCTGCCATGCCACTCTTCTTAGCCCTTGCTCTTCCATTCAAGTTTCCTATGCACACTGACATAAAGCTGTTATCTTCACCAGATAGGTTAAATGTTCGGGAATAATCAGAGAGAGCTAATGTACAGAGAGAAACTCATAGCTGGCTAGAACTACTCTTCCAGCTTATTCAATGTAATCTTCCAGGAATTCACCCTTGCCAAGGTCTAAGTTTCATCGACAGGCAGCAAACATGCTTTCCTTTTCTCTTGAGACCACCCTCAATCAATCTAGTCCCTCATAGTCCTAGCTAGAGACAGGAAGGTTCCCCTTCCTCTTTTCTTTCAGTGTAGATACACCTTTCAAACTCCATTTCTTCTTTTCTGGATGATTGGCATATAAATGTCCATTCCTTAAACAAAAACTTCAGCACTTACCCACAGAGGTATGGCTTCACATCAGAATATGACAGCCCAATAGCAGAATTAGAGCTTTCCAAGTACAAACAGGGGCCTCATTTATTTTCAATACATATAAAACCAATTAAAGAAGAATGTGGAATACCATGATCTTATACCTATCTAGTGGTTTGATATTCAGCGTGAATCCTAGTACCTATTGTGTCCTTTGAAATAACATAACATAACATAACATAACATAACATAACATAACACATTTCATAACCAGAAAGTCAACATCTGGACCTTAGTTACATGTTTGCAGTTTGGAAGCCATTCCCCAGGAGAAAAGCAAGTGTAAAAACCACGCTCGAGTCTTATTCTTCTTGGTTTATGAATCAATGTCATGCCGCACTCCCCCATGCCCAGCCTCTTGCATTAGTGGTGGGTCTCTCAGAGCCGATCACGCTGGAGGTCTATGTTCTGCATGACAGAAGCCACCTCTTTTGATTCCCAAGTTGCTCTAGCTTGGAATAATCAACATCTGCTGGTAACAAATTACTATAATGAAACATATTTCAGGGTGCCAACATTGTGGGTTGTGGAGTGATTGCCAGATGTGCTTAAATGCTCACATGTATTCTGCAACAGTATGTTTGTTTACCTCTAGGAAGACAGTGCAGACGTTTTTCCTCTAGATAGTTATGTTCCTTGAGTTCTAAGAAGGAACTTCATAAGGTGATTCATCTTTGCCTTTTAGAGAGTAAAAAATCATAAAAGGAAAACATTTTCTTGAGTCCATTCTTGCTTTTCTCTTTCATAAAAAATATGCTAAGTATAATTGGATCCAGTTGGATAAAATTACCATTTGTGATTGCTCATTGTTTAAAAATCTTTCTAAGGGCTTTCAGTGCATGGAAAAGTGCTCATCTGTATGCCAAATTTCAATTAAACTTTGGCGTCTGAAATTCAGTGTGGTGTTGAAGATTCTTTAAGCCATTGGAATTTCTTGACTTACAGTTTTTAACAGAATGTGTGTTTAGAGCAGCATAGCAAAATGGGTATTGCAGGTATCCAGATAGCACCTACGATTGCAGCATATCTATATTCTAGCCAATTCAGCTGATGCTGCCACACAAGAGAAATGATGTTAACTGGACTGATACACAGCTTAATGTAAATTGCTGTTTTTGTAGAGCCCTAAGTGAAAATATTTATATATATTTGGAGCAACTAACATTTTTTGAATACCTACTCTGTAGCAGGTTCTTTTCTAGTTGTCACAAAAATGTAATTTGCTTTTCAGAGCAACCACTTGGCTATTTTTAGTGTTCCTTTTATAAATGACAGTAACTTACATTTATTTAAAAGGTGGGAGGGGAGAAGAAGAGGGAGAGAGAGAGAGAGAGAGAGAGAGAGAGAGAGAGAATGAATCTCATCCATTGGTTCATTCCACAGATGACACAGATGGCCACAACAGCCAGGCTAGGAACGCAGTCTGGTTCTTTCACATGGGTGGCAGGAGCCCAATTACTTGAGTCATCACTGTTGTCCCCCCACCCCCTCACCCCACCCAACCCGGATCTTTTGTAGCAGGAAGCTAGAGTCAGGACCTAGAGCTGGGACTGAAACCTAGATGCTCTGATGAGGGATGTGGGCATCTTGAGTGGTAAGCCAAATGCCTGTTCCTATCAATGCTGAAATCTAAAGATGTTAAGCAATGTGCAGAAAGTTACACAACTGGGAAGTTGTTGTCAAGAGGGAAAATACTAGTATATCTCAGTGTATGCTAGTATGCATGCACAGGACTGGCAGGTTGCAGTCATGTACCCTTAGCATCCTTAGTCATCATGCCTGCATCTGGCACAGCTGGATACATCATCCCTTCCCCCTTTTTAAATTTTAGAAAGAAGATTTATTTGTTTTATTTGAAAAGCAGAGTTACAGAGAGAGGGAGAGACAGAAACAGAGAGAGATATCGCCCACCCACTGGTTCACCCCCTCCCCCAGTGTTTGGCCCCCAGTGATCAGCTGCCTAATGGCTGAGGCTGGGGTTGGGAAGTGCCAGAGCTGGGAGCCAGGAGCCAGGAGCCAGTAGCCAGGAGCTCTGGAAATCGAACTGGTACCTGTACAGGATGCCTTCATTGCGGGTGGCAGCTTAACCTGCTACACCACAGGACTGGCCCCTCCGTCTCTCTTTTTTATCATAGGTTTTTAGGGAGCCACAAGTTGACTGTAATCTATAGAACCAAGATTCCTTGTGCTGTGCTTTTTATATCTGCTGTACTGTTGGGGATAGGTGAAGACAGGATACAAAGGTTATGAATAGCAATAATAAGTTGTCTCAAATGTCCCTTCTCTTTCTGGTGAGCGCTTAACCATCTTTGAAAATCAAAAAGATTTTATAGTCCACTTCTTTTTATTTATTTAGTAATCTATTTATTCATTTATCTCTTTTGACATTTTATGTCTATGTTCAATAACAATAAAATCATAGCAACATTTATTGGGGGCTTTGTGTGGGGGAGTGTTAAGTGCTGTATAGGTATCAACTCATTTAATCTTTTTAACAACCCTATAAGGTATGTAATTTTATAATCCTCATTACACTGAGAAGAAAAAAAATGCCATAGCAAAAGAGGTTAAGTATATGGCTTCTCTGCCTTTTGGCTAAGATCAAGTGAAGAGGTTAAGTGATTTGCCAATTTTTTCACACCTTGTAGCTGGCAGAAATCACATGAAAGAAAGGAAAGAGCACTAAATAAATGACAAAATGGGATTTTAGAAATTGTCACATAAGGAAGACTATGAATGTACAAAAATTAGGTAGTCTGTAGATGATTTACATGTATTTGTTTTACCAAAGGTCCATGAACTGATGACTCTTTATAAAGCTTACAAAAAAAAAATTTCTCTTTTCCTTCATTTAGCTGTGTCATTTGGATGAAATTGAATCTATGCTCTAATACAGGTTGTATTAGAGAAATAGACTCAAATGATTGTGTGATACTGGAGATTTCGCTTCAGGATTCGCATAATTTTTTAAAGTATTTTGCATAGTATTCATCTGAAGGTGTATATTGCGAGAAATCAATTACTGTGTGGATAGTCATGTTAAGATTGATTGCCTATTCAAGGCAGATTTCATTTTGCAAGTGCAGCAGCTCTGGTGTGCAGCACAGAGTATTTTGTTCTGACATTTGGTGGGTCAGCATGAAACTCAGAAAACTGGAAAAAGTTCTCTTCATAGAAACAACTAACATAGTTATTTTGAGAGTTATAATAAGGATTGAAAATGGCATGATTTCTAAAGGTAGTTGAAAAATTCTTTAAGGGAATTGAAATGTTACAGATAAAACTAGGTTTTGTTATTGCTATATTAGCTTTGGAGACTGAAAGTTGCATGGAGTAGAATGAAGGGATGGTGACACACAATGCCAACGTGAAAATCTCATTCTTACCGTGGGGAATGCTTTCTGCAGGATTTTTTTTCTTAGAGGAGCATTCAGGTCCAGACACCATATTACATCCTGCAGGATTCATTAGATTTATTTCAACAGAGATTTATTTAAGGCATCATATTTGAGAACTGTGAACACCTTATTTTATCATGTCTAGGCTTCTGTTCTGATATTGTATGCATCGTTAAGATCCAGCAAAAAAATGTGCTGTTTAAACTGTATCTCAGATTTTTATTTTGTATTTACTAAAGCAGCATTTTATACCTGGATATAGATTTAGGTCATATATAACTCTTACACACCTATCAAAAAGAAGAAAAAAAAAACTGAATAAACCTGTCCCAATATCTCTAAAGCCCCTTCACAATGAGAGGTGGACTCTCCTGAGTCTCTTTGCAGCTTAGAATCTTCACTGACCACAGTTTCCCCAAGGTACTGTCATGATCTATGCCAGAGAGAATGCTGCGTGATGGAGCACTTCTTTAACAAATCCAAAGAACCCGTGATCCAAAACTTCTGGTGCCAGGCGACTAAACTGACATCTCAATTACATAGAACTAACCTATTTTGACCGAAGTGTTCTAGAACATTTCTAAACAAATTAATTTACTACTGTTCTCCTTATATTTCCCATTGTCCTCGACACACAGACACACACACACACACACACACGTAGGTATTTGTTTCTTAGGATTGAATGGGAGGCTTCACTACTGTTTCTGGGATTTATTTCAAAGCCACTGTTATTCATTCTGAGGTGATGAATGACGTTGCTTTTGATGTTTGTACATGCACTGGCAACGAAGACTGTGTCATGGTAGTGACTGGCAGCTGACCGTTGCAAGAAGACTCAGATTATAAAATGTGTTCTATTCTAGGGAAGTTCATATGGGAGAAGTGTGTGTCCTAGAATAAATAAAATATTATGCCCAGTGTGTCAATAGTTAGTGTGAATGACACAAAAGAGGAGACATATAAGATTACAAGGCAAACAGTATCCTTTGGGATCTGTCTGGAATTTAAGAAATTCAGACTTCATTCTCTAGCTGACTTTAAAATACAGAAAAGACTATGCAACTCTTTTGCTTACTTTCCATTGTATTACCACACAACATACCTGTGTGGTAAGTAATATTATTTCTAGTTGTAAATGCAGAAACTGAAATTCAGAAAGATAAAATTACTTGCCTAAGAATTAATGAAGCTCAAGTGTGTGAGCCAGTACTTGAGTTCATATTTGATTGTAATGTTTACTTTCTTGCTTATTTTTGCTTCTCACTGGTCTTCACTTCTTTCTTTCCTGCACACTAACAGTTCCATGAGGACAGGGGCCTCATTTATGAACAGTGGCTAGCATTTGCTGGGCAGTAAATAAATACTTGTCAGATGAATAAGTTAATGTCTGCCTTTACAAAATTATTTCAGTATATTGAACTTATCTATAACATCCTTTCTTGTTTTGTTGTCACATAGTATCATTAGATTTTGCATTTAGGGTATCATGTTTTCATGTAAACATTTGTTTCAGAAGCACTATAATATTGGATTTTTATATTCTTTCATCATTAATATCAGGAATGAACTCTTAGAAACACAATAAAAGTACCATTAACAGAAACAACAAAACAAAAGCTCATTGAAATAAACATAGCAAAACACATGCATAACTCTAGTGGAATGAAAATCAAATTTGTATTGAAAGACATTTTAAAGTGGTAAATACAAGTACAATGCCCAAGGCATTATTTGCACTTGCATGATTATCACAAAAGCCAAGATATGGAGTCAACCTAAGTGTCCATTGATTAGTGAATGAGTGAAGAAAATGTGGCATATGTACATAATAGAATATTATTTGCCTATAACAAACAATGAAATCCTCTCATTCAAGCCAGTATTGGAACTGGAAGACATTATGTTAAGTGAAATTAGCCAAGCACAGAATGATAAACACTGCATGTTCTTTCACATTTGGAAGTTAAAAATTTATTCTTAAACGAGAGAGTAGCATAAAGATTAGCAGAACCTAGGAAGGGTGAAAGGTTGAAAGGGAAAGGAGGAAAGAGAAGGGTTGTCTCCAAGGGTGTGCACTAGCAGGAATTTGGAACTGGGATCAGAGTTAGGATTCAAACCCAGGGACTCCAATATGGAATTCAGGCATTATAAGATGTGTTTTAACAACTGTACCAAATTCCCACCCCAGCACTGATATTTGGTTCTATAGTGATTGACATTATAGCAATATTACATGAAGATTGACATTTGTAATAATGCCCTTGAGCCATCAAAAGAAACTTAAATTGAACATTGTGAACACACTTAAAAAAGAATATATGCAATGCATTTGGAAAGACTTTGAATCCAATATAGCTAACAAAATCATTTATGCAATAAAACATGATAGTAAACTTAAATATTCCTTTATGTGGATTAACTCATTAACAATAATTGAATAAAATCTGAGGCTTTCACTTGGGGCTTCTGCTGATCTGAGCCTTCCTTCCTTCTCTGACATCAGCTCTCCTCTCACCTTCATGATCTTTCTGCTGCAGCAGTAAAGGGCCAATGCTCCTGACTGGTGCACATTGCTCTACACCTGTTCCTTTGCCTGTATTACCCTTGACTTCTGTTTTACCAGGAACATCCCTTTTAGAGGATCTTTCCCTGAGCTCTCCTCTGCACTTCTGGTTGTTTCTTCTCAAGGCTCTCACAGTCTTCTGTGGTGTTCTATGTCACTGTTGTTACTACACATTGACATAATGATTCATTTCTGTGTATGGGGCTTTTCGGTATTTGAGTGCCAAGGGTAGGGCTCAGTGATACACTTGTGAGTTATAGAATAGTGCGTCACTTGGAATATTTTTAAATGTCTGATGCATGGAAGGATGGCAGAATGAACCAATTTTGCCAACTCAAATGCTTAGACAAGTACTGAATAAAAGAATAGCAGGACAGCGCCGTGGCTCAATAGCTAATCCTCCACCTGCAGTGCCGGCACCCTGGATTCTAGTCCCGGTTGGGGCGCCAGATTCTGTCCCGGTTGCTCCTCTTCCAGGCCAGCTCTCTGCTGTGGCCAGGGAGTGCAGTGGAGGATGGCCCAAGTCCTTGGGTCCTGCACCTGCATGGGAGACCAGGAGAAGCACCTGGCTCCTGGCTTCGGATCAGCGTGGTGCGCCGACCGCAACGGCCATTGCGGGGTGAACCAATGGAAAAGGAAGACCTTTCTCTCTGTCTCTCTCTCACTGTCTAACTCTGCCTGTCAAAAAAAAAAAAAAAAGAATAGTAAATAGGATATAAAGGGAGGGGTAGTTGGGATTGTCCTTTAGAGGATGGCATATTTGAAAATGACAGTTTCCTCTCAGCCCTGGTCAGTTATTGCCACAAGGCATTATTCTAATGTTCCTAAATCACCTGATTTTTATGAGCAGCCCAAGTAAGATTTTATGTCTGAAGTGTTCTGATTTTTCAAACACTAAATGTTACAAAAGGACAATAGACCAGATGTAACTCCAAGATTGATAACTTTAAAAGATTTAGAATGAATAACACATCACTTTCCATGAAATTAGAAGCTCAACAAATTTTGCTCATTCATATAACTACATAATGAAGGTCACTACTCCACTGACCTATAACAAAGCAAAACTAAAGTTATCATCTTGGTGTTACATAGGTTTTATTTTTATTTCTGAAATTGGGCTGACAGATGTTTTTCTGCAATTGGCCAGCTGTTGCTTTAAAAATGAACTGCATCAAAAGACTGAATTGAAAGTAGATGCTTTCAAACTTATGGAGAAATACACTTTGAAGCATCATTGCAGTAAAGTATCTTACCTCTCTGGAAAAATGTTCACCTTTACTTACAGATATGTTCACGATATATCTTGATTATTAAAGCTTAGAGCATTTACTTTGATAATATCTACAGTGATTACCACATGGAAAACCATTTCCTAAGGAACAACTGAGAGAGTGCTCCACAAAATTTTACAAATAAAATTTTTTTACATAACATTCTCAACATTTCATATTCCTGACTACACATAACAAGACTGATTCTCAAAGAAATCAGATGCAAAAGCAGAAATATTCCTTAACACCTGTTTTGCACTAAAAGTTTGCGTCATGTTCCATAATGTTCCCATGTGCATCTGAGAATAAAGTTGTTTTTTTACCACCTCTTTTTTCCAGAAATATGTAATATGTTTATCCATAACTTTGTATGTCCTTAGGTCATGCCACAGGGGTATTCTTACCAGGATGAGGGAAAACGAATGACTCACACCAATGACTATGAGCAGAAAATATCAGCTCAGCTACTGACGATGCTCAGACTATGAGTAAATCCATGGAGAACTCAAAACCCTTTCTAAACAGGAAAAGAAAACTAGGGAAGCCAAGAGGAAGCCTTTGGGGAAAAAACAGTGAAATAGAAGGAAAAGTTCAATTCAGAGTGGTAAAAAAAAATACTCTGCCAGGTGACAAAGTTGCAAGAGGAAGAGAGGTATTTTGAACAGCAAGAAACAGTATCAAGTGTCCATCTGTTCCATGGCTAGTTGATACTAAGTCAAAAGCAACCTGCTTTGAGTACCATCAAAGATTCCACCACAAAGAGAGTTAACTGTGTTATCATCTAGTAAATACATATTTCCTGAGGTCAGAGAATGATTTCCAAAGCTTATACCCTTTCTGTTCATGACTGTGTCACCATGACCTAGCACAGGGTGAAGGCTCAGTGACTATCAGATTATAGTTTTAGCACTGAAGATTATCCAAGTAGTTAGAATATACACTAATGCAATTGGAATAACCTGAACCCACAGCGTGGGATCTTTGTGGTCTGTTTTAAAACTTGGAGACATAAAGAGAGAACAAGACAGACTTGGGGAAGACAGAGGGAGGAAGCAGTCAAAGGGGTGATGTGCCTACACCTAGTAGGAGACAAAGTTCTGATTGGGGCAGCATCCAACCCTGAAAGAACAGCTGCTCTCTGTCTCAGCCTGGAGTTTAGAGTAACTTTCTCTAACTTTTAGTGAATCAACAATTCTATTGATTGGTTGCTTTTCCTTTTAAAACAATTGTCCTCCCCTCTCTAAATGAAGCAGGAAATGGGATGTGGTGAGTTGGATAACCTGACTCTTCTCATTGCCTGACCCTGGACAGCCACCACCTCAAACTGGCCAGGGCTCCCACAAGTACTATGGAGGTCAATGTCTCTCTGTGTAGCCAGGGAAAGTCAGTATATTCCCATCCCGTCTATGTTTTACACATAAATTCTTCATGCTTGGGAAATATTACAGAATCCAATCTAATCATGATATTATTTGTTCTCTTTGAATAATTTTTGTTGTTCAATGTTGGAGTAAGCATAAATGCTCAGTAAATATGTGAAGTATCACATAAATGAACATGCAAGTTTAAAACTGGATATGTGCAAATCCACAATTTCTTTTGGGTTCAACTTCTCTGCAACTCATCACTTAGTAAAAAAAAAAAGGTAGACATATAAAGTAAAAATGTCCATTTCCAGTTCTTTCCTGTTTAATAACACAGCATACAGCATATTGTCTCATGCATCCATTCCATTGCTATACTTACTGGTCCATCTGCCTGGAATGATGATTTTCCCTTTATCTTTATTTGTGAGCTCACACGTTGTAAGAGATACTTCCCTATATTTCAGTTCTAATACAGGCTGAGTTCAGTGTGTCTGTTTCTGTGTTCCCATGTGCATTATATACACGTATATAGTGAACTTTTTCCACATTAAACTAAGAACATTTACAGCAGCATCTAGTACAGAACAGGTGCTTTGAAAGTGATCCTATTTTGGTAATTGTCTCATTTTCCTTTGCTGCTGGATGTGGCATCTGAAACATAATAAATCTTAAGTGTGTTTTTGTGGAGAGAATGATGTTGGAGTGCATTTACTCTTCTAAAACTATGAGATCCAGAAGAGATGTTAATGAAATACAGAAGCTTTTTTTTCTTACATTTTTGGTAGAATAGTGTGTAATTCTTAATTTCATGCATCTGTGGTAGGATATGTTATAATTGTTAGTGGATGTGATACAATGTATGTGGCAATCCCAGCCGGTGAACTGGTTGAGAGGGAAGAAAGTTGGAAAATGTTAGGGACATAATTTAGGTGGATTCTCAAGTACTGATCAGCAATCCAGAGTATTAGGTCTGAAGGCATGGGACTAATGTTATTTGGTTTAAGTTAACATTGATATCAAAATTGGTTTGATATGATGGATAGTTAAGGTAATAGGAGTTCATGCGCAGTAAGATATTTGGATTCAGCCTATGATGTTCTCTTTATTTTTTGTTCACCCAGTTTTAAATAGGGTACTAGGTATGATAAATATTTAAGGGGGTCACAGAGCCATCTTGGGAGTAACAAAAGCAAAATTAAAAAAGGCTAGCATCAGGGTAGGCAGGTATGGGACAAGTTACAGGGAGGAGCATAGCTCAGAGTGACATTTGATTGCTGCGGTTGGTCTCTGTCAATGGCAAACTTCACCACCTCAAATAACTGCACTGGTCAGACTAGCACAAGTTGATGGTCCGAGTTACATAGAGAATGAATGGAATGACGTTAGTTCTTTATGTTTAGGCTTCACCCTGAAGCCCTATATTACTTCTCATTAATATTCTTTTTTTAAAAAAAGATATATTTTATTTATTTGAAAGGCAGAATTACAGGGAGAGAGAGAGCAAGCGAGGAGAGAGGAGAGAGAAAGAGAGAGAGATGGAGAGAGATCTTCCATCTGCTGGCTTACTCTCTAGGCCAAAGCCAGGAGCCGGGAGCTTCTTCCGGGTCTCCACATGGGTACAGGGGCTCAAGCACTTGGGGCATTTTCTACTGCTTTCCCAGGTATGTTAACAGGGAGCCAGATTGGAAATGGAGCAACAAGACTTGAATCAACACCCATATGGTGTGCTGGCATTGTAGGTAGTGGTTTAATCTGTTACCCCACAGGACATCCCCCCGCCGCCATTAATATTCTTCTTTATGAATTTCCCCAAACCTAGACTTTAAGGAAGCTTTACTTTTTACTTCAGCCAAACATAACATATTGCTTTTCCATTATCTGGGAAAGCAGTGATTTCTTGGTTCTGGTATTTTCACTTCATTTTTGCTGCTTGAAACAGGAAAACTCCACCAGATAAATTTGACAGTGTTTATCGCTAATACATCATGCTATCTCCTTTACACAAATGCTATTCTAGGCATAACCCAGAATCCCATTTTGGATAATTAGAAAAATCTGCCTCATGTGGCTATTATTTAATTTTTCAGTTATGGGTCATTGTTTATTTCAAATGTGGGCTATGCTGATTTCTTTTCTTCATCACCTGTCCATCTTGCTTATAGCTAGAAGTGACCTGCCACACAAGGCAAGATGTGCCAGAATTCTCATTCATGGGACCAGGCATATACTCAGTTCCAGCAGAAAAATAATAATGTGGGAATTTTCAGAGTTTGAGACATTTTAACAAGATAAAAGACTTTAAATTAGAGCATCCAATAGCTAAATTGACTTACTTAGAATATGTTTTTGGAGCATCAACTAATGTTCTCTTTCTCTTCTTGGTTTAAAAATATTTATTTATTTGAAAGGTAAAATGACAGAGAGGGAGAGGCATAGTGAGGAGAGAGGTAAAGGGGGGAAGGGGGAAGAGAGAGAGAGAGAGAGAGAGAGAGAGAGAGAGAGAGAGTCAGTCTTCCATCTGCTAATTTACCCCTGGAATACTGGTTAAGAGCTGGGGCTGGACCAAGCTGAAGCTGGGAATCAGGAACTCTATCCAGATCTCCCACCTGGGTGGCTGGGACCTAAATACTTGGGCCATAATGTGCTGCCTCCTATAGCAGCATTAGCAGTAAACTGTCTCAGAAATATGGAGGAGCCAGAACTGCAACAGGTACTCTGATATGGACTGTGGGAGTCCCACGGAGCCTCTTAACCTGCACCACAGCACCCACCCCACTAACGTTCACTTATTGATTTGTGCAACAAATTAATGTAAGTGGAAAAAAGAAAACATGGCTCCAGATCAGAATTTGAGGTTTCTGACTCATCTCCTTAGTTTTTGTTTTGTGCCAGGATGGATTGACTAACACTTTATTATTTGGTACAAATGCTTCCTGGACCATTTTGTTTCTTGATGTATAAACCAGTCAGACAGAAGGTGATAAAAATATTTCGAGCCAAATAATTTTAGATGATTAGAAAAATCTGCCTCATGTGGCTCTGTTATTTATTTTTTCAAATATGGGTCATTGTGTGTTTTGGATGTGGGTTATACTGATTTCTTTCCCTTGTCATGTGTGTGTCTTGATTTTTACAGCTAGAGGTGACCTGTTATCCAAAGGAAAAATGTGTATTAAATGGCCCTGACTTCACTTAGCTAAAGAAAATCCTAATTTTCTGAGTCCTGAAAGTAACCTGTAAGTTATAAGTAAAATGTATGGTCATCTGGGTGTTAAGAATTGTGAGGGAGCTGACGTTCACTTTCAGTCTCATAGATTTCATGGATGTTGGTAGAAGATCCAAGTCTCCAGAGTCAATAATGAAATGTAGTTTCTCATCATAGCAATAGCAGAATCTAGAGCATTCTTATTTTTTGAATTAGTTTCTTAAGCCACAGATTTTTTTTTTTTTTTTAAGATTTAAGTTATTTATTTGAAAGACAGAGTTACAGAGAGAGGGAGAGACAGAGAGAGAGATCTTTTATCCAGTGATTCACTCCCCAAATGGCTATCAACAGGCAGGGCTGGGCAAGATCCAAGCCAGGAGCCAGGGGCTTCTTCCAGGTCTCCATGTGAGTGCAGGGGCCTCCGTACTTGGGCCATCCTCCTCCGCTGCTGTCCCAGGCTCATTAGCAGGAAGCTGGCCAGCATCACAGGCAGTGGCTTTACCTGCTACACCACAGTGCTGGCCACAAAACTGTGATAGAGGAAAAGAGCTTTGACCTTACAGAGCCTATATCTTTTTTTTTTTTTTTTTTTTTTTTGTAAAGGGAAATAACCATGGGTGGCTTCATGTTCTGGGTGAGGGACATTCTATCTTCCAAGACTACTTGTTTACAAACATCTGTGAATATTTAGTTTGTATCAAAGGGTAAGCACTGTCTTGTTTAAAAACCCTGGACTCATCTGTAAATAGCTGAATTTTGGTAGTCTGAGTATTTGTGTGGTAGAGACAGTTTATTGAAGGGAAACGTTGCCATAAAAATAATTTGGGGACTAGCATTGTGGTACAGCAAGTTAAGTTGCTACTTGTGAAACCAGCATCCCATAACTGAGTCCCTATTTGAGTCCAGACTTTTCTCTGTTCCCCATTCAGCTTTCTGCTAATGTACCTGGGAAGGCAGTAGATTATGGTTCAAGTTCTTGGGTTCCTGCCACCTGTGTGGGAGACCTGAATGAGTTCTTGGCTTCTGGCTCTTGCCTGTCCCAGCCCTGCCTATTGCAGCCATTTGTGGCGTGATCCAGAAAATGGAAGATCTCTCTCCTTTCTCTATCACTCTGCCTTTTGAATAAGTAAATAAATATTTAAAATTAATAATAATAATAATTTAGAACTGCAAGAAGTTGTAGACTTATGACTGGGGAATTAATGAAAAGCTCTTTACCTTGGGTTTGAAAATGAGGAATCAAATTTTCTCTGTTACTTCTTGGGTGAAAAATTTTTAACAAATTACATATTTTTAAAATTATGCCATAAAAATAGTTTAGATAGTAACATCTAGCATATTTTTGGCTTTCTGCTGTAAAACCATTTATACAAATATTGAGTTACTAATATTGTTACCTTAGACTGGTCATAAATATAGTTTATTCTATAATGCTGTAAACTATGTTGTACTTAATGAGTGCCAGTTCATAATATTTATTTAGTGCATTTAACCACTTAGTAGTCTTACTGAATGTAATTTTTTAAAAGGTATATAAAACTAGATTGTTGACTGCTATTTGTCAGTATTTACAGTAAAGTAAATAATATACAGTTGATAACTTCCTAATTACGACAAAGTTATTGCTTTTCCTGGCATCTGCTAACCCATAACACAAATACTAGAAGGATTTAGCCTTTGTATAAGGAATGAGATGGGACCAAAAGGAAATCATTCAGTTCAGTAACTTAGATTATAGTAGGTTGTTTTCCCTTTTATATCAGCAGGTCCTAAACTGCAAAAGTCTCACCATCCAATCAGGTGTCCCTGAGCCAAGTGTTAAGACATTCCATGAATAGTGGCTTTTTAGTGACTACAGCACAGGGATTTTGACTTTTTGCAAAATAATTGCTCACTAGAATGATCTTTAAATGTCCATTTATCTAATTTTTGCTTGGCTTAAAACAGCACACCAGGATATCTACTTTCTCCCCTGTGTGGGGAGATTGCTAATAGCAATAAATTTTTTTCTTTTAGAAATTTTGCATATAGTTCATTACCTTCATAGTTTATAGACTTAGATATATAATATTAAATAGTTTCTTTTAAATCATCTAAATTAAGCTGTTTGATTGATTTAGAATCATTATTTAATTTGAACAGTTATGGCTTCAGAAAAATTTCCAGTTTAAGTTGAAGGCACTTAACTCTTAGGTTGCTCAGAATGATAGCATCCCAGAAATGTGGGTTTTCCTATGGTTATTGTTTTGGTGAATGTTGCAAAAACCATTTATATGTGTATTTTACATCTACACAGATAAAAAGCAACAAAAAACTTGGACGGGTCCTTAGGCATATGATTTAAAAATTAAGTTCTGATTGAATAGTGACTATGAGAAATTTCTCCAGTACTCTGAAAAGCTGTTCTGTAATGCAGCAAATGTTTTCTGATAAAGGAAGCAACTACAGAAACTTTTTTATTTGTTAGAAGTAGCAATACTATTGATGCAAACAATCAAAAAAATTCATAACAACTCCCCCAATGCTACTTTGAAAACCAACATATCAGAATTGGCTTTTATTAGAATGTAGGTATTTCAGGACATCCTCTACCTTCCCATTCAGTACACATCTGTCCAATATTTTTCACCACAAATTCTACAGACTCTGACTCTTGGACCTTTTTACTCTTTCAATTCTTCTTTCTGATTTTTTGCAATGTAGTTTTATTTGGAACCCAATGATTTAACCATCACTGCTATCTCCCAGAGTCTGCACTAGCAGGGATCTGGGGTCAAGAGTTAGAGCTGAGAATTGAACCCGGAAACTCTGATGAGGTACATGGATGTCTTAACTGCTAGGCTAAATACCCACACCTGCCCATTTTTAAATTGGATTATTTGATTTTTGTTTTGAGTTATTTGAATTCTGTGTATTTTCTGTATGTCAGTTCTTTGTTAGATACATAATTTGTACATGTTTTCTCCAATTCTTTCAATTTCTCTTCACTCTTGATTATTTCCTATGCAGGAGCTTCTTGATTTGATATAATCTCGTGTTTATTTTTGCTTTTGTTGCCTATGTTTTTTAGATCTTACCCCAAAAAATCAGTTTATATTGATGTCTTGAAGTATCTATCTTATATTTTTCCGCTAGTTTTCTAATTTTAGGACTTACATGTAGGCCTCTGGCACATTCAGAGTTGGTTTTTGTATGAGATAGGAGATAGCAGGAGCCTACTCTCCGTCTTCTGCATGTAGATATCCAGTTTTCTCAGTGTCATTCATTAAAGTGGCTACCTTATCTCCAATGTATGTTTTTTGTATTTTGTCAAGAATCAGTTAGCTATGGATGTCTGGGTTTTATTTCTGGGATCTCTGTTCTATTCCATTGATCTATGTGATCGTTTTTATGCCAGTACTATGCTGTTTGAGTTACTATAGCTTTGTAGTGTGTCTTGAATTCTGGTATGGTGATGCCTCCAGATTTTTCTTTTTGCTCAAAATTATTATTTTTAAGACTCTTTTATGCTTACTTGTAAATGTTAAGATTGTCTTGTCTGTTTCTGTGAAGAATGCTGTTGATATTTTGATGAAATAAACTGGGTTGTCTTTTCATTTAAAAAATGCAGTTTGTGAACATGAAACAAGTCAGAAAATACAGAAAAGAAAGGAGAACTTTCAGTCTCCCTGCTTGAGCCCATTTTTTGGTTCTACTTCCCAGAGTTACCCACTCATATTTTCTTATGTGTTCTTTCAGAAAATGTCTGTGCAGATATAACTATTTATACTCTATTATCAAAGCAAAATCAAATATCTTCATACTCATCAATACCATAATTTTTTATTCAATAGTATATATTTTTTTAGAATCTCGCATTTTAGTAACAGATTTGTTTCATTTTTCTTTTAATAGCTGCTTGGTATATTCTGTTGTGTGGAAATGCTTTTTAAAGATTTATTTTATTTGAAAGGCAGAGAGACAGAAGGAAAGGAGAGGAGAGACAGACACACACACGTACACAGACACACACACATACTTGCAGAGGGAGAGGGAGTGGGAGGGGGGAGGGGCAGGAGAGGGGGAGGAGGAGGAGGAAGGAGGTCTTCTGTCTGCTGGTTGACTCTCCAAATGGTCACAACAGCAAGGTTTGGGTTAGGCTGAAGCCAGGAGCAAGGAACTCTTTCCTGGTCTCCCAACATGAGTGGCAGGGACCCAACTATTTGGTCCATCTGCCACTGGCCTCCCAGGTGCATGGGCAGGGAGCTGAATCAGAAAAGGATCAGCTGGGACTTGAACTAGCACTTGGACATGGGGTGCAGATGGCAGATGTTCTAAGCTGTGACTTAACCCTCTGTGCCACAATACTAGCACCCTGGAAACACTTTCTAAAGAATTTTTAAAATGATTATTTTATATAAGTCTTTAGAAAACTCAATAGAATTATTATTTATGTATGTGGCTTATTTTGCAGTAGAAATGGTGTGGGCTTTGCTATTACACATAATTGGATTCTTACTTTGATTAAATGCCTTGTTTCATGCTTGGATAAGCAACTTAACCTCTTTAAACCTCTCTTTCTTCATCTGTGATGTAATACCTATTTTCTTAGGCAATTGAGAAAATAAAATGACTTGATGAATTTTAAATACCTGACATATAGTATAATAAGGGAAAAAAGGAAAGAACATTTCAGAAACAGTACTTTGTTGAAATTCCCTTGGCTTATATTTGTTTTAATAGGAATCAAATTTTAGATGCATAGCTTCATTGTATATGGAAAGACTTCCATGCTCTGAAGAGCCTTAGAGAATCTAAAAGTCATAGCTGGCATCTCCTAGAGACAGTTTATAAGTAACAAGTTTGTCTGAATACATTTGGGTGTAGCATATTTATTGATATAACAGTTACATTTTTGGTGTCAGAATGGTCTAGTAGTCTTATTTTAGTGTTTGTTAGTTTGTTATGTAATTTTGAATATTGGGAATTATCAAATAGATGCATACAGACAGAAGGCTAGGAGTATATAGTAGCTACTCAGACCAAAGGATATATGTCTTTGTGTACCTGCTTCATTCCTGGTGTCCTTTTGTTAGTGTATGCTGACTTTTGGGCAATTAGGACATACATCAGAATTAGTGACTGATACATAACAACCTAGATACTTGTTAAGATATTCTATCTCCTACACAAGGTTTTTGATAACTCACTGCTTTCTAAAATATAGGCAAGAAGAAACATTCACAAGAATGAGCTGTGACAGAAATTGGTGACTCCAATTGATATGTTTGGGGTATGCTTGGCATGATTGATAGAGCTGTTACCAAACCTACAGGGAATGTAAATTCTCTAGTTTGAACCAATTTTAAATCAGTTTCTATAATCCTAAAAAATGTTCCTGGCAGAGGAGTCTTGTTCCATGTCACTCATTCTCTATTTGCACTGGAATACTTGAGTTGCTTTGATATTCCCTGCATCGAAGAAGAACATTTTGCATGTATGTTTGTGAGTGCCTGGGAATCATTGGGGCCATTTAGCTCCTTAGTATTAAGATAGTTTGGGGCTGTTGAGAATGCTGACTTCAAAAGGCCTTCTCAAGTCTCTGCCTTTAGTGTCTCTGCATCTGGAAACATGACTTGGGACTTATCTGTTCAAAGATGTATTTCTCTTATTCATTCACCCAATCATTTGTCTGTTTATTATGATTTCAAGTTCATGAATGTAAACCAATGTTAGATGCAAGTTTCTGTCCCTGGGGCTTGTATTTTAGTAGAGGAAACATGTTAAAGTAATTTTAAAGGGTCGTTACCATTTACTTAGGGAAAATAAAATTGTGCAGTGGGATAACAGGGCAGGATGGAGTGCTACTTTAGCTAGGTTGTACAGGGAAGCATTCTGACAAGCAGAGAGCTCAATGACAGAACTTAAGAAACCAATTGAAAGTTTGGAGGGTATGTCATTCCAGATAGAATTAAGAGGCCCTGAAACAGAGTTGGATCCAGAATATTTCTGGAATAACACTGCCAATAATGCCAGGGACTCTGGACCATGGCAGAAGATGGAGAGAACTACGAACTCCATATGAGTGGACCCTAGCTTCTAGCTACATGTTTGATTTTTTTTCTCCTGATCAGTCTTGGGAAAGAATTTTGTATTCCCTGAGTGCAGTGGAAAACTATTAGCATTTGTTTATTTGTCTTTTACCAAAGTAAAGATGTGGTCTAATTTCATATTTTGAGAAAATATTCAGACCTCTGTGTAGTGGAAGGAATGTATGCAAAATGACCACTTAGAGAGATATTGCTGAAATCAGAGGATAGTCAATGGTAGGTTGAACCTGAATTTTAGAAGCAGATATGTTGATGTGATTTAATTCCAGACATATTTTAATGTTTGAACCATTGAAAAACTTGTTACATAGATATTAGATAATTAAGAGGGAAAGATGGAGGGAGGGAGAGAAACTACTCTAACATTTCTGTCATAATGTGGACAAAGGGTACCATTTGCTTAAAGAAAGCTCAACAACAGGAAAAAATAGTAATAAAATTTTGGTCAAATTAGATTTTAGATACCATTAGGCTTCAGGAAATGGTATTTGTAAATAGGGAATTCAAAGATTGGGACACATCAGGTGATACTGATTTGCTGTTTAAAGCAGGATACTGGATGAGTTCTTCCAAGGACAAGGGAACCAAAATGGGAGCACTGGGACATTCTGACATCTAGAGGTCAAGCTGAGGAGAAAGATGTAGCAAGAGGGACTGAAAAGGAGCAGATGCTCCAGTACGAGAACACAGGAGTTTGGTTCAGGCATCAAGAAGGAGGAAGTACTCATTTGTGTCATTAATACTGGAATAAAAAACAAAATGAGAATAGATAAATTATTGAACTTGCACGATAGAAGTCAATAATAACCTTGATAAGAGTGTTCAGTGGAGTAAGAAAAAATTCTGATTTGAATAAGTTGAGGGGAATAATGGGTTGAAAAGATGTATATCTCACATCTGTACAACATTTTTGAAAATTTTTGCTATCTTGGGGGAGTTTCTAACTTAAACTTGTGGTGCCCTCCTCTCTCCTCTTCTTTCACCTGCATTGACCTGTTGAAAATATAGCTGATGCCCTGTTATCTGACCCTGTTGTAACCAGTAGTTAACAGTTTAATTGGGAGTATCAATTGAAGGAGAGAATTATGGAAAATGATTTATCTAACACTTAACATATCAGTTTAAAACATTAGTTAAAGTATAAATTAGGATTGATTGAATAACAGTTTGATGTAGTGCCAGTGTTTTCCCTTGAGCATACTCCAGACTCAGGGTTAGCAGCCATACCATAGCATCTCATTTTTGATTTACAGCATCAACCTATTATTTTTAAAAATTATTTTATTTATTTGAGAGAGAAAGTGATAGAGAAAGCTCACTCTCATTTGCTTGTTAACTCAGAAAGTACTTACAACAGCTGGGTCTGTACCAGGCTGAAACTGGGAGCCAGGAACTCAGTCCAGGTCTCCCACATGAGTGGCAGTAATCCACCCACTGGGACTATCACTTGCTACTCCCAGGGAGTCCTTTAGCAGGAAGCTGGAACTGGGAATGAAGCTGGGACTCAAATGCAGGCAGTCTGATATGGGCCAAGAGAATCCCAAGCAGTGTCTTGACTGCTGCACCGGACACTCCTCTCATACTATGTAGAATGAGAAGATAAAATTCCTCCAAATCAGTCTGCAATCTAGGGATCATCTCAGATTTCTTATGATTTCCTGTGCTTTACAGTTGCTTCATGCAACCTAGTTGTACAGAAAATATTTTTTTTCAGTAGACTTTCTCTTATCCAGTCTTCTCAAAGTACTCAATATACTCTTCAGCAACTGATTTTACACTTCTCGTTCACTAATAAATATACATTACTGAATTTTGTTGGTTGCAGAAGTTCCCTGAACACTAGCCATGGGTATTGGATATGCTAAGTGTGACAGTAAGTGTGTATTCCCAGTGGAAAACATTGGTTAATACAGGAGTTAGATAAGATGAGGTCTTTCAAGAGAGAATCTTGTACATGGTTGTTGGATTGTGCCTTTCACCTGAAGAATTCAAATAATATTAAAGAAAATAAGGATTTGAATTTCTACTAAAGATCTCTGTGAGTTCATATAGTTAGATATCATGTGTTTGTGAAAGAAAAGCAACATCAATCAATTTAAGATAATTAATGCCTAAGAATAATAATAGTAATCATATTTTTTGTTTTCAATCTTTTATTGTGAGACATGGCATAATACAGAAGAGTATATAAAACAAAATATGAAATTTAAATATAATTATGAAATGAACTCCATGTAACTAATGCCAAGGTCAAGAAACACAACACTATCATAACTCAGATGATTTCTTTGGGCTTCTTTCTAATCTGTCTTTTGTGATAACCATTTTTTGTTTTTCCATGTTATTTACCCTTTGCATAGTTATCCTCAAACAATGAACTTTATTTGCAGTTTCAGTAAATGGATAATGCCATTTATATTCTTTTATTTCTTGCTTAATTTGTTCATATAATTTTGAGACTCATCAAATTTGTGTGTATCTCTATTTCATTCATTACTGTACAGTATCCCATTGTATAAATGCTCCATAACTTATTTGTCTATTCTATTATTGATAGATATTTGTGTTATTTCAAGATTTTGACTACTATAATCAATGCTGCTATATATATTCTTATATGTACATATTGTTGCATGTTTATTTGTCAACTGTAGCAAGCATTAGGCAGTGACTATGTAAATTTAAAGAAGATAAAATTATTTAAAATTAGAAATTCAGGTTCCCAATCATGCTAATCATATTTCAAATGTTCAATGGCCACATTTGACAAAAAGCCATCAGATTGGGCAGTGCCAGTTGCAGAAGATTTGTATTGCTCCACAAGTTTCTATTGGACAGCCCTGTCCTAGGGAGCATATATAGGAATAGAACTGCTAGAACCTGTAAAAGAGATATATCTTCAACTTTGCGAGATAAAAGCGAACTTTTCCATAGTTTACCTGTTAAATTCACTCAACAGTTCCTGAGTATCCCTAGTTCTAATTATTTTGAAACTTCAACAACACATGGCTTTGGTATCCTTCCTTCCTTCCTTCCTTCCTTCCTTCCTTCCTTCCTTCCTTCCTTCCTTCCTTCCTTCCTTCCTTCCTACAGGCAGAGTGGACAGTGAGAGAGAGAGAGACAGAGAGAAAGGTCCTCCTTTTGCCGTTGGTTCACCCTCCAATGGCCACTGTGGGCTGCGCGCTGCGGCCAGCGCACCGCGCTGATCGGAAGCCAGGAGCCAGGTGCTTCTCCTGGTCTCCCGTGGGGTGCAGGGCCCAAGCACTTGGGCCATCCTGCACTGCACTCCCTGGCCACAGCAGAGAGCTGGCCTGGAAGAGGGGCAACCGGGACAGAATCCGGCGCCCTGACTGGGACTAGAACCCGGTGTGCCGGCGCCGTAAGGCAGAGTATTAGCCTAGTGAGCCGCGGCGCCGGCCTCGGTATTTTCTTTAGTTTACTGGGGCTGCCATGACTTGGTATTAATAAAAACTTGAATGGCTTAAATAAAAATAATATATTGTCTCACAGATTTGGAGGCTAGAAGACTGAGATCAACATGTTAGCAGGATTGATTTCTTTCTGAGGACTACACGGGAAGAATCTGCTACAGACTTCTGTCATTGGCTTGTAGATGTTAGATTCATCACTTTTCTATTTCCTGTGAAACCAACTCATTTATCTTCACTTTTTCCTCTTCTTTCTTTTTTCACGCTGTTTACAGAATGGATCAAGCTGGTCATCACAGGCAAACAAATAAATGGAGGCGCCATCTATGTGAAAACTGAGTGGCACCAGGGATGCTACAAGGGTGAATAGGTCAGATAAAACTGGTGTTTGTTTCAGAAGCTGATATGAAAAATAAAGTCCATTTCAGTAGAATAAGGCGAGTGGAGAGAGCACAACTAAAAAGAGAAAAAAGTGATAAAGGCCTTCATAATATTCTTACAAGATATTTTAAGTAATGAGGAAAACCTCATCATTATATAACTTACATATCATTTATATCCACCTTCCCTCTTCGATTATAAGAGATAAAACATACAACACACTGTTTATTTTTATTCAAAAAGTTACTGTCTCAAGACATAAATACAAATCAAAGAACAGTACAATTAGGATAATAGGATATGGAGGACAACAGGTTACAGTGATATATAAAACATTTTTAGCTGGTTGAAAACAAAGCTGTAAGAACTGCTTTCACAAAGAAGTACTCCTTTCAAGAGTGAGAAAAAAATCAACTTAGATTTAAAATAATATATACAGTCCTCTCAGCAGTTTTAGTAATGCAGTGCCATGTGAAACAACATATGCATACTTTTGCATGTAACAATATTTGTTGATGGAAAATAATTGTACTTCATCATGATCTTTTAGCTAACCTATGGTTTTTGGCTATCACAGCCCAATGCCTGTTTGATTTCTGACTCTAAAAACTGGAAGCCTTTTGGTATTCATTCATCTGAAGATATCCTTATATTGCAAGCATTTTAACGCATGGACTGATTAAAATAATTTACCTCAAGAACTGACAGATAACTGACAAAAGATACACATGTAATATAAGTTAATATTTTGTTTTAAGCGATGTCCAGCTGCCTAATCCTCCCAAATTAGTTGATGTCAAAATGGCGAGTAGTCACTTTCTATTTTAAACTAATTTATTTGTGAAAGGACATAAAATGAAGTTAAAGCTTAGCTCCCAAAGAATATTATGGATTACAAATTCTATTATCTCATCTAATTTACATACAGAGGAAATATGCTGTAACCTGTTAGAAGTATCTTTAACCTGAAGACTGCTTGCAAAGACAGATAGGTAAAACAATATAAAATACAAATTTAAAAATCATTTTTAAGCATAAACACTCATGCTTTTCTATTTTTAAACATTATTAAACTTTCAATGTATTTCTGAAGCCTCATAATTTTAAGTTGGAATTTAAAAGTAAGAAAAAACAAACTGTGCAGTTATAAAATCAGGACCAATTTATATATATATATATATTCATATATAATTTTATTTAAAGTTTAGAACCCTATTCCCACACTCTAATAAGCTGTATAATTTTTGTTTAGAATTTTTCTGCAAATGTCAGTTTATAAGAAACTGCCAAAGTGCTTTTCAAAGTGGCTTTCCCATTTTGCATTTCAACAGGCTATGTATGAGATCCATGTGAGGTGTTTCACACCCTTGCCAAACTACTTATAGGCAGTATCCTTAATTCATTATTTAATGATTATTTGTGTTGAGCATCTTTTCATGTGCTTATGGGACATTTGTACATTTATTTTTATATCTTTTGTCAATTTTTAAAATTATCTATTTAGTTATGAGATCTTTACATATACTGGATAGAATTTTTTTTTAAAAAGATTTATTTGTTTATTTATTTATTTGAAAGAGCTACAAAGAGAAAGGGAGAGACAAAGATCTTCCATCTGCTGATTCATTCTCCAGATGGCCACAATAGGCAAGGAAGGGCCAGGCTAAAGCCAGGAGCTAGAAGCTTCATCTGGGTCTTCCATGTGAGTGCAGGGTCCCAAACACTTGGGCCATCTTCTGCTGCTTTTCGCAGACAATTAGCAGAGAGCTGAATTGGAAGTGGAGCAGTCAGGACACAAACTGGCACCCATACAGGGTGCCAGCATTGCAGGCAGTGGCTTTGCCCGCTACACCATAATGCTGGTTCCAAGAAATTCTTTATAAATATTTTTAATATTTTTATAAATATTTTCATAATATTTTATAAATATTTTCATAATATTTTGTAAATATTTTTTCTTCCTCTTTGATTCTTTGACTTGCATTTTCTTTGTTGTCTACCAAGGAGCAGAAATTTTAATTTTAATGAAGTACAGTTTATCAATGTTTTAAGTGCTTTAGATTTTAAATTTTCTTCAAAACTATTTTAGAGGCAGAGAGAGAGAGAGAACAAGTCAATGAGCAAACTTCCATCACTTTCCAAATGCTTGCAATGTCCTAATGCAAGGCAGGATCTGAGAACTCAGTCCAGATCGCTCATGTGGGTGCTAGGAGCCTCATCATGAAAGCCATCAGTACTGCCTCTGGATCTTCATTAGCAAGAAGCTGGGGTCAGGAGTCAGGAATTAAACATATTAAATAGGGTAGATATGAGAAGTGGGTGTCTTAACCAATAGGCTAAACACTTGTTCCCTTTCTAGGCTTTTAATATCCTATCTAAGAAATCTTTATGTAAAATCACAAATATTTTGTTCTAAAATATTTTTCTCTTGTGTTGAAGACTAGAGTCCATAGAATTTTTTTCTAATTGGGTTTATCTTTCATGTCTGCTATCATTTCTGATATGAAATGATATCATTTCTAACACATCACATTCTCTAAACATAATGATAGCTTATACCAAAATAGCTATAAAACATTAGAAATTTATTTATTTACTGGTCTTCACATGGCAAAATATATTCACTTTTTAGCAGACACTCTTCTGTTTTTCATTTTTTATGCTTTTCTGAATAATGTGACTTTTAAAAAATTTTATTTAAGTATTTGTGACTTTTTAGGATGCATAATAAAGGGTTTAAACTTTGGATAATGAACCAGTTGTGACAGGCAACAACAACAACAACAACAAAAACATGGTAGAAATATCATTTGATTTCTGAACATGATTGGGTTTAAATTCCTACTTTAATAGTGACTATTAGCTAGTTGACACCAGTATTTACACAAAACTTGCACAACCGTCCAACAGATCTATTCTGTTGCAGTAAGATATGCCTTTAGATTCTCATTTAAGGCATCAGTGAGTCTGAATAGAGTGATGAATTTACACTTTTCACTCATAAGTAGTTAGTTAGGACCCTACTTATGATTAATTTCAGCACTAAGTTATTGCTTATTTACATGAATGTCCCAGGCAGGTAACCACAAGACCCTATACTTCTGTTTGTCTCAGTATCCCAGTTGAGTGTATCCTTAAAATTACAATAGGCAAGTTATAGAGCAAGCACAGTAAATCAACCAAAGACAATTATGGTTCTATTTTCAGTCATTCCAAGTTTTTTAAAAGAGTTTATCTAGGGATGGTTTTTCTCTTCCAATAAAAAATGCACCAAATAATTTACCAATAACACTTTAGACCTAACAATTACTGATCTCAATTTGAATTGCTCAAGAGTTGCCTGATATTTCCAGGTACTCCAAACTTCCAGTTATAGTATATTTTTCAAGATAATAGATAGATAATAGATAGATAATAGATAGATAATAGGTGGTTCCTGGTTAGAGAAGCTCTGTCAGGTCCTCCCTCTGAGCCATGTGAGAACACACTGTGATTACCAATGCATGTGTGTACATCAGTGTGCTCTAAGCTGCAAGGGCTCTTCAAAAAGTTCATAGAAAATGTGTGTAATGGAAAAATGTATAGATTTAAATTTTATTTCCACTAAAATAAATATTTTATTTCCATTTGTAATGAGTTTTTGAAGTACCCTTGTATAGTTCTTAAGTGATTAAGAATACTAATAAGGCAATATCTTTTTTCTCTCTTATATTTCTTATTTTAAATTTTTATTATCTTTTATTTATTGTATTTTTTTAAAGGTTTATTTTATTTATTTGAAAGTTAGAGTTATACAGAGAGAGGAGAGGCAGAGAAAGAGATCTTCCATCCGATGGTTCACTCCCTAGATGGCTACAATGGCTGGAGCTGCGCTGATCCGAAGCCAGGAGCCAGGAGCTTCTTACAGGTCTCCCACACAGTGCAGGTGCCCAAGGGCTTGGGTTATCTTCTACTGCTTTCCTAGGCCATAGCAGAGAGCTGGATCGGAAGAAGAGCAGCCAGGACTCGAACCAGCGCCCATATGGGATGCCTGTGCTTCAGGCCAGGGCTTTAACCCACTGCGCCACAGCGCCGGCCCCATTACTTTTCTTGATAATTGGAAAAGGCATACTCTGGCTTAACAGTCCCAAGGTGTTTTTCAGTCCTTGGCAAAAGCAGGTATAGGTGGAACCCATAATTAGAAATTGTCGGCCGGCGCCGCGACTCAATAGGCTAATACTCCGCCTAGCGGCGCCGGCACACCGGGTTCTAGTCCCGGTCGGGCACCGATCCTGTCCCAGTTGCCCCTCTTCCAGGCCAGCTCTCTGCTGTGGCCAGGGAGTGCAGTGGAGGATGGCCCAAGTGCTTGGGCCCTGCACCCGCATGGGAGACCAGGATAAGCACCTGGCTCCTGCCATCGGATCAGTGTGGTGCGCTGGCTGCAGCACGCCTACCGCGGCGGCCATTGGAGGGTGAACCAACGGCAAAGGAAGACCTTTCTCTCTCTCTCTCACTGTCCACTCTGCCTGTCAAAAATAAATAAATAAATAAATTGTCTATGGAGGGTTTTCTTACTATATTCCATCCTTTTAGCCTGTCCTGGCCCAAACTTTGTGTCTCATATGGAGCATGAGAAATAGTCATTTTAGAAAAAAACTTCCTTATTTAAAATATCATAACCTCTACTCCGCTTTACTAAATAACCTCACACAATTGAATAATGGATAACCAGAAATTTGAATGGTTTTGAAAATTTGATATGTTTTCATCATAGAAAAATGAAAGAATTGACTTTTATCTATCAAAATGACTTATTTCTGAGGTTAGTACAATTAAAATGATTTTTAGCTTCACGAAAGTTTGAACCAGTTTTCCTTATTTGAATGTTGATAAATTTAAATTTTTCTTACTAATTCATAAACTATATGCTTACATTTCTTCCACACCCACATTCTGCAAATATTAATCATGGTGTTTTAGGTAGTTGTAGCCCTAGGTTTATTTTTCCTCACCTATCCATTAAGCATCTTTCAGAAGATTCTTTTAAGATTAAGCATTAATATATATGAGAGGGTTTTGTAAGTTTCTTATACATTGTTGGGTAGATTATCTGATCTGACCATCTCAATTCCTATAGACCTTTATCTCTGCTCCATGGGTGGGAAAACACTCAGAAAATCAAGTCAACAACAATATGGTCAAGTTAGGAGCATAATCAAAATATATTGATTTTTCGCTCATTTTTATTTAGAGTCCATAGTCAACATAAATGGGCTATTTCAGAACAAAATTTTATTATTTCTGAATGATTCTTACTCTTTAGATTGGAATTGTTTTTCATGTTAAGTTACAGGCATGCATTTCCTCTGCCATCTTCACATAAATGAGATGATTGTAATATCTGAGTTATATATTCAATTGCCTTATATGTCCATTTCATATCACATATGACAGTACTGAACAAGAATGAATTCTAATATATTTCAAGTGTGTAATGCTGTCATTTAACACTGCATAAGCGCAGGAAAATGCACATGATAAACAATTTTAGAGAGTGCTATAAGGAATACTACATCTTTCTTTTAGTGTTTTTATGAATAATGAAAACTGAGAAAATAATTTACTGTAATTTAATGTACTGTTTTGAGTACCTAAGTCTACTTAATTATTTTTAAATATTTATTTGAAAGTCAGTTACACAAAGAGAGAAGGAGAGGCAGAGAGAGAGAGGGAAAGGTCTTCCATCCGCTGATTCACTCCCCAATTGGCCACAATGGCTGGAGCTGCGCCAATCCGAAGCCAGGAGCCAGGAGCTTCTTCTAGGTCTCCTATATGGGTGCAGGGGCCCAAGGACTTGGGCCATCTTCTACTGCTTTCCCAGGTCATAGCAGAGAGCTGGATGAAAAGTGGAGCAGCTGGGACTTGAATCGGTGCCCACATGGGATGCTGGCACTGCAGGTGGCAGCTTTACCCGCTACACCATAGCACTGGCTCCTACTTAATTCTTAAATTGTTCCAGACACTTTGCACTGTCTTCTGCTCTTCATGTGCTCTTGCTCTTCTGTGTTCTGCCCATCACAACTTGAAATGGCCTCTGTGTTTTCTCTTTATCTACAGTGATGTTGCCTCATTTCCACTGCTGATAAGTATTTCAGAATCTTCTAGAGAAAAGGAAGCTTTACACATACATATTGCTTCATGCTAAAAAAAATAAAGAAGTTTAGAATTGCTTTCTCATCTTATAGCTCTCAATTCCTTGTCATATTTTGATATAACTGGAAACTTAAACATGATTGAAATTAATAGTTCAAGTGATTTAGTATTATAAGTATATAATTAATGACAGGAGAAAAATCAGTAATCCTATTGGCACTCCCATTTTTTATCTCAAATGGCTATTCCTTTGCCATCTGCCCATTCTCCAATAACAATGTATCCAGATATGTGGGCTTCACTTCACAAACAGCCTAGAATTATCAAATAGAAGACTTAGTATTAGGACATAATTAGATATATGTGTAAGTAACTCCCTTCACTCAGAAAATTAATACTAAAGTTCTTTTTTTTTTTTTTTGACAGGCAGAGTGGATAGTGAGAGAGAGAGAGAGAGAGAGAGAGAAAGGTCTTCCTTTTTGCCGTTGGTTCACCCTCCAATGGCCACCGCGGCCCGCGCACTGCGGCCGGCACATCGTGCTATCCAAAGCCAGGAGCCAGGTGCTTCTCCTGGTCTCCCATGGGGTGCAGGACCCAAGCACTTGGGCCATCCTCCACTGCACTCCCGAGCTGGACTGGAAGAGGGGCAACCGGGACAGAATCCAGTGCCCTGACCGAGACTAGAACCTGGTGTGCCGGTGCCGCAGGCGGAGGATTAGCCTATTGAGCCGTGGCGTCGGCTAATACTAAAGTTCTTAACAAGAGGTGGTGTCGTTGGGAGATTGAAATATGATATAATTTGAGAATACTATTTATGGGCAATTTTTCCAAAAAGTACATTTCTAAATTAGGCTCAAGATTTTGGGAAGATAGTGATAGCAGATATACAGTTTTAAAACTGTCTTGAAATTGCCATAAATAAATGATCAAGGCAACTTTTTTTTTAATTTTTATTTTTTTAAATTTTTTTTTTATTTTTGACAGGCAGAGTGGACAGTGAGAGAGAGAGACAGAGAGAAAGGTCTTCCTTTGCTGTTGGTTCACCCTCCAATGGCCGCCGCGGCTGGCGAGCTGAGGCCGGTGCACGGCTCTGATCCGATGGCAGGAGCCAGGTGCTTCTCCTGGTCTCCCATGGGGTGCAGGACCCAAGGACTTGGGCCATCCTCCACTGCACTCCCTAGCCACAGCAGAGAGCTGGCCTGGAAGAGGGGCAACCGGGACAGGATCGGTGCCCCGACCGGGACTAGAACCCGGTGTGCCGGCGCCGCTAGGCGGAGGATTAGCCTAGTGAGCCGCGGCGCCGGCCCAAGGCAACTTTTTTTAAAAAAACATTTCTTTCTTTATTTGAAAGGCAGAGTTACAGAGAGGCAGAGGCAGAAAGAGAGAAAGATAAAGAGGTATGTAGAGAGACATCTTCCATCCACTAGTTCACTCCTCAAATGGCCTCAGTAGCCAGAGCTGAGCTGATCCAAAACCAGGATCCAGGAGCTTCTTCCGGTCTCCCACTCGGCTGTGGAGGCCTAAGGACTTGGGCCACTTTCTGCTTTCCCGGGCCATAGCAGACAATGGATCAGATGTGAAGCTGCCAAGACTTGAACTGGCACCCATATGGGATGCTGGCACTGCAGATGGCTTTATCTGCTATGCCATGGCTCCATCCTCTCAAGGCAACTTTTTAGCAAAATCAAAGTCCAGTGGACATTGATAACAAAACTGGTGACAAAGTAGCTTTGCAAACTCAAAATACAGGTTGATGGACAAGCCAGAAGCCCCGTATGTTGTATCTGGACTAAAGGATACAGAGAAGGACTCACTGTGGCCTCTGAAAAAATGAGACCAGAAATACTAACACATGTTTTAGATATTGAAGAGAATGCTCAATTTGAAAAGAGCAAAGAAGAGTGATTTATTTATTCCAAGAGTAGAGGATAAGGGGCTTATGGTAAATTCTGAGCATGAAAGCAGTCTGGTCCTTGGATTGGAGCAGTCTAGTGTTTGTGAAATCTCAAAACTAAGTCTATAGGGTTTCTTCTTAAGACAAGACCTCACAATGAGGAGTGGCATTAGCACCGAGCATGATAAGGATGAGAGAAAGGAGAGAGAGAGTTTAAATAAAAATGGATGTGTTTGTTTAGTACATAATTGTTAGTAATAAAGTTAAAACATTATAAATATGTAATATCCCAGTTCTGTAGGTCCAAAGTCTGGGGGAACTTGGCTGTTTTTTCTGCCCTGAGTCTCGCAAAGTAGAAACCAGGATATCAACTTGTCTGGGCTCTGTGAAAGGCTCCAGCAAGAACCCACTTCCACATTCATTCAGTCTGATGGCAGCGCTCTATGGCACGTGCCTGTAGAGCTGACATCCTCTTATTTGTTGTTGATTCTGGTGCCAATTCTTAGCTTTCCTGCCTGCTGGCATTCTCGGGTTCATGGTTCCCTGCATTTTCAAGACCAGCTACAGAAGCTTTCTCCTAGGGGTTGAGAGCTTGTCATGTCTCAAATCTCTCTACACTTCCTGTTCTATGTCATCTTTCCTACTGCCAAATGGAGAAAATTCTCTGCTTTTGAGGACTTAAGGTATTAGATTGGCTTTATGCAAATCAGTCAGATACTCTCCCTTGATATTATTTTATGGAGCATAACCTTAATTAGGTCTGCAGCATTGCTTTTGCTGTGTGATACAACACATTCAAACATATATGTGATATAACATGTCAAGGTGGAGGATACAAATGTTTTTGGAAGTCCATTTGATTTTCTACATGGAGAAGCAGAGAACATAGAGCAAGGGAATGTTGGGAAGCGACTCAACTGTACAAAAATAACAGAGAAGGGAGCTTTCCAACATTAGAAATCCACCTTTCTGTGCCTCCTTCAAAAAAATTCAAAGAAACTAATTTCACATAAGAACAGGCAAAACCAAATGGTTGAAAAAGAGGTCAGAAGACAGGTGAAAGAACAATATTTACCAGTGTGAGAAATAAATGGGAAAAGAGGGAACAGAACTGAGGTATTAAAAATAAAGGGGAAAAAAATCAACACAAGAGTGAAACAGCACAACAGAGAATACTTTCAGAGAAACAGAAGGTGCAAAGAGAAGACTTGTTAACATGTCAAATACAATATAAAAAAGTGAGGAAAGAGGCTTGAGAAATGATTGAAGAGAAAGTTATTGGTATTCAGTTTTAGCAAAAAATGATCAGCCTAGTGGTAAATTGAGATCTCTGAAGAAAATTAAAATAAAGCAAAAGAATAGAAAAAGTACTAACTGGAATTCAAGAAAACTTTAAAAATATGTATTTTTTAAACTTCTATTTAACAAATCTAAATTTCCAAAGTACAGCTTATGGATTACAGTGGCTCTCCCCGCCCCATAACTTCTCTTCCACCTGCAACCCTCCCATCTCCCGCTCCCTCTCCCATTCCATTCACATCAAGATTCATTTTCAATTCTCTTTATATACAGAAGACCGATTTAGTATATATTAAGTAAAGATTTCAACACTTTGCACCCACACAGACACACAAAGTGTAAAGTACTGTTTGAGTACTAATTATAGCATTAATTCACATTGTACCCTGAATATAACCCTACCATACAACCCAGCCATCCCACTCCTTACCCAAAGGAAATTAAATTGGCAAACAAAAAAGCTGCCTGCACCTTAATGTTTATTGCAGCTCAATTCACAATAGCTAAGACCTGGAATCAAACTAAATGCCCATCATTAGTAGACTGGATAAAGCAATTATGGGATATGTACTCTATAGAATACTATACAGCAGTAAAAAAACAATGAAATCCAGTCATTTGCAGCAAAATGGAAGAATCTGGAACACATCATGCTGAGTGAAATAAGCCAGTCCCAAAGGGACAAATATCATATGTTCTCCCTGATCGGTGACAACTAACCAAGCACCAAAAAGGAAACCTGTTGAAGTGAAATGGACACTATGAGAAACAGTGACTTGATCAGCCCTTGTCCTGATTGTTGATGAACAACTTAATACTTTATCCCTTTTAGTATTTTTTTTGTTCTACTTAATACTATTGGTTGAACTCTTTAATTAACACACAATTATTCTTAGGTGTTTAAATTTAACTGAAAAGTGATCCCCGTTAAATATAGGAGTGGGAATAAGAGAGGGAGGAGATGTACAGTTTGGCACATGCTCAATCTGACTTGCCCCAAATGGTAGAGTTAGAAATGTGCCAGGGGATTCCAATTCAATCCCATCAAGGTGGCATGTACCAATGCCATCTCACTAGTACAAGTGATCAGTTTCAGTTCACAATTGATCACACTGGTAGGATTAAGAGTCAAAGCGATCACATAAACAAAACTAGTGTCTGCTAATACCAACTGATAGAATTAAAAAGGAGAGAATGATCCAGCATGGGAAGCGGGATACACAGCAGACTCATAGAATGGCAGATGTCCTAAATGGCACTCTGGCCTCAGAATCAGCCCTTAAGGCATTCAGATCTGGCTGAAGAGCCCATGAGAGTATTTTAGGCATGGAAAGCCAAGACACTCTGGGAAAAAAAAAAAAGACCTAAATGAAAGATCTCTGTGAGTGAGATCCCAGTGGAAAGAACAGGTCATCAAAGAAGGAGGTACCTTTCTCTGAAGGGAGGAGAGAACTTCCACTTTGACTCTGATCTTGTCTAAATAAGATCGGAGTTGGCAAACTCAAAAGGCTTCCATAACCTTGGCAACTCATGACAAGAGCCTAGGGTGATTACTGACGCCATAAACAAGAGAGTCAAATTGTTAAGTCAACAACAGGGCTCACTGTGCGCTTACTCCCCATGTAGGATCTTTGTCCTTAATGTGTTGTACAATGTGAAAAATATGTATTTGTAGCTATATATATTAATTGTACATTGCATAGCTTAGAATATCAATCCAGAATGACAAACATCAAGATATATTTTAGTGAAGTGACTGTACTTGAAGGAAAAGTATTTGAATTGGAAGTGTTAGTATGAATTTCATCTTTTCAAAGACTTCCTATAGGAAATGACACTCAATGACCCTATGCATTTATCCCACAGTCTGATTACTCAGAGTGGATGGCACTACTATAACCAAATGTAACCTTGTTCAGTCCAGAAACTTTATAAACACACTTTGTCCTTTCAATTCTTAACTTTTTCCTCTTCACTGTGAACAGCTAACCGGTCTGAAAATCCTATCAATTTTATCTTTTGTGATTTCTCAAGTCTGTCCATTTCAAATGACACCATCATCTCTCTCCTGGAATACTGTAGTCTCCCAGTTAGTCTCTGCATCTCTATGTATCTGTCCTTGCCACCTTCAGATCCATTTGTCACTTTACAAAATGATCTTTATGAAGCAAAATGATGTTTTAAACACAGCAATCCTGAGAATGGCTACAAAAATGGCCTGAATGCTATGGCCTTTGTGTAATGCTAGAGTCCAAAGAGACACCATTCTCATTGCAACTCGTTTAGTCTCCAGCCTTAACTGGACTCCTGTAGACTACACAAGCACACCAGAGCTTACAGGTTATCATACTAGGTGGTTTTTCTCCCTGGAGTGCCATTTATTTCCCGACTATATCTTATTCTTCCTTTGTATTTGTTTTAATATCACTTTTTCCAAGAAAATTTTTCTGATTTCTATCCTAGATTAGCGAATATACACCTTACGGTACATAGCACCCTGCATTTCTCAGTCACACTTTGAGCACTTGTAATTACATTTTTATTGGCAATTTTCCCCATTAACATGAAGTTCCAAAAAGACAGAATCTTGTCTGTTTATTTTCTACCTTATCCCATTTCCTAGCACATAGCAAATATTAATTGAATAAATTTTTATTGACTGGATAATGGAATGACTGTCTCTATAGACAGAATTTGGACATAAAAATATTCTGTTTTCCTTACTCTAATCTTTGCGCTTATTAAAACCAAATATGATGACATCTATTTTATTTATAGGAATAAAACTTATAGGAGCTGTTCACATTTCACAGTTAATCAGGCTACCAACATTTTATCATTAAATTTTTCCAGGGATGGCCAGCACCGTGGCTTAACAGGCTAATCCTCTGCCTTGCGGTGCCGGCACACCGGGTTCTAGCCCCAGTCGGGGCGCTGGATTCTATCCCGGTTGCCCCACTTCCAGGCCAGTTCTCTGCTATGGCCTGGGAAGGCAGTGGAGGATGGCCCAAGTGCTTGGGTCCTGCACCCGCATGGGAGACCAGGAGAAGCACCTGGCTCCTGGCTTTGTATCAGCACGATGTGCCGGCCGCAGCGGCCATTGGAGGGTGAACCAACGGCAAAAAGGAAGACCTTTCTCTCTATCTCTCTCCCTCACTATCCACTCTGCCTGTCAAAAAAATAAATAAATAAATAAATAAGTAAGTAAATAAATAAATTTTTCTAGGGAAAACATTTTATTTATCTAAAAAACATTTAATATTTCACACTTGAACTCTAAACACAATTTAAGCTGATTAACTAGTACCCCTAATCAGCAATGCTTTTACACTTTACTTTTTGCTAGGTAAACCAGAAAGGGGAAATAGTCTATTTTTTTTTTTTGACAGGCAGAGTGGACAGTGAGAGAGAGAGACAGAGAGAAAGATCTTCCTTTGCCGTTGGTTCACCCTCCAATGGCCGCCGTGGGCGGCACGCTGCGGCTGGCGCACCACACTGAACCAAAGGCAGGAGCCAGGTGCTTCTCCTGGTCTCCACTGGGGTGCAGGGCCCAAGCACTTGGGCCATCCTCCAGTGCACTCCCAGGCCACAGCAGAGAGCTGGCCTGGAAGAGGGGCAACCGGGACAGAATCCGGCACCCCAACCGGGACTAGAACCTGGTGTGCCGGTGCCGCAGGCGGAGGATTAGCCTAGTGAGCCACGGCGCAAGCAGGAAATAGTCTATTATCAGAGATTTTACTAAAATGTAAACAAAAATAAAGCATCTCATAGAGTCTACTTGTTTTCTGCAATTTCTATATTTGAGATGAGCATAAAGATTCAAAGGACCCTAAAGTTCCTAGTCAGGAGAAAAAATGGATTCAATCATGTTGACCCAAAAATGTTTTGTGAAAATTTTCATAGTAGTCCAGAATTAGAGCAAAAATATAATAAATGTTAAAGCAAAAATTTAAATTAAATTAATGGATTATTTTGCTGCTAATTAAGTTAACCATAAAGATAAATTATGCATATAACTGTGAGCATTATAAAAAGTTTTTAATTCTTTTGTGTGAGTGAACACTTCTTATTGCTTTGGTTCCTCAAATTTTTTATATTTGTTTATTTTCTGATATAATTTTACAGCTATGTGTGAACTGTATATGGCTTCTTGTATGCAATAAGAGTCTCCTTAATTCTTATTTAAAATTTCTGAAAAATCATTTTGATTAAAACCTCACTTAGCTGTGAAGTGGTTGTATTATAAGAGATATTAGCTATTTCTTGCTAAATGGACCATTATATATATATTATATGTATAATATATATAACACATATTTTATATATATATATATATACCTTTTTTTTTTAAATTTCCTTAATATCAAAGTGTAATTCTAGTCGAATGTATTTGTTTTAGGAGATTGTAGTTTAAATAAATTTACAGCAAATCCTTCCTGTTTTATCTACAATGATACCAGAGTGTGGGAAATAGGACAGGTTAGACAAGATCCAGTGCAGAGGCCACACAGAGAGAACTTCCTGACTGCAGAGACTGATTAGGCAAGAGCAGTGTTCTGAGCCCTGCATCAGGGAGGCTCGCAAGTGTGGAAGTTGGGAGTGGATGGACATCACCTTCAGTGAGCATGTTAGGGAGCTCTTGGTTGCTTGAGTGAGGCTGTGAATACAGCGAAAGAGCTTGCCCATGGCCCAAGTCTGAGGAACTGAGAACAAGCATGTGCTGGAAGGAAATGGAATCCTAAGGAGAGAGCCAAGGTAAATAAACAGGGGGAAAGACAAGTCCAGATGTATGGATTGAGATACAATAAGAAATGAGGGGCAAACACTTAAAGTTAAGGGTAGCAACAATATCTTACTATGAACAGATTCTTTCTCAGGACTCATCAAACTTGACACATGAGTTAGGAACTCCTGGCATCCTCTTCATCCATGATATCCTGCCAAAGAGCCCCATCCCTTCATTTCTGTGTTCTTAAGCCTCTATCCTAAGCTTCTCAATTCATGGCTCTTTGTGGTGCTGTTGAACTACCCGTAGAGCCATGCTGTCGATCTTCATGCTGGGAACTCAGATAACTTTTCTCAAGGAGTTCTGACCTGACGTGGCAATGACTCCTTGGAGGAAGAAGGCTCTGAGCCCACCTCAGAGCCTCAAGACCCATTGCCATTACAAATCCACTGTGCCTTCCCGTTCACTACTAATACCATAAGCAAGCAACAGTGAGTAGGGCAGTTCCTTCTTTCCTCCCACACAGCACAGCCATGCAGGTGGCTGCTCTTGGCTAATTTTTTTCCTCCTCAAAGTTTCCTTATAGTCAGCCTCATTTCACTAGTATAACAATATTGACCAAGATATAGAACATCACCTTTGAATGGTACTCCCCCTTTTTTAGGGATTGCCTAAAAATCACTACATCAACAATATATCCCTACTTCTACAGCTTGGGCAGTCCTGGAGCCAGACACTGCACATTTGGATTGTTCTCACATCATGTTGTGTGTGAAGGGCCCTCAAACATATCAACCTTAGGCCAGGGCTCAGTAAACTCCAGCAAATCATTTTTATCCCTGAATGCTTTTAGAAGGAGAATATGCACCCCAAACTGACATTAGCCTCAATAATTCAGAAAGCAAATAGAGAATCCTATAGAAGTGATGAGAGAAAGCCTGTAGACAGCAGAGATGAACTTTGTGTGATTTCTAGTTTCCCGAATTCCATCTTGAGGTACAATTAAAACCATAGCTTTAACTAAGAGAAGATCTAGGCTTTGTGGGGCCACTTATATAATTTTAGAGGCTATGCAAAAATAAAAAATACAAAGTTATGAATATATCCTTGCTAAAATCTCCCTGGGACCTTAGGAGAAACAAATGAGAGACTCTGAAGGTTGAATTCCTTAGCTTCAGGGGACATGTGCCTTGGATTCAACAGTGTAATTTTTTTGCTTGATCTGATCCCTGGCCTCACTTTTGCTTTAGGAAGATGAGTGATTGAATTGATTTGGCTCCCGTCAATCTAACTACACCTTTGTCTTAGGACACATCTTGCCTCATCTCCTTCCTTCAGAACTGTCTCCCTGCCAATTCTACCTGACCAGCCATATTTGCTATGGCTAAAACTGATAGAGAGGAGGAGAGAAAACTTAGGGACACTTCTGTAATAATCTGGTGATGCAGGTTTCAATGTCAGTGGAGCAGAAAGAATGGGGGAGAAGAGGCATGGACTTGATTAGTTACAAAGGATACAAATAGGGAAGTATACACAATATCAATATTGAGTAGCTGAGAGTGAGAGAAACGGATGTGGAAAAGTTGCTGAGTTGGGCTTTACATGTTGAAATCAGATGAAAACATGGCCAGAAGTAAAATTGTGTTAAATAAAATGTTTCAAATTATTTCCACTTTATTCATCATCTTCATGGAATTTGGGAAGAATAATTGGCAAATAATATTCTTTCAGTAAAGCAAATGTATTTGAGAAATCAATATTATGAATCAATATTTTTTGGAATAGATAATATGCATGCTGATCATACGCACTGATGTACTAACCCTGGATGCTGATGAACATAAAGATAATGCATTTAAAAGTTGTGGGTATCAGTATTGCTGCAACATAGTTTTGTCAAACTTGGTTTCATATCTTTATCAAATCAATGGTTATAAATGGCATACTACTATAATTTTTTAAAGATTTTATTTATTTATTTGAGAGGTAGAATTACAGTCAGATAGAGGGAGAGACAGAGACAGGTCTTCCATCTGCTGGTTCACTCCCCAAATGACTGCAATGGCCAGAGCTGGACTGATCTCAAACCAGAAGCCAGGAGCTTTATCTGGATCTCCCGTGTGGGTGCAGGGGCCCAAGCACTTGGGCTGTCTTCTGCTGCTTTCCCAGGCCATAGCAGAGAGCTGGATCAGAAGAGGAGCAGCTGGGACTGGAATCAGTGCCCATATGAGATGCTGGTGCTGCAGGTGGAGACTTAGCCTACTACACCACAGCTCTGGCCACTACTACTATAATTTTAATGATCTGTGATTATTTTAAAGTTTATTTTAAATGAATTAAATGGACATCTTTTCATTTGATTATAATTTTTAGCCCTTGCCTAAATTTTTAATTTTTACTTTTTGAACCCTTTATTTAGTGAACATTAAGCCTTTGATTATACAGTAAATTAAAAAGTTATCTCAAAAATTAAAGAAGAAAGAGGAAGGGAGGAGGGAAGGAGGAAGAGAAGTATTATATTTTTGGAGTTGTATCTGTGAACTCCATTGAATCTGTTCTTTTTGTATTAATATCACATTACCATAAGATCTGATGACAATTGTGTTACAGTAGTTATCATGCATTTGCTGATAATACCCTAATCTAAGGTATTAATAAATTCCTTAAAAATAAATAAATACAAATTTTTTAAAAAGGTTAAAGTTACAGACTTGGTGGCTCAACTTCTAGTGTCAAAACCCTGTCCTGCAACTTAGGAACTATGCTGCCAAAACAAGTTACTTATACGCTTCTTCCTCAGTTTTCCCAGGTGCAAAGTAGAGATCAAAATAGTATGTACATCATAGGATTGAGCTAGCTCCCTCTAGCTTTACTTAAGTGTAATTGGCAGTGTGTGTATTGGGTGGATGTTTGATCGACTGGTTAAGATACCTATGTCCCACATCAGAGTAACTGGGTTTTGTTCCCAGCTCTAACTCTTGATTCCAGCTCCCTGCAAAAGCAAACCTGGAAGGCAGCAGGTGGCTCAACTAATTGGGTTCCTGTCATTCACATGAGAGACCTGGATTGATTTCTTGACTCCTACCTTCAAATTTGCCCCACTCCACTATATTGTGGGCATTTAGGAAGTGAACCAGAGGATGGCAGTTATGTTTTTCTCTCTCTCTCTCTCCTTTTCTACTTTTTAAATAAATAAATGAATAATTTCATTTACATATATATTCAGGATATATAAAGTGATTTTATATTGTATAATGATTCCTAAAATCAAAACAATCAACACATCTATCACCTCACATTGTTGTAATTGTATATATGTGTTTGTGTGAGGATAATTGAAATATACTTTCTTATCAAATTAAAAATAAATAATATACTTATTAATGATAGTAACTATGCTGTATACTAGATTCCTACAACTTAATGATCATATAGTGAAAGTATATGCCCTTTGACCAGTATTTCTGTTTCTCCTGTGCCCCACCCAGTCCCTGAAGAGGAACAAGAATCTACTTTAGGGCCCATGGTTGGTTCTTCAGTGAGTGGATTCCAAAGCCTCTATAGAGACACATTTGTCTGTGGATGGCTATTAAACTCTTGTTGTTGTGTAGGGGGTATGAGCAGAGGACCTCCTTTCTGCCATCTTGTTGATTGGGATTGAGTTATTATTTATAAAATTTTATAATTATAGCTGGCACAAATTTAAGAGGGCTTCAAAAATCTGTTGCATGGTAATTTGCATAGTGTTTAAGATGCCATTTGGGATGCCTGTTTCGCATTCAGAGTCCCTGGGTTCAAGTCCTGACTCTGCTCCTAATTTCAGCTGCTTACCAATGCATCTGATTATGCAGGTGATGACTCAATTCTTTGGGTCCCTGACACCCATGAGGGAGGCCCAGAATGACTTCTGGGCTCCTGGCTTCAGCCTGGCCTCACCCTAGGTATTTTGTGGTATTGTGAGTATTTGGGCAGTGAACCTGGTGATGAAAGTTCTTTTTGTTTGTCTACCCATGTCTCTCCATCTCTCTGCCTTTCAAATGAATAAAATGGAAAAAAATGAAATGTTTGTGGAAAATGGGGTTATGAATAACACCAATTCACTATGAACTTTTTGAAGTTTCTTGTATACATTAACAGTATCTAAGTGTTTCATGAATAAGTTCATGTTTCTTAAGATCTTTCCTGATTCTGAGGTTATCCAATTCTATAGGGCAATCTGTTCTTCCCAAGCTTTATGATGGATTACTTTGCTTTCATATAACTCTACATCAAGAGAAGCAATTTTAAAATACAGTACATGTTTGCAGGTCTTGTTGAAGGACAAAAGACAACTCAGTGCACACTCATGCTTTTGTCCAGGCTATTTCACTCCTATAATGAAGTAGCAGCATCTATTGGTTCCCTTAGAGGAGTGCTCCAAAGGCAAGGGATTCCTTCACCACGATGCTGCTCTAGTATTTAGTCTCCAGGTCCCTTTCCTGTGTGGTCTCTCATCCTTCCTCGCTAATAGGCTCTAAGTGCATTAACCACCTCCCAGCCTGGGGAGCATGTTTCAGGTGGAGAGCTCCCTTAATCCTTTCTGACCTTTCTAGGCTTTTAGTGAAGACGGAGCTTTTTCTAACCCTTCAACCAAGTCTGGCACTTAAAGTACATGAGGATTCCTTAGAAAACGCACTTATTCCTTACTTTCAACCGAAATTCAGCGCATTAGTTGTTAAAAGGAGGAAAATACTGCTTATTCATCCTTCACATCTCCTGCTTGCTAATGTGACTGTGTACTTATTAGTTAGTTCCAGGATATACAGCATAGGATTTAATCTTTCCATGATTACAAATGCCTAGTGGTGTAGGATATATTTATTGTAAGTTATTCCTTTTTATGCACTCTTAGATCAACTTAGGCATATAGAAAAAAACACTTAAGAATTTTTCAGTCTGTCAAAATTCTTTTTGACTCAAAGAATTTTTATGACACAATTACTTATCTCATACTCCTGAGTATATTTATATTTTTCTAATATACACAAACTAAAAAAGTACCACACAATAGAAGCAATGGTTTGCAGTCACATAGATTTTTTAAAAATTATTAATATAAAAAAGAATAGATCTTATGCATCCCATAGGTACAGTTCCAAGAATACAACCACACTTTCCTCACTTCCCTGCTCCTCCCCAATACCATTCTCTCCTCCCCTCTTGACATCACTTTTTAATAAGATATAATTTTAATTTACTCCATATTTACATGTTTAATTCAACACTAATTATTGTATTCAACAAATAAAAAGTATAAAGTCCACAGTTTCACAGAAGTATAAATAAGGGCTAAAAATGACAATCATATCACCAAATGACCATTTCCTTCCTATATATTTTTTGGTATTCTGTATTAAATGCCACATATCAGAGAAAACATATGACATTTGTCTTTGTGAGACTGGCTTATTTCACTAGGCATAATTTCCAATTGCACCATTTTGGGGGAAGATTTCATTCTTTTTTATGGATGAGTATATTATATAGTGTATATATAACACATTTTCTTTATCCAGTCATCATTGATGGACAGCTGGGTTAATTCCATATCTTAGCAATTGTGAATTGAGCTACAATGAACATAGGAGTAGAGATAACTATTTCATTTGTTGATTCCATTTGGTTTGAGTGAATTCCCAGGAGTAGCATGTCTGGTAGAACCATAGTAGAACCATTTTCAGATTTCTGAGGAATCTCCATAATGTCTTTCATAATGTACTAGTGTACATTCTCACCAATAGTGGATCAAGTTACCATTTTTCCACATCCTCAACAGCATTTATTGTTTTTTGATTTTTGGATGATGGCCATTCTAACTGGGGTGAGGTGATACTTCATTGTGTTTTTTATTTGCACTACCCTGATGGGTAGTGATCCTGAGCATCTTTTCATGTGTCTTTTAGCCATTTGAATTTCATTTTTTGAAAAATGCGTGTCTGTGTCCTTTGCCTATCTCTTAACTGAATTATTTGTTTTTTGTTGTTGTTCACTTTTTTGAGCTCTAGATCCTTGATATTAATCTTTTTTCAGTTTCATAGTTTGTAAATATTTTCTGCCATTCTGATGATTGCCTTTTCACTTTGTTGAGTGAATGTTTCCTTTGTAGTACAGAAGCTCCTTAGCTTGATGTTATCCCATTTGTCTATTTTTGTCTTTATTGCCTGTGCTTTTTGGTTCTTTTCCAAGAAGTCTTTGCCTATCCCAGTGTCTTGCAGCATTTCCCTAATGTTTTCCTCCAGTAATTTGATGGTATCTAGTCGTAGACTTAGATCCATTTTGAGTTGATTTTTGTTTAAGGCGTAAGGTATGGAACTTCTTTCAAACTTCTGCATGTGTAGATCCAACTTTCCCAGCACCATTTGTTGTAGAGACTGTCCTTTCTCTGGGGATTGGTTTCAGCTCGTCTGTCAAAGATTAGTTGGACGTATATGCGTGAATTAATTCCTGGAGTTTCTATTTTGTTCTGTTGGTCTATATATCTACTTTTGTGCAAGAAGCAGGCTTTTTTGATTATAATTGCCTTGTGGTATGTCTTGAAGTCTGGTATTGTAGTGCCTCCAGCTTTGATTTTTGTTGTTTAAGATTGCTTTAGCTATTTGGGATCTCTTGTGTTTCCATATGAATTTTAACATTTTTTCTAGATTTGAGAAGAATGTTGGAATTTTGACTTGGATCACAATGAATCTGTAAATTACTTTCTGTAATAGGAATATTTTGATGATTTCATTTCTACTAATCCACAAACATGAAAGATTTTTTCATTTTTTCTGTCTTTCTGCTTATTTCTTTAATGTATTCTAATTTTATGGTAGAGATCTTTTGCATCCTTGGTTAAATTTATTCTAAGGTATGTGAGTTTTTTTTGGTAGCTATTATGAACAGGACTGACTTTACTAATTCTTTCTCTACCATGGCATTGTGTGTACAAAGGCTGTTGATTTTTGTTTTGATTTTATATCCTGCAACTTTACCAAACTATTATGAGTTCTAATAGTCTATTAGTGGAGTCTTTTGGTTTCCATATATATAGGATCATGTCATCTGAACAGAGGGATAATTTGACTTCCACTTTACCAATTTGCATCCTTTTGATTTCTTTTTGTTGTCTAATGGCTTTTTTTTTAGTAATTACTGATGATTCTTTTTAGTTCTGTGGTATCTGTTATTACATCTTCTTTTTCTTCTCTGATTTTATTGATTTGGGTCTTCTTTTTTTGGTTAGTAGGGCCAATGGTATATCAATTTTTTTTTTCAAGAAGACAGTTCTTTGTTTCACTGATCTTTTGTAACATGTTTTTTGGTTTAAATTTTGTTTAATCTCTAATTTTTAATTCTTTCCTCCTGGTACTTTTGGCTTTGCTTTGTTGTTGTTGTTCTAGGTCCTTGAGATACATTGTTAGCACCTTATTTGATGCCTTTTCAGTTTCTTGATAGGCACTAAATTTCCTTCCTAACACTGTTTTTACCTTATCCCATAAGTTTTGATCTGTTGTGCTATTATATTCATCCATTTTCTGGATTTTTTTATTTCTCTTTTGTTTCTTCTATGACCCACTGTCCATTCAGAAGCATGTTGTTCAGGCGTCATGTGTTTTCATATTTTCTAGAGGTCCTTAAATTGTTAGTTTCCAATTTTATTCTGTTGTCAGAAAAGATACATGGTATGAAAACAATTTTTTAATATGGCGAGACTTGCTTTATGGGCTATCAAATGTTGTCTATCCTAGAGTAAGTTCCATGCACAGTTCAAAAGAATATGTATTCTTAAGCTGTAATATGAAATACTCTCTAGATATATTAGGTCCATTTGGTCCATAGTATAGATTAGCTCTGTTGTTTCTTTGTTGATTTTCTGTTTAGTTCATATGTCCATTGATGGAAGTGGGATGCTGAAATCTCCCATTATTATTGTATTAGAGTCTGTGTCTCCTTTTAGGTCCACTAACATTTGTTTTTAAATAGCTAGACATCCTGACATTAAGTGGTTTTTATGGCTATATCTCTCTGTTGAATTGATCACTTAATTATTACATAATGCTCTTCTTTGTCTCCTTTACCAGTTTTTTTTTTTTTGTTAAAGCCTATTTTGTCTGATATTAGGATGGCCACTCCTGCTGATTTTTGCTTTCCATTAGCATGTAATATCTTTTTCCATCCTTTCACATTCAGACTTGTTGGAGAGGTGTGTTTCTTGTAGGCAGCAAATAGATGGGTGTTATTTTTTAATCCATTCAGCCAGTCTATATCTCTTAATTGGAGAGGTTAGCCCATTTACATTCATGATTATTATTGATAAGTAATGACTTGGTCCTACCATTTTCCCATAAATATTCATATTGTTTGCTTTAGATTTCTTTTGTACTTTTAATAGGAGATTTTCTGCCTTCACATTCTTTCATAATGATGACAACTGTTCTCTGTTCCTGTGCTTGGCTCATCCTTAAGATTCATTTGTAAGGCTGGACAAGTGGTGATGAATTCTTTCAATTTCTCTTTGTTTCAGAATGTCTTTATTTCACCTGAATTTATAAAGGGGAGTTTTGCAGGGTACAGAGTTCTGGGTTGAATTTCTTTCTCTTGAGACTTGGACTATGTCTCTCCATTCTTGCCTAGCCTATAGGGTTTCTGTTGAGAAATCAGCTGTTAGTTTAATTGATAAACCTCTTAAGGTAATGTGGCATTTCTCTCGTGCACATTTTAGAATCTTTTCTTTGTTTTACTGTTGAAAGTTTAACTATAATGTATCATGTTGAAGGTCTTTTCTGATCATGTCTATTAGAAGTTCTATGTGCTTCTTGTACTTGGATGTTCCTTTCTTTCTCCAAATTGGGTAGTTTTTCTGTTATTGTCTCACTGAATAAGCCTTCTAATCCATTCTATCTTTCCACATCTGCAGAAATTCCTAAGATACATGTGTTTGGTCATTTGATAGCATCCCATAAATATCAAACACAATTTTCAGTTGTTTATAATTTTTTCTTATTGTTTTTTATCTGAGCTTCCTATCTCAGATTTTCTTTCTTCTGCCTCACCAGGTTTGTTGTTGAGGCTTTCCATGGTATTTTCTGTTTGACATATTCAATTCTCCATTTCTAATATTTCCATTTGATTTCTCTTTAATATCTCGATCTCTCAGGAAAATTTTTCATCCATACTGTCGATACTGTAAATGGATTTATTGAATTTGTTTCTGTGTTTCTGAGTGATCTTATGATCATTCCTTTGGGGAATCATATTGTCTTCCTTATTCTTGTTTCTTGTATTTCTGTATTTATTTTTGGCATTTGTGAAGACACTTGTTGGTTTTCCCATCTGATGGCTTTTATCTTTGAACTCTACCTCTGTGGCTTTGGGGAGTGTCTGCTCCTTCAGCTGATTTCCAGAGGTGTGTGCTGGTGGGGCCATGGAGCTCTGGTCAGTGCTCAAGGGTGGTGTGAGAGTCCAGGGTGACAGCCAAGTTGGACATGGTAGATTTCCTCTATTGCCAACAGTGGGGAGTGTGTGATCACATCTGCTGGCATAGTCCAGTCTCACCTCCTCTCTTCCAAGGTGATCAGTTGCTACAACCCCCACCCACACAGGCACAAGGACTGCACAAAAGATTGGTGAGGTCCTCACTGTGACAACAGAACCCTCTGAAATGGCCCACTCCAGGCAGTCAGGGAGCTCTGAGCCTCTGAAGCCAGACAGAGTGATTGCCCGGAGAACCAGATATACCTACAGAATTTCCACAGTAATAATGCACAAGGAAGTTACAGTCTCAGGGTGCAGGGGATCCACTCTGAGCCCCATTGCCTTTCCTGTCCAGGGGTAGAGCAGAGGTGTTCCCAGAACCAGCTGCCTGTGAGTGATCCACCTTGGCAGTTTGACCACTAGAACCTGTGACAGGGTGGGGGATGGAAGCACCTCACAGTCCTATGTTGGTGCCCAGCCCCTTGCCAGCCTTCCAAGCCAGAGTCAAGGCCGCTGGGAATGCAGACTTTTTCCCTCTGATAAAATTCTCTAGTTGAGAGAGCTGCCACAGCCTCTACTGGCAGTAAGATGGTGCCTTCTCTATGCTAATTGCTGGGCACCCTTGTGGGGAATGAGGAGAAAGAAATATGCTTTTCTTTCATGGGGTTAGGTGATTACCCCGCCCTATGCTAGGGCTCCAGGCCGGACTCAGAGTCAGTGTGGTCTGCAAGGTTCTCCCTCGTATCACCAGTGATACGGGCTGCCACACTGCTCTCACTGTGCCTATAAACTTTTTTAATGATTTGTTTCTTTGAGAGGCAGAGTGATAGTGAGAGACAGACAGAGAGAGAAAGAGAGATCTGCCCTCTGGTTCATTCCTCAAATGGCCACAAGTGCTGGGGCTGAGCCAGGCTTAACCAAGTATCCAGGAACTCCATCCAGGTCTCCCACATGGATGTCAGGAACTCAAGTACTTGTGCTATTATTAACTGTTTCCCAGAGTCATTAGGAGGGTGCTGGACCAAAAACAGAGTAGCTGGGACTCGAACTGAAATTCTGGTAAAGAATACAGATGTCCCAAGCAGCAGCTTAATCCATTGTGCCACATTACAAGCACTGCTATAAAAAATTATAAATTAATTCCAAAAATATTTTGCGTACTCATAAAATTCTATTTTAATTCCATTTTCCTGTGAAATTCTGGAAAATTTATTTATTTGAGAGGGAGATAGAGACAGACAGACACAGATAACACAGATATACTATCCACGAGTTCACTCCCCCAGTGCCTGCTATAACTGGGGCTGGGCTGGGCCTGGACCAGGTCAAAGCCAGGAGCCAGGAGCCAGAGACTCAGTCTAGACATAGGTGGCAGGAGGCAATTACTTGGGGCAGGCATCACTGCTGCCTCTAACATGTGCTGTGCAGTAGTAGGAATGAGAATGGAGCCAGCACCAGAACTCAGACGCTTTGATACGGGATCCCAAGCAGCGTTGTAACCACTATGCAAAATGTCCACTACGCCAAATACACATCTTGCCATGACCTTTTTGAAGTATCTGGCTATATAGGAATGTACAGAGACATATAGAGAAAAATATCTTATACTCTGTCACATTCCTACTCTCAGGAATTTGAATAAAACTACAAAAAAAAAGACATTAAAAGGAACAACTGGGTACTTCGTTTTAAAACATCTTTTTGCAAATAAATAGTTTCAGAAAGTCAGCTAATTAGCAAGTTTAAAATTGTGTGCTATTGTTCTTGTAAAATCTGCAAAATGTGTTCGGAGAGAACTAGATAACACATACGGGTAACCCACAGCACTTTATAAATGTGCATAGTCTACTGTTAGCCTAACATAGCCATGTCCTGCACAGCAGTGTTTTAGTTAATAGCATATCCCCTATACAATGATGTCCCATAAAATTAAAATGGTGCTAACAGATTCCCCTTGCCTAGCGACATGGAAGCCATCACAGCTATCTAAGCCTTTACAATGTCCTAGTGCAATGCAATACTCATGTGTTTGTAGTGACCCACGTGTAAACAGACCCACTGTGCTGGTGGCCATAAAGTCCAGCACACAGTTCTATAAAGTACATGATATTTGATAATGATAATTAGTCACTATTTTGCTGGTATATGTATTTGCTCTTCTTTCTGTTGTTATTTTAAAGTGTACTCCTACTTAGAAAAAAATGGTGACTGTGAAACGGTTATATCATGTTACTCTGGCAGTTGCCTTATATATCTCATGTTTACCTCATCCCTTTTTGTATTTTTAAATTTTTGATTAGTTTTTAACATATTCAATATAGTTCTTAGATACAACCCTAAGAATACAATGCTATCCCTTCCCCCTCTCTCCCTCTCCCCTTTCCTTTCTAACTCCGTTCCCTTTCTCTCTCCCTCTTTCATTTTTTAGATAACACATTTTAAATTCACATTACAGTAAAAAGGCTTAATGCTTCACCAAATAAGAGGTTTTTTAACAAGTAAAGGCATTGTGGCATATGGGGTAAAGCCACCACCTGTAGTGATGTCATCATATGTAGGTGTCAGTTCATGTCTCAGCTGCTCCACTTCTGATCCTGATCCCTGCTAATGGCCATGAAAGCAGCAGAAGATGGCCCAAGTGTTTGAGCCCCTGCCACCCACGTAGGAGACCTGACTGAAGCTCCTTGCTCCTGACTTCAGCTTGGCTCAGCCCTCATCATTGTGGCCATCTGGAGAGTGAGTCAGCAGTTGGAAGACCTCTTTCTCTCTGTCTCTCCCAATAAATAAGCAAATATTAAGCAAATTTTAACAAGTGAAAACAAAAAGACCCTAGCTAAATGGAAATACAGGCAATGGCTATAAACAATAATTGAATAGAAAAAATGATTATTTCACGCATGTTAACCCATCTGAGTTAGGTTTACACCAGCCCAGCATACTCCATAATCTTTGCATAATGATGAAATCACCTAAGAATACATTTATCAGGCCGGGGCTGTGGCTCACTTGGCTAATCTTCTGCCTGCGGTGCCGGCACCCCGGGTTCTAGTCCTGGTTGGGGTGCTGGGTACTAGTCCCAGTTGCTCCTCTTCCAGCCCAGCTCTCTGCTGTGGCCCGGGAGGGCAGTGGAGGATGGCCCAAGTGCTTGGGTCCCTGGATCCGCATGGGAGACCAGGAGGAAGTACCCGGCTCCTGGCTTCAGATCGGCACAGCGCCTGCCATGGTGGCCATTAGGGGAATGAACCAACAGAAGGAAGACCTTTCTCTCTGTCTCTCTCTCACTGTTTGTAACTCTCTCTCTGTCTCTCTCTCTCACTGTCTAACTCTGCCTGGCAAAAAAAAAATATTTTTATCAGAATACATCATTATCATTAATATACTATTGGGAGTGTGCCATCAAAACATGTAGGTTTTGAAAACCATGTTTATACTCAGTGTCACATATGAACACTTGCTCAATAAAATATTTATGGGTATGAAATGATCAAGGAAAAACCTTTATTTCTTGAATTTTATGGACACCCTAGAGGCTTTTGCTTTAATTGAAGATATTAATATCAAATGTTGCTTTTAAAACTTAAGAGTAATTAGTGAGTACATATTTAACCAAGGCTGAGAGGCAGCAATTCAACAGAAACTTCAAAACTAAGAAACCTATCTCGGCATTTTCCAGAGTAATACACATTTCATGAGGAAATAAATATGATGCAAGAAATGGAAAACAAGAAAATTATTTTTCATCCTGAAATATTATCAATCATTAAAATTAGTCTCATACTGCTGGCAAGTTTTCCTTTTCCAGTGTCAATGATGTGCTTTATGAAATACCGCACAGTCCTTTACCTTTATGATATCTTTTGAAAATTGTAGCCTTTCTAATCCATTCAGCATTTACGTATACATTTTTTGGTGTAACTCATTAGAAACACAAACCAATCAATTTTACTTTACAAAACACATTCCTGGGGCCTGCACTGTGTCATAGTAGGTAAGGATCTGCCTGCGGCACCGGTTCCTGTCCCAGCTGCTCTGCTTCTGATCTAGCTCTCTGCTATGGCCTAGGAAAGCAATGGAAGATGGCCCAAGTCCTTGGGCCCCTGCACTTGGGTGGGAGACCTGGAAGAAGGCTCAGCTCCAGCCATTGTGGCCACTGGGAAGTGAATCAGCGAATGGAAGCCCTCTCTCTTTGTCTCCTTCTCTCTGTCTGTAACTCTATTTCGCAAATAAAAAATAAATAAAATCTTTAAAAATAAACACATTCCTATATTTTGTGAGCTAAACCTGTTTAAATTATCTTTCAGTGTTCAGAAAATTCTGCAAAGAATTTATGTTTACAAAGAAAGAAATGAATTGAATAATACACCTAAAAATGTGCTTAGAAAAAAGACTATTTTGCCATTAAAAGAAGCAAGAGAAACTAAAATATACTAAAAAAATTTTCGAGACTTCAAAAAAGTGTCATATACAAGTTTTTATGGGCAGAAAATAGATCACATTTAAGTAGTGTTCAGTGTTTGTTACAATTTCTCATAAAAGTTAGCACTGAACGTTTTTGTGAAAATAATGGTGATCTCTCTCCATTGGAGGAAAAATTCAATTAACCTAGAGGCTATACCCCTGAATGGTCATTGTTAAAAGGAGCTGCACTTAGGGTGAGAGAGACTCCTATTTTCACTCGTTCATTAATGCATGTATATAGAATGCTCTCTGCATCCCAGAAATTGTGTGAGGGACCTGGAAAAGACATGGTTCTTGTACTCTGGGAATCTATTCTACTATGAAATTAAAATACACAGTGACAAGCATGCTGTAGTGAAGGCAGTAAGCACCGCACTGATCCGAAGCCAGGAGCCAGGTGCTTCCCCTGGTATCCCATGGGGTGCAGGGCCTAAGCTCTTGGGCCATCCTCCACTGCACTCCCTGGCCACAGCAGAGAGCTGGCCTGGAAGAGGGGCAACCAGGACAGGATCGGTGCCCCGACCAGGACTAGAACCCGGTGTGCTGGTGCCGCAAGGTGGAGGATTAGCCTATTGAGCCGTGGCACCGGCCAAGAGGCTACTTTTAAACTAGAGAAATGCTTACCAACTAGTTGGATACAGGCAACTGGCTATTTTCCAGTAACTCTGAATTGACTTGGGCAATGACAAAGCTTTTTCCTGTTTAATAGACATTATATTTTTAAACCACAAGAGATAATGGAGACAAGAAGAGTAGCAGAGGACAATAATTTTTATTCAAATATGGGCAGAGTTAGGTGCACAAAATTTTATATAGACTCATCATATCCATTTTAATCATTTTATACAATAATAGAAAATTATCAAACAATTTTATTTTCTACACACATGTACCTACTTTAAGTGATCATTGTATGCAGGGCAGAATGGTTGAGTAGAGATTGGATACCATCTATCTCAAATCCTAGAATCACTACAATAATTTAATTTTATTCAGTTTGTTCTATTCAATTTCAGCCAACAATATCTGTGAAATGAACTCCCATCTAACCTAAGGGAAAATATAGAATTTTTTGCTTTTTACTCTCTACTGACGATTGAAATTGGTTTCATCACAGAGTTAGTCTGTAGAGTTTGGTGGAATCTGTGTTTCATTTCTGCTACTATTGATTTAAAATGTATCAGAAGAAAGACAAAAGAACAGAAAATTTCAGGTAGTTGAAGAAAATGACAACTGCCTGGCTTCATCTTCTATTTTTAAATTTTATTTAAGTTATAAAAGTTTCATGTATTGCATATGTACAGATTTAGGAACATAGTAATACTTCCCACACTACCTCCCTCCCACCAAGGCTCCCACCCTTCTTCCTCCTCCTTCTCCTATTCCCACTCTTAGTTTTTACAAAGATTTATTTTCAGTTTACTTTATACACATAAGGTTAATCCTACACTAAGTAAAAGAGTTTAACAAATAGTATGAAGAAAAAACACTGTTCCTCAATGGTACAGACAAGGGGTATAAACAATCACTGAATCTCAGAATTTCCATTTCACTCCAATACATTACATTTTAGTACTCTATTAGTTACTGCAGAGAAAGAAAAACATATAATATCTTTATTTTGGGGACTGGCTTATTTCACTAAATATAATGGTTTCCAGTTACATATATCTTGTTGCAAAAGAGAGGATTTTTTTTTGCAGTTTTGTAGTACTACATAGTGCATATATACCATAATTTCTTTATCTATAAATCAGCTGATGGACATCTGGGTTGATTCCATATCTCAGCTATTGTGATTTATGCTGCAGTGAACATAGGGGTACAGGTAACTCTTTCATATGCTGATTTCTTTTGGTTTGGGTAAATTCCCAGGAGTGGGATGGCTGGATCATATGGTAGGTCTACATTCAGATTTCTAAGATATTTCATACTGTCTTCTACAGTGGCTACACTAGTTTGTATTCCCACCAACAGTGGATTAGGGTACCTTTTCTGCCACATCCTTGCCAGCATTTGTTTTTTGCTGATTTCTGTATGCAAGCCATTCTAACTGGAGTCAGGTGAAACCTCATTATGGATTTGATTTGCATTTCACTAATGGCTAGTGATCCTGAGCATTTTTTCAAGTGTCTGTTGGCCATTTGAATTTCCTCTCTTGAAAAGTGCCTATTCAAGTCCTTTGCCCATTTCTTAACTGGATTGTTTGTTTTGTTGTTGTTGAATTTCTTGAGCTCTTTATAGATTCTGGATGTTAACCCTTTATCAGTTATATAGTTTGCAAATATTCACTTGCATTCTGTCAGTCACCTCTTCACTTTGCTGAGTGTTTCTTTTGCAGTGCAGAAGCTTCTCAGCTTGATGTAATCCCATTTGTCAATTTTGGTTTTGATTGCCTGTGTTTTTCTGGTGTTTTCCAAAAAGTTTTTGCATATCTGGCTTCATCTTCTAATATATGTAGGGAATTGAAAAGATCTTGGAATGTATAATTAAGAGATAATGTGCATTTTCCATGAACTTTTTGAAGACCCTTTGTATCTTACAAAGGATGAAGAGCAAGGAAGTGGAAAACATGTCCTCAGTATAATTTGAAGAAAGAGAATGACAAAACATTACGATGATTGTAATGAGAAAAAGAAAAACAAAAAACAAATCCTGATGTAGAATCTCTTCTTGCCTTCCTTCCTCCACAAAGACCAGGAAATTCTAGAGGAAAAAAAGAAAAAGAAAGCCAGTGGGTAGCCTTAGGATGATTGGAAACCATTTATGCAAAGACTAAGTTGATCCTAAGACTAAAAAAATACTTGAAAAATTCCTTGGTAGAACAAGGTATGGCTTATGAGGAAAGGACATAAATGTATGCATGGCTTCAAAGAGCATTCTTAAAAATATGTAACTTCAGGGAGGAGGAGAGTCAAAAATAAAGCACAAAGTAGTTTATGGCTATTTAGTAGTGAAAGAAATGAAAGTGAAGGGGAAAAGTCTTGTCCTAGAAGACAATAGTGTTATGGTTAATTTTAGGTGTTAGCTTGCCTGAGCCACAGATTATCCAGATATATGGCTAAAGATTTTTGCATGTGTTAGTGAGGGTATTTCTAAAGATAGGCATTTGAACCACATTACTGAGTAAAACATATTGCTCTTTTCAATTTAGCTGTGCATCATCCAGCTTACTGAGGGCCCAAATAGAATCAAAATGCAGAGAAAGAGCCTTTCCTGGCTGCTTGTGCTGAGGTATCGGTCTTCTGCTCTTGGAATGGGTCTTACCCCATCAGTTCTGCTGCTTCTCAGGATGAGGTCCTCAGACTTGAACTACTCATCGCCCTTCCTGTGTCCCCAGCTTGCAAGTGGCAGACAGTGGGACCTCTCACCCTTTATAATCATGGGATATAATCATGGGAGCTACTTCCTTACAGTAAACTTCCGTCCCCTCCCCTTCTCTCCCCTCCCCTCCTCTCCCCTCCCCTCCTCTCCTCTCCTCTCCTCTCCTCTCCTCTCTGCTCCACTCTGCTCTTCTCTCTCTCTCTCTCTCTCTCTCACACACACACACACACAAGGGAGCTTCAAAAAGCTACAAAATTGACAAATGGGATTTCATGTAGATGAAATTAAAAGACAGGAATGTTTCCATGGCCTCTTTGAAGCCCCATTCTGTGTGTGTGTGTGTGTGTACACATATATACACGTTGTTTCTGTTTCTCTGGAGAACTCTAATACAATAAACAACTAAAAAAATGGAGACCACACAACTTCATCTCACACCACCAGTGTGGCCAACAATCATGTAGAGTTCCTAAACTTTGCAGTACTGACAGAAGAGGGTGCTATTGATCTAGTAATCTTGGGTGTGCCTGGCAAAAAATGATCCAAGAAATTGTCCTAATCCTCACCAAAACATGGTATTATCATGTGTGTACTGGTATCTCGTGGAGGTTGTAATTTGCATCTCTTAGATATGTAATGATATTGAGCAACTTTTTCTAGTCTTGTCATGAATACGTGTTCTTGGATTAAATGTTTGTCGAAGTTTTGCTCATTTGTTATTTGAGTTCTTTGTTTCATTGAGTTGTCTGTTACCTTTGAAAAAGCATATTCTTATTTTTGAGCTTAGGAAGTTCCTTATATATCCTAGATGAAAGTCCTATATCAGGTATGCAATTTACAAACATTTTCTCCTTATCTGTGGCTTATTTTTTAATTATCTTAACCATATCTCTCTGTCTCTTTTTTTTTGGGGGGGGGGACAGGCAGAGTTAAACAGTGAAAGAGAGAGACAGAGAGAAATGTCTTCCTTCCATTGGTTCACCCTCCAAATGGCTGCCACAGCCAGCGTGCTGCGTTGATCTGAAGCCAGAAGCCAGGTGCTTCCTCCTGGTCTCCCATGAGGGTACAGGGCCCAAGCACCTGGGCCATCCTCCACTGCCTTCTGGGCCACAGCAGAAAGCTGGACTGGAAGAGGTGCAACTGGGACAGAATCCAGTGCCCCAACCGGGACTAGAACACGGGATACTGGTGCTGCAGGCGGAAGATTAGCCAAGTGAGCCACTGCGCCAGCCTTAACCATATCTCTTAAAGAGTGAAAGTTGATTTTGGTATTGTCAGATTTACAATTTTTTTCTTTTTTTCAACTTTTATTTAATAAATATAAATTTCCAAAGTACAACTTTTGAAGTATAGCAGCTATTCCCCCCATAACCTCCCTCCCACCCACAACCATCCCATCTCCCACTCCCTCTCCTCGCCTATATCAGCAACCAAGCAGAAGCCTCTAAGAGAGGCAGACCTGAAAAACTGTGATGGTGGGCTCTTGTCATGAGTTTCCAAGGCTATGGAAGCCTTTTGAGTTCACCAACTCCGATCTTATTTAGACAAGGCCATAGTCAAAGTGGAAGGCCTCTCCTCCCTTCAGAGAAAGGTAACTCCTTCTTTAATGGCCTGTTCAAAGAACTTTATTCTAATGCTGGTACTGAAGCTACACCTAACATTCCCTTCCAGGGGTGGGGAACATTTTTTCTGACAAGGGCCATTTGGATATTTATAAAATTTGTGGGCCCTACAATATTATGAATTTAAAAATTAACCTAATATAGATTTATTGAATTTCAAGTCCTATTTGTGGTTGCCTTGGCAACCACATGATTTTTTTGGGGCTTATGCAGCCAGTGGGATGGATGTTCCCCACCATCCAGATTGTGTCTATGCATATGTTCATTCACTCAAAACTTATTGAAAACCTATGAAGTGCAGGCACTGTTGATTGTACTGGGAATACATTGAAGGGAAAAGAAACCCATGACTTTGTAAATCTACATTCATTTGAGATAGAAAATAAACAAGATTAAAAAAAAGTAAAACATTCAAAAATTGGTGGTAACATGAAAAAAGACAAAGCAATGAGTAGAGACTTGGCATATTAGAGGTTTGGATTTACTTTGAAATAGTAACCAGAGGTTATCTTCATGAGAAGGTGAGTTTTAAGCAAGGCCCAAAGAAATGGAGGGCATTCAAACATAAGGGAAGGAGCTTCTAGGCTGAAGGTAGAAAAAATCCTAAATAACAGATATGCTTGGTGCATAAAGGAAGAGAAGAAGGTCTCTTGGCTAGAGTAAAGGGGATGAGTGTTGTGGTCAGAGTTAAGAGAGTGCAGGGTCCAGAACTGTGGCATAGTGGGTAAGGCTGCTGCCTGCAGTGCTGGCATCCCATATTGGTACCAGTTCGAGACCTGGCTGCTCCACTTCTGATCCAGCTCTCTGCTATGGCCTAGGAAAGCAGTAGAAGATGGCACATGTGTTTGGGCCCCTGCACCCACGTGGGAGACCCATAAGAAGCTCCTGGCTCCTGGCTTCAGATAGGCCCAGCTCTGGCCATTGTGGCCATTTTGGGAGTGAACCAGCGGATGGAGGACCTCTCTCACTTTCTCTGCCTCCACCCCCATCTCTGCCTCCCTGTAACTCTTTCAAGTAAATAAATAAGTCTTTTTTTTTTTAAGAGAGAGAGAATCAGTGCAGAGTCAGATTGTACTGGTCCTTGTAGCTCACAGCATTTAGGTACTATGGCCCAGATTAGGGTGGTAGCAAGAGGTGCTTGAGGATTCTGGATAAAGTTTCAACTACAGTTGAAGATTTGAAATACAAACAGAATTGTGAGATTAAATGGAGCATTAAAGAAAGGAAGATTTTGAAATATAAATGGAATTGTGAGATTAAATGGAGCATTAAGAAAAGGAAGTCAAGGATGACACCAGACTTTTTTTTTGTTTTTGTTTTTTTGGGGGAAGGTAACTAGAAAATTGACATGGGGAACAAGATGGGAGATGCAGATTTTGGAGAGAATGACATCTTGGAGAATGTTTCCCCCATTCTTACCTGACTCTATTCAGCTTGTTCTTTGTCCTCAAAGCTGTTTTAAATAATGGCAAATCTTCTGTTTATATAAAATGTGAAAGTAGAATCAGATGTTGTATTAAATTAATGATTGGATTTAAAGCAAGGAAACAGAGACTGAAGTGGGCAAATGTTGCCTTGCTTTGCTCTGAACTGGTGGTAAGCATATGGCTGATCCCACTGACGAGGTCCCACACATGCCATGAGCAGACACACTTAGGTTTGTATCACTACTCTGGACTTTAGCTAAAAGTTGAGGAGTGTCAACTAAACAACCATTTGGCCTATGCCAGTCCTACTTTTATTTGGCCATGATCTAAATGAGAATAAATTTAACACCAGCAGTGGGATTATCTGAGGATTAATATGTTGTTTGTTAAATTTGATTCGATTTTCATCAGAACAAAATCCTTCTTAACAGGACCAGAAACTAATTTCTTTTAAATAGTACCTGTTTTTTTTTTGTGTGTGTGTTTGTTTGTGCTTTTTGTTTTCTTTTTAGTAATAGCATCTTGGAGTGAAAGTGAATCAACAGGTCAGGTTATAAGTAGCTGTTTAACACTGGACGACTTTGAGCCACTGTTTTCTCATATAGAAAGTAATTAGATATTAAACAATAATTTGTACACATTCTCTATTCTAGAGAACCCAAGGCAGGTATTTGAAAAGTGCTGAGGTTGAAAGGGACAATATCTTAGAGACCTTCTAGTACTTCTAGTTTGTCCCTCTGACATTATTACCTTGGGGGATAAAGTGGAAGTGATACAGAAGTGTATCCTATACATGCAAACGTTTAAGTAAGTAACAGTCACTCAGTGATTAATGGAATTAATAAAGAATCACAGAGTAGCATGCACAGAGGAAATATGAACCTTGGATAGAGTTCTGAGTTTTAAATTTACCTGCATAGTAGTATAATGCAGTTAATAAAAATGGCCAGAATTATATTGGTAGGGATCAAGAAGTTCATTTTTACCATGAAAGAAAAAGGATAGCTTCTCAGTGAAAAGAAAAACCTCATTTTTTTTGTTTGTGTGCTATCAAAGCATCTAAGCATTAGTCAATTAGGCTTGTTACATGTGGTGCTGATGCTGTGGCTTCTTTCTTTTCCCCTGACTTTAGGGTAGTCGTATAACTAACTTCCATGGCTCAAGTCACCTTGAAAACTCCCTTTCACATAGAAGTACATGGACAGGAGCTTAAATAACACCTATAAAATGATTGACACATAGTAAACCTTTAGTAAACATCAATTCTCATTTTCCCAGTTCTAGTCAAATTAATATAATTAATATACACCATGTCAGAGTTTATCTGATAGTTTATTCATAAAGCTTGTAATAAAGGGTGAATAAATATAATATAGTGAACTTTTAATTTACTTGACACAATTAAAATGCTCAAAATCAAATTTTACCAAATTTGCTATATTTCCTTTTTTGTTGTTTTGTTTTTTACTGAGGATAGATGAATGCACTTAAATTTATGGCAAGTAGAAAAGTAAAAATCAACCTAAATGCCCACCAATAGTAGACTGGGTAAAGAAATTATGGGATATGTACTCTATAGACTACTATACAGCAGTACATCAGTGAAAAAACAATGAAATCCGGTCATTTACAACAAAATGGAGGAATCTGGAACACATCATGCTGAGTGAAATAAGCCAGTCCCAAAGGGACAAATATCATATGTTCTCTCTGATCGGTGACAACTAACCGAGCACCAAAAAAGGAAACCTGTTGAAGTGAAATGGACACTATGAGAAACAATGACTTGATGAGCCCTTGTCCTGACTGTCAAGGCCCAGCTTAATACTTTATCCCTTTTAGTATTTTTTTTTGTTCTACTTAACACTATTGGTTGAACTCTGTAATTAACACACAATTATTCTTAGGTGTTTAAATTTAACTGAAAAGTGATCCCTGATAAATATGAGTGGGAATAAGAGATGGAGGAGATGTACAGTTTGGCACATGCTCAATTGGACTTGCCCCAAATGGTAGAGTTAGAAATGTGCCAGGGATTCCAACACAATCCCATCAAGGTGGCATGTACCAATGCCATCTCACTAGTACAAGTGATCAGTTTCAGTTCACAATTGATCACGCTGGTAGGATTAAGAGTCAAAGGGATCACATAAACAAGACTAATGTCTGCTAATACTAACTGATAGAATTAAAAAGGAGAGAATGATCCAGCATGGGAAGCGGGATACACAGCAGACTCATAGAATGGCAGATGTCCTAAACGGCACTCTGGTCTCAGAATCAGCCCTTAAGGCATTCGGATGTAACTAAAAAGCCCATGCGAGTAGTTCAGGCATGGAAAGCCAAAACACTCTGGCAAAAAAAAAATGACCTAAATGAAAGATCTCTGTGAGTGAGATCCCAGTGGAAAGAACAGGCCATCAAAGAAGGAGGTACCTTTCTCTGAAGGGAGGAGAGAACTTCCACTTTGACTCTGATCTTGTCTAAATAAGATCGGAGTTGGCAAACTCAAAAGGCTTCCATAGCCTTGGCAACTCATGACAAGAGCCTAGGGTGATTACTGACGCCACAAACAAGACTGTCAATTTGTTAAGTCAACAACAGGAGTCACTGTGCACTTATTCCCCATGTAGTATCTTTGTCCTTAATGTGTTGTACTATGTGAATTAATGGTATAATTAGTACTCAAACAGTACTTTACACTTTGTGTTTCTGTGTGGGTGCAAACTTTTGAAATCTTTACTTAATATATACTAAATTGATCTTCTGTATATAAAGATAATTGAAAATGTATCTTGATGTGAATGGGATGGGAGAGGGAGTGAGAGATGGGAGGGTTGTGGGTGGGAGGGAAGTTATGGGGGGAGGGGGAAGCCACTGTAGTCCAAAAGCTGTACTTGGGAAATTTATATTTATTAAATAAAAGTTAAAAAAAGAAAAGTAAAAATTTGTTTAATATGCTCTGGCGGTGGGCACTTCACCTAGCAGTACCATATAGGAGTGCCTACGTTCAGTTCTCACCTCTGGGTCCTGATTCCAGCTTCATGATGATGCAGGCCCTAGGAGGCTGCGATAACTCGGGTGACTGACTCCTGCCACACACATGAGAGACCTGGACTGAGTTCCTAGCCCCTGGTTTGACCCCTCTAGTAATTGTAGGAATTCAGAGAGTGAACCAGCAGACGAGACCTAGAGTGCTCTCTTTCTGTCTCACCCCCCATCCCCCATCAAGAAAATAAAATAAAATAAAATAAAATAAAATAAAATAAAATAAAATAATACTGTAGAAGATAATAAATGTGATTCTATATTGAGAACTTATTATTATTCTATAGGAATTATTCTAGTGGGAAAAATAAGAGTATCTACCTTATAGGGTTGTTAGGAAGACTAGTTAAGACTTGTAAAGAGGCCGGCGCCATGGCTTAACAGGCTAATCCTCCGCCTTGCGGCACCAGCACACCGGGTTCTAGTCCCGGTTGGGGCGCCAGATTCTATCCTGGTTGCCCCTCTTCCAAGCCAGCTCTCTGCTATGACCCAGGAAGGCAGTGGAGGATGGCCCAAGTCCTTGGGCCCTGCACCCGCATGGGAGACCAGGAGAAGCACCTGGCTCCTGGCTTCGGATCAGCGAGATGCGCCGACCGCAGCGGCCATTGGAGGGTGAACCAATGGCAAAAAGGAAGACCTTTTTCTCTGTCTCTCTCTCTCACTATCCACTCTGCCTGTCAAAAAAAGAAAAAAAAAAAAAGACTTGTAAAGCACATATTACTATGCTGGTGCCATGAATGGTATTTTTGAAATGAAAACACATGTAATGTTCCTACCCTCCCACCAGTCCTGTGAGAAGTTAGTATTCATTTTTCAGGAAGCCAGACAAGCTACAAATGACAAAGCCAGAACCTGAATCCATGGCTCGTTTTTCTACATTCTGTGTTTTTAACTACTATAAATCTGGGACATTTGATGAAAATCCATGAATTTGGACACAGAAAGAGAGAGATGGGGGAAAAGTGTAGCTTAAAATTCCTGACATTTTAATGCTAGGAATGATATAAGGGACAGAACTGTATGGTTGCTTTTCAGTATCTCTATCTCAGTTTCCAGTCCTTTAAAATGGGGATTGAGGATTATTGGAAGATATTAGTTGTATCAAGTGAGTATGTCAAAATGGACAGATTTGGTTTTGTGAATATTTTTATGTTCAGATATATAATTCCTTATTAAAATATTGCTTATTTATTTTTGAAAGCAGAGTGACAGAGGGAGGGAGAGATTGCTCTTTCATTTACTCGTTCAGGCTCTGCATGCCTGCAATAGCCAGTGCTGAGCCAGACAGAAGTCAAGGGCCAGTAGGTCTCCCACATGAATGGCAGGGCCCAAACACTTGGATCATCTTTTGCTGCTTTCCTCAGGCCATTAGCAGGGAGCTGAATCAGAAGTGGAGCAGCAAGGCCATGAACTGATGCCCATATCCACCTGGGGTGCTGGCATTGCAGGTGGAGGCTTTACTTGCTACACTATGCCACAATGCCAAGTCCCTACTCTCTTCTTGAAATCAACTCCTGTGGTTTCCACATGTGAGTGAGAAAATGTGGTATTCATCTTTCAATGCCTGGCTTATTTCACTTAACATAAGGTCCTCCAGTTCCTTCAGTGTAGTCACAAATGACAGGATTTCATTTTTTTTCCCCGTGGTTGAATAATACTACATTCTATGTATGAGGGGACTTCAAAATGTTTATAGAAAAATAGAACTTTAAACTTTATTGTTGTGAAGTCTATGCTTAGTTTTTCAAAATATATATTTTATTTTCCCTGAAATTTTTGAAGATCTCTCATATACCACATTTTCTTTATCCCTTTATTGACAGACTCTTAGGTTGATTCCTTATTTTGGCTATTGTGATTAGTGCTTCAATAAACATGGGAGACAGATATCTCTACAATCCACTGATTTCCCAGTAGTAAAATAGCTGGACCATATGGTAGATCTCTTTTTGTTTTTTTTTTTTGACAAAGCTCTATGCTGACTTCCATAATGGCTGTACCAATTTCATTCCAAACAGTGTCTAAGAGTTCACCTTTCTCTACATCCTCACCAACATTTGTTATTTTTCTATGTTTTGATAAAATGCAGCCATTCTAACTGGGGTGAGGTGATATCTCATTGTGTTTTCATTTGCATTTCCTTTCCCTAATGATTAGTAATATTCAACACATTTTCATATACCTGTTGTCCATTTGAATCTTCTTTTGAGAAATGTCTATTTAGCTCCTTTGCACAAGAGTCTCTGTTACGATTAAAAAGGACTTAAGAAAATCCATAATAGATGAAGCATAAAATTACCTTAAAGTGAGTACCACAAATCACCAATTTCCATTGTAACTCTAAAAAGTGACTATTCTTCCTCCTCACCCCCAATTTTACAATCAGAGAATCAGGCTCACAAGGATGACATGACAAGTAAATGGCATAGTCAAGATTCCAAATACAGTCTGTGTTTCTTCAAAACATGTGTTTCAAGTATTTTTCAAGGTCCCCTAAAGTTTTCTCAAGATTGGATACCTAAAGGTTTGGTTCTCAGTTCCCATAACTTTGTCCTTAATCTCAAATGAGAACTTGCATTATATAAACTCCAGACCCCTCAGAATAAGACTCGAGCTAGCAACCCAATATCTTCATTCTAAAGCTTGAACCTCCTAAATTGGAATTCCTTAACTCTTAGGGACTTACCTAAATTTTCATCTTTCTGCTTCAAGATTTCAGTACTCAGTGCTAGATGGATGTTCAGCATCTATCCCCGAGTCCCACGCCTTCAGTTAAACTGAGCCAGAAACCACAAATTCTCTTGGGAGGAGGAACTCCTTCTTGTTCCAGGGTTAAGAGTCAATTTTCAGCTTTATTTGGATTACTGACACACAAATGTGGTTTCCTCTGCCTGGAGGGCTCCTCTCCTTTTCCCTCCTCCCTACTAACTCTCTTTCATTCTTAGAGTAAGTGAACTTCCTCAGAAGGCTTTCCCTGGTCCCTGCCTAGGTTGCAAACTGCTTGTCATTCATTTGTTAAGCACATGACTTCCTGTCAACATCCATCACTCTGCTACCATGTTTCCTCTCCTGCCACACCCTGTCTTCCTCTGCTATGTCTCCCATGTCCCTCACACTGTAACTGGAACATGTTGATGTAGATGCTCAGTAAATATTTAATGAATGAACAAATGGACTAAGACCTTGCTGGTGGATGTGAGATTGGATAGTGCTTAAAATTATACCCCATCGGCAAAGGAAGGCACTCCACAATTTCTTTTTTTTTTTTTATTTTACAGAGTTATAGACAGTGAGAGGGACAGAAAGAAAGGTCTTCCTTCCGTTGGTTCACTCCCCAAATGGCCGCTACGACCACAGCTGCACTAACCAAAGCCAGGAGCCAGGTCTCCCATGCAGGTGCAGGGGCCAAGCACTTGGGCCATCCTCCACTGCCCTCCCGGACCACAGCAGAGAGCTGGCCTGGAAGAGGGGCAACCGGGACTAGAACCTGGTGCCCATATGGGATGCTGGCACTGCAGGCGGAGCATTAACCAAGTGAGCCACGGCGCCAGCCCCACCACAATTTCTGTTTCAATAAATGAAAGCTAAGGACTGGAGTCCAACCCTCTGATTCTTTATAGTGTACTCTCTTCCCTGTGGCAGGTTCAGATAGACTGAAATACATGCTGGGAGCATTTGGACCCAGTCCGTGTGGTAGAGATTGAGAGCATGTTGCAGACCTATTATGACATCAGTTTCTTGAGCGACATTACCTCTAGGAATCAGCAGCTTCTGCTTGTGCTCTTCACAGCATTTGGAATGTTTCTACAACATCAAATTACCCTTCCTCTCACACCCAAAGTCAGAGTTGCTCATCCTAAGCCCTATATGAACTTCAGTTTAAAATTCAGATGGATGAATTCTAGTTACACATTTATTTTTTCAGATATTGGATTGCTTGAGCTTTAATGTGGTTGTCTTTCCTGACAGATACCTTCCAGGGAAAAATAAGCTCGGAAAGGTGAGAACTGATGCTGCATCCGTGGCTCATAATAAAAAATGTACTCACTGTTTTCCCTGTGCACATGTTTTCATCAGTGATTTCTGAAGGAGTTAATCTTGGCAAAGTCAGGTTCACTTATAGAGCTTGTGCTGGCTTGGTTGCTGCCTGATTCCTCACCAGCCTTTTCACAATGTCTATTCCCAGGCAGTCAGAATCAGCACGGGTTTCTGTGGATTGCATCAAAGGATTTCTTGACCCCCAGACATTGGGATGACGTTACCTCCTAGGGCCACTTACATGATATCAGAGGGCAGGAAAGTGAGGACAGGGTACCAATACCCCTGTCCTCCAGTGTGGGCTGTCACCCTTGACCAAAGGTCAGAGCCTATGTCACAAGGCCCTTGCCTTACAGTGACCCTGTTTAACTTCTGCTGACTGCTCTATCCTTATGCTCTGCCAGGCCTTGGGCTACATTCTTGCAGATGTGGGCACTGCCTGATGCCATGTTGGATTTTCCTATCTCTGGCCTGCACACTCTTAGGGACCCTACATTAAATCACTCAGTTTATCCCATTTAAGTGTTCTGTCTTTTTTTCTGCCTGGAATTTGTCTTCTACAAGAATTTATTTGTGGACTGGGAAAATACACTGTGTGATACACAGGACTATGACAGTTGTTGATAATAGAAGCAAAGAGTTTAAACCTCTTCCTTTGATGAGATAATAGGGATGCATTTTGCTTGTATTACACATAAACGTTTTAATATTCCCAAGAGTGCTCTATTAAAATAGATAAAAAATAAATGTCTTTGTCCAGAGCTCTGCCAAAGAGCATTTCAAATAAGGAAGACACAATACATGAAATAAATCAAACCACAAACTGGAGGCTGAAAAAGGAAAAATTACATTTCAGGTACAATTGTTTTCTGAAAAATCAAGCTCCTGTAACTGTTTTATTATTTACTCATGTTTTCACACAGTTAGGTTTCTAATTTTGCAGACAAGATGTCAATTGATGATAAAACAAGCAGACAAGCCAAGAATATGTAACATGCAAGAGATTTTTTCCAGTCACCCTTAGGCTGGTTCACCATTCTACAGTGTAACAACACAGGCCTTGTCATTTCACTCATGGAGTACTTAGGCAGGCTATGATGCGGTGTGACTGATCAAACAGAAAGTTGATATTTGAAGAAATGAGAGAAGTTCATGGGGAAAATCGAAGCTAATTGAGTCAAAATGAAGAATCGCTATCAAGGAAAACGATCTGGAGGGTAAAGAGATTTGGTAGCACATTGTGAAGATGGTGCAGTCATGCCCTGTGTGTGATGTCAAGGACTGGCAGAGCCTGCAGGGCAGTGGGGAGAATATTAGTTCTGCTTTTAAGGACAAGAAACTCCTCACGTCTTGGTCAGGGAAATATCACAAAGATGCTGGTAAAAATGAGCTCTTCCACTTGCTCTCTTCTATACTGAGCTTGCCGTTTACTTAAGTGAACGTAAAATAGTATATATACACGAAGACATACGGGTTCTTTATTTTCTGTTCCTTTTTTGTTTGTAGGATTGTACACTGTAATGATTTGCTGTGAGGTTAACAGGGAATAAACAGGCTTGAAGTTTATCCCTTTAATGGCAAAGATTCATGCCGTTAGCATTTATGTACTAAGTGTGTACATCGTGCTTAAAATTATACCTCATTAGGAGTATTAGGAGTGGTGAATTCCATAGTGGAAAAAAACCAAAATAGTCCTTGCTCTCATGGAAGCAAAGAAAACCACTAGAGTTTTGCACTGATTCCTCAACCCGAGAGGAATGGCCAGCGTTATGTAGCTAGAGATTAAGTACAAGAGTCTCAGTGTTGCAAAATTAGAAGAAAACCAAGCCTACCGTTCATTCTCCTAAAAACGGTATACACATTTGCAAGTTATGTTAAGTTAATCTCTAAATATCCAAACCCATTTTTTTCCATGATAATTGTGCATGTAAAAAATATATATATTCTGGAATTTTCTTTGTTTCTCTTTTCCTAAGTCGAATCTAAGAGGTCTACTCTTGAGGCTCTCATGCTGCCTGTAATAGTTGCAGACCACATTTTTTTAAAATAAAACTTCTGTTTTAGAATTGTGCTTTAATTCAAATATTTGCAAGGATATTTAAAGTGCAAAGTAAGGTTAATACTTAAGCTGGGTATAAGTTTGTCTAGGAGCAGTGCCATTTCATCATCTGAATCGGAAGTAAAGACAATGACTGAATATGCTCTGGTCTCAAGCACACAGTCCCCTCTACTTACGAGCTAATTTCTGTCACTGGCATTTTCATTAGAGATGGACTATTTCGTCTCTCACTGCCTGAGGTACAGGCATCATTTTGACTGTGGAAAAAATCAAGAAAATGAGGTAGGTAAAAGCTGCTTTTCATGACCTAGTTTATATTTAATTGACGCTGTGGGCAGGGGCTAGCTATATTCTTTCCTAGAGCCAGTAAATTTATCCATTGTGATGAAACAAATTTTTAAAAAACACACATCAATATGTTGGTTACTAAACTTTCAAGCATGCTAAGCATGGCTAAATGGATGCAGAAAATTTCTTATGAACAATTTTTTGTACATAGAAGAGCAGACTTTGAGAAAGGATATGCTTCAGTTAAAATGAAAATATCTCTGTTGTTGACAGTGTCCTGTGGAATGAGTTGTTCCTCTTTTAAATAGATGATTTTTCTAAGTTATGTCTTTTCTTAATATGCAGCTCTAGAGTACATCTTTATAAAACCTGTTTGCAGATAAGAAATGCAATCGAGTATTATCTAGTATCTTTCTTGAAAGGTTTCCATGTTTGTTTCTTAAAAAATTGCTTTGCAAATTTTGCTTTGCCCTTGAAAGTCAAGGATTAAGTAACCTTGTTACCAAAAGATACACAGAGTTTATTGTCATTTCTCTAGATTGCGATTAAGAAAGACCAGAACTGCTGCAAATCATTCATTTTTTCTGACAATGTGCAAGCAACTATCACTGTATTTTACTACTTATGCAAGGAATACTAACCATCATATGTGCATTTGTTATCATTCTAAATCAAAATTTCTATGTAAGCTTTCTTTATCTTGTTTTCCTGTAGACAAAGGGCTAAAGAGCTGATGGTAATCAAGAACTTGTATTTATTTTACAAATAAAAATGTGCTAAAATTTGTCACTACAAATGATCAATATTTGTGGTCATAACAACAGGACAGGGAAAACTGATAAAAATATTTCTATAGCAATGTTCCTGCTGTTACTTCAAGAGGATGGGAGTTATCAATGTAAAAGCCATTAATATAAATGCCATATTAGGGAGCCAGCGCCATGGCTTACTTGGTTAATCATCTGCCTCCCATATGGGTGCTGGGTTCTAGTCCTGGCTGCTCCTCTTCCAGTCCAGCTCTCTGCTGTGGCCCGGGAGGGCAGTGGAGGATGGCCCAAGTGCTTGGGCCCCTGCACCCGCATGGGAGACCAGGAAAAAGCACCTGGCTCCTGGCTTCGGATCAGCGCAGCTCTGGCCGTAGCAGCCATTTGGAGAGTGAACCAATGGAAGGAAGACCTTTCTTTCTGTCTCTCTCTCTCTTGCTGTCTATAACTCTACCTGTCCAAAAAAAAAAAAATGCCATATCAGTTTAGAAGGGTATAGAATATAACTTTAGAGTTAGTGGTATGCCAAGATATAAATTACCATTTTTCAAGTCAATGAGCATTACAATTATAAATCAATATTTTTATATTTTAGAATTAAAGATGTCACCACTCACACTTATTCTAACTCAATGTGAACTTACAAGTACAGTATCAACAAATAAACATTTTTGGAAATCAGATTAAAAATCAAGAGTTAAGTAAAATTACAGATTATAATATTTCTTTATTTAAAAATACAAAAGCCACTAATATGAATTACCATCACAACCCTTACCTTTTTCATGGATCTTGTAATTGAATAAAAGCTTAGAAATGATAAAGTCTAAACATCCTTGTTAATGTAAGTGCATATTTCCTGTGGCTGGGAAAAAAATAAAGTCCAGTTTAAGTACTTTCTGTTTTCACCATATCAATTGACCTTGAAAATCATCATTTGAGATAGGCTGGAATAATGATTTCTGCCATTTTAATAAATAAAGAAGGACTGAAAGAGACCTGGTTCTTGATACTTTGTTTATCGGTACTAATTCTTGTGTGATTTGTTTTAGTTTCATGAGATCATCTCGTTTAAGTTTGCACTTCCAGTATTTTCATTTCACTTCATCCTCCCCAGCCCTACTTTTTCCTCCCTGAATTTTATATGTATATTTTTTCTTTTTCAAAGCACGCTCTCCTCTTCAGAAGACAAATTTTCTACCCCTAATCGTTGAACTTCTTGTTTGCAACAGTAACTATTGGAAGTAAAAATATAGAAGATAAGAGAAGAAGTGAAAGGCTAGAGAGGTTATTAGAAGCCAGAAAAATGACAGAGAGAAGGGAAGAGGGTTAAGAATTTCAAAAGGAAAGTGATGGATGTTTGCTCAGGTAACAACCACTGGTGACCTCCTGTCTCTTCTGCCTCGTTTGTTCTGTTAACTTAGAAGTAATACTGCTCTTCCTGAAACTCACCCCAACTCAAGATCACCTTTTGCCAAAACTAACCTTAGATTCAGTCTGGTTCTCATAAGGGAAACTGAAATCTCTTAGAAAAGATATTAGAAAGTATATTTCTTTAAAAGTTGGAATAGAGTCTACTAAGGATCATGACATATTTGAGTAAAAACACGAACATAAAATATACAGAGATCAAAGCAAATGCTTATTCAAAAAGCAGTTTTGAAGCAAGTTCTCTGAAGGGAGAACTCTGCAGTCTTTATCACCAGTGTCCCCAAGGAGCAGATACTGGGTCTTTGAAAGCAGAAAAGTATTACAAAAAGAAGCACTTTAAGGAAGAGATTCTTGATAATTAAAGATATAATAGCAGAAAAATTCAATGGACATATTAGAAGATAATGTTGAATAAATTTCCCAGAAACAAAAAAAAAGGTTGAAAGTGGGAGAGAAAAGATAAGGGACATAAAGAGCAGTTCCAGATTGTCTAACATCCAAAGAGGAGTTCCAGAAATAGAACAATGACAGCATGAAACAAAATTATCAGAGAAACAGGGCAAGAGCAATTTTCAGAAAAGGATAACACATTTTCCCCACCCCGCCACACCCCCAAATAAATGGGCTTATTGCGTGCCTACCACTGTGGAAGAAAACAGACTCTTTCTAATAGGCAATCATGTAACTTTATGACACCAGAGACAAAGAGATATTCAAAATGAAAATGTCATTATACTTCTCAATAGCAGCTGCACAAACTAGAACCTAACAGAGTGAGACCTTCAAAATTACGGTCCACATAGAATTCTCTATGCAGCCAAACCACCAATTAAGTTTATAGGTAGGCCACAGTAATGTTTAGGCATGCAACAAAATCTGTACCTCCTGTGCACACTTTCTCAGTCAGCTACTGAAGGATGGGCTGTACTAGAACCAGGAAATAAGAAAAGAAACAACAGGAGATGCAGAAACCAAGAACTTCCTAAATCTGTGTATATGAAATACATGAAACTTGTATAATAAATATTTTTTAAAAAAGAAAGAAAGAAACTCAACACAAAGGCAAAGCAGAGGACATTCTTAGAATAATACCAAAAGGAAGATCCAAAGACAATATATGTTTATTAAGTCTAGACAACAACTGGTCCATAGGAGCAGATCGTAAAATTATGGAAGAGATTCTTTAAGAAACTGAAATAGAAAAGATACCACGTGATATGTAGGATTTCTTAAGAATTACATTGAAGGAGAAGAGAATGTGGTTAAATTAGTCATGTGTGTATGGATCATTAAGCAAATGAAGAGAATTTCTAACTACTGGGTTTCAGGTCATAGGAAAATTGTACCAGAAAAGATGCCGTAGTATACCAGTTACCTATGATTAGTACTTGCATTTTCATAGTGTAAACAGCAAAGAATTATCTAAAGAAAGTTGTGAGGTAACTATACTGGTGTGATTAGGGACCGTGAAGTGTGTGTGTGTGTGTGTGTATGTGTGAGAGAGAGAGAGAGAAAAAGAGAGTGGGGGAGAGGGAGAGAGAAATGGGCAGGAAGGCATAGTGCAAGATTGTGAAAGTGAGCTAAATCCTTAGCTTCATAATGGAAAGTCTGGAGGTAATTGCAAACCTGAAAAATCAAGAAATAGCCATATTACCAAACTTTATGGATATAAGTTTTAAATTATGAAATAACTGGTAAAGCGGCTTGCACTGTGGCATAGCCAGTAAAACCACCACCTGCAGTGCTGGCATCCCATATAGGTGCCGGTTCAAGTCCCAGCTGCCCCACTTCCAAACCAGATCTCTGCTATGGCTTGGGAAAGCAGCAGAAGATGCCCCAAGTCCTTGGGCCCCTGCACCCACTTGGGAGACCCAGAAAAAGCTCCTGGCTCCTGGCTTTGGATCAGTGCAGCTCCGGCTATTGCGGCCATCTGGGGAGTGAACCAGTGGATGGAAGACTTCTCTCTCTCTCTATCTGCTTCTGCCTTTGCCTCTCTGTAACTCTGCTTTTCAAATAAATAAGTAAATCTTAAAAAAAAATAGTAAAATAGTTTAATTAAAATGTCCCTAGGGATCAAGAAATGGGGAAAAATGAGGGACATGGGCCTGCTGCTTTTTTGTAATAAGATTAAAAAGTCTTTAAAATATGTTCATATGTAACTTTGATTAAAGTTGGAATCAAAACTAAAATAATAGATATACAGAATGAAAAGAGCTCAGAAGTCATCTCCTTATCATTAATAAGTTTACAAACACATTGTATAAACACTCATCTTAGATGTAATTATCATATTAAATGCTTTTTATGTTGGCTCTTCATGTCATTCTTTTAAATTCACAAGACTTTCTCTTTTTTTTTTTTAGATTTATTTATTTATTCAAAAGTCGGAGTCACATAGAGAGAGAAGGAGAGGTAGACAGAGAGAGAGATCTTCCATCCACTGGTTCACTCCCTAGATAGCCGCAATAGCTGGAGCTGTACTGATCCAAAGCCAGGAGCCAGGAGCTTCTTCCGGGTCTCCCACATGGGTGCAGGGGCCCAAGCACTTGGCCATCTTCCACTGCTTTCCCAGGCCATAGCATAAAGCTGGATTGGAAGTGGAGCAGCCAGGACATGAACTGGAATCCCTATGGAATGCCAGTACTGTAGGCGGCTGCTTTACCAGCTATGCCACAGCTCCTGACGCAAGATTGTCTCTTTAATACAACATCAGATGGTTGGTTTTGAAGAGTCCTTTGATAGCCAAAGGAATCACCGTTGAATGAAGAATATTTGTGAAGATGGCAGCATAAATTCAAGCTCCTAGGAGAATGATAATCTATTTGGGAGTCACTGAAGTCTCCCTAACTTATTTCTATTGCTAACTATCACCCTGCCATAGATAATATCTCCTGGAGATTTTGTATCAAGAGGAATAACTGTGGGTCCAGAGCTGTGGGGTGAGTTGCTGCCTGCAACACCTGAATCCCATATGAGCACTGGTTTGAGTCCCTGCTGCTCCACTTCCAATCCAGCTCCTTGCTAATGTGCCTGGGAAAGCAGCAAAAGATGGCCCAAGTATTTAGGCCCCCTGATGCCCATGTGGGAAATCTGAATGGAGTTCCAAGCTCCTGGTGTCTGGTTGGGCCAGCCTGGGCTGTTCTGACCATTTGGAGAGTGACCCAGCAGATAGAAGATCTCTCTGTCTACCTCTCATTGTTGCTCTGCCTTTCAATTAAATAAGTAAAATAAAGCTGAATAATTGCTAGTGGGGAAAGCAATTTAGATTCTCTAGGCCTGGCCACACTGAAGGGAAGGGTGGCTTGTGGAGTTTTTGTATCCATTTAAGTTGTCTTCATCCTGGTAAGGTTTTCAGTCTTTAAAGAGGAAAAGACCCAGGAAATTTATAAAGAGGGGAACAACACTCATTTAACATATCTTTTCCTTCTTTTCAAACCTTTCCCCAATTCTGTAAGAACTCACTCTGAGGTTTCCTGTTAGCAATAGAGATAAGATTTGAGGGTCTAATTTTAATTAGCCCTTCAAGCACAAAGAGGCTTTAAAACATAAAGTTGGGGATTGGCAAAGAAAGAAAATCCCCATTGTAGCATCTTTTTTTATAGCCCCCCATTTTCTTTTTATTTTAAGATTTATTTATTTATTTGAAAGTTGGGGTTACACAGAGAAGGAGAGGGGGAGAGAGAGAGAGAGAGAGAGAGAGAGAGAGAGAGAGAGAGAGAGAAGAGACAGAGATATCTTCCATCTGCTGGTTCACTCCCCAATTGACTGCAATGGCCGGAGCTGCGTCCACCTGAAGCCAGGAGCCAGGAGCTTCTTCCAGGTTTCCCATGCGGGTGCAGGGGCCCAAGGACTGGGGCCATCCCCCACTGCTTTCCCAGGCCATAGCAGAGAGCTGGATCAGAAGTGAAGCAGCCAGGACTCGAACTGGTGCCCATATGGGATGACGGCACTGCAGGCGGTGGCTTTCCTCATTATGCCACAGCGCTGGCGCCCATTGGAGCATCTTGATAGGAGAAGAATCACTTTCTCATCACAGGTTAAAGGTTTACAGTAAGGGCTGGCTGCTGCTTTCACCACTGTCTCCTTTACAGAAATAATCCTTCCCAGCTGGGACCTTGATCATACTTTTCTCAAATCTGCATTGATTTTTAGGGTAACAGAGCCTAAGCATTAACTGCCATTCTTAACGGAACCTATGCTCTAGCATCAACCTGATCACTCTCCTCTCCACCTACATCTGACTCTGTTATAACCCTCTGCTCCCTGCTCCTCAGAGTGCACATTCTCTCCTAAATCCTACTCAGCCTAACACTGGGTTAGATGCCCCTGCCATAGGTTTTCTCCCTTTAGACTATACGATTTGTAAGGACAAAAAAGTACCTACACTTCTTCACTACTGTTTTTCCCAGATGTTATTTAGTGCTGACCTTGGCATAAGAAGGATTTAATAAGTAGTCACTGAGTTGATTTGCTACTTTTCTCTAATTTTTATTTTTATATCCACACACTCTATTATATTGGTGACTGATTATGGGTAAAAGAGTAGTCTTTTTAAATATTTATTTATTTATTTGAGAGGCAAAGTTACAGAGAGAGAGAGAGAGACAGAGAGACAGAGAGACAGAGAGAGAAAGGTCTTCCATTCATTAGTTCACTCCCAAGATGGCCACAATGGCAAGAGCTGGGCTGACCTGAAGCCAGCAGCTAGGAGTTTCCTTCAGGTCTCCTATGTGAGTGCAGGGACCCAAACACTTGGGCCATCTTCCACTGTTTTCCCAGGTGCATTATTAGGGAGCTAGATCAGAAGTGGAGCAGCGGAGACTCGAACTGGCAGCCACATTGGATGTGGGCACTGCCAGCAGAGGTTTAACCTTCTACACCATAGCGCCGGCCACAGAGAGTTAGTCTTTCTTAAGTCCGTACTTCTGTGGTTAAGAAATGCATATTAATCTCTATGTGAAAGGCACAGAGATTATGCCAACTGCTAGAGTCTCCACCTTAAATGGGGATGTTAAGAATCCGTAAAGTACTTACTTTCTTAAAGGACAATCCTTGGAATCCATTAACAAACAAATGCATGTCTCTTCGTTTTCTTAAGTAGCAGGTCTAGAGACAATAAGACAGGTCTAATAGATTTAAGGAATGCATTAGAAAATGACAGTTCATTTGGCACACTAAAATGCTCTAAATATGATTTGTTCACAATCTGTCTCTTCGATTGCAGCCGGGGCACTGACAACAGACTGACCCACCGGCGGCAGACAGTTCTCCGTGAGAAGGGGAGAAGGTTGGCTAACCGAGGACCGGCGTACATGTTTAGTGATCGCTCCACAAGCCTATCTATTGAGGAGGAACGCTTTTTAGATGCAGCTGAATATGGAAACATCCCAGTGGTGAGGAAGATGTTAGAGGAGTGCCTGTCACTCAATGTGAACTGTGTGGATTACATGGGTCAGAATGCCCTGCAGTTGGCAGTGGCCAATGAGCACCTGGAAATCACAGAGCTTCTTCTCAAGAAAGAAAACCTTTCTCGGGTTGGAGATGCTTTGCTTCTAGCTATTAGTAAAGGTTATGTCCGGATTGTGGAAGCAATTCTCAATCATCCAGCTTTTGCTGAAGGCAGGAGGTTAGCAACCAGCCCTAGCCAGTCTGAACTCCAGCTGGATGATTTTTATGCCTATGACGAAGATGGGACCCGGTTCTCACATGATGTGACTCCAATCATTCTGGCGGCCCACTGCCAGGAATATGAAATTGTTCATACGCTCCTGCGGAAGGGTGCCCGGATTGAAAGGCCCCATGATTACTTCTGCAAGTGCAGTGAATGCAACCAGAAACAGAAGCACGACTCCTTTAGCCACTCCAGGTCCAGGATTAATGCCTACAAAGGCCTGGCGAGTCCGGCTTACCTGTCATTGTCTAGTGAAGACCCAGTCATGACAGCTTTAGAACTTAGCAATGAGCTGGCCGTTCTGGCGAACATTGAGAAAGAGTTCAAGGTAGGTCGTTAACAATAATGACTTCATCTCCCAGACGTCAAAGTCAAGGTGTACTTACAAACTTTCATGGCATGCTCAGCACCATGCTAATTCCTGTGGATTAGAGGTAATTGTCTATGTTAATTCAGGAAGATTAGTCACAGTTAGTGATGGTCTATCTACCAGAAACTTTACATTTATTATGTTGTATCCTTATCACAGCTTTGAGAAGATATTATTATGGAGAGATGAGGATAGGGGAATACAAAGGTTAAATAAGCCTCACAACTGACAACCGATAAGTGAAAGCGTTCAGAATCCAGATGGGCCGAACTCTAAATCCCAGGTTCTTTCTCATGTGAAACAGGGCTTTCTGTGTTCAGAACACTGTGATAAAAGCTTTTGAGGTCAGAAAGATGAATAAGTTTAAGGAAGTTACAGTTTGGCTTGACAGAAGAATGGAAGGATAAAAGCAAAATGAATTTACCAGGTAGAACTATAAGCAATGTGCTGTGCAGCTTCAGAGAAAGCCATATTTAACTCTGTTAGGTTTCAGCACAGTTACATGTAAGAGGGTGTTTCAGCTGTAATATGAAGAGCAATTTGGAAGGCGCAGAGTGAGAGGCCAGGGTAACAGGAAAAGTAAATGCTTGAGGTTATGAGTGAAGCAGACATTTAGAATTTTGAACAGTCTTTTAATAAAAGGAATCTAGAGAAACAAATGAGTGTCAGATGCTGCCATTGCGCAGTGGTCTCTGATCAGTTGGGGAGGATGGAGACTCAGATTCCTAGCACAGGGTCATCCCACACACACCTCCGCACTCCCCCCAGTGTGTTCTCTGACCGCCTTCCAGTGCTGCTCACGTGGCACCGTGCGCGGGCTGATTCACGATGTGCCTTTCTCCTATACCCAGCTGCAGGTCTGATTCATCAGGTACAGCTTTGTAAAAATTGATACTAGCTTTGTTTTCTCGATTTTATATACTGTGAAAAGCCTTGTCTCTGTACATCCGTGCCTTGTCTGTCCTGGAAGTGTCTTGATACCTCTGTCACTGCCAGGAAAGTGATACACTCCGCTGTGGGATCCAGGTGTCCATCTAACTCCAGGCCCTAGCTATTCAAGGAGGGGAGAAGTAAATGGCTACTGAGACCCGCGGTCTGTGCTTGGCTCCCAGGATGAAGGAAGGTGCTTTTCCTCTGGCCACCTGGCAGCTGGGATGCAGGACAAGACAACCATCTTTTCCAACCCTGTCTCTTGTTCCTGCCTACTTTTCATTTGATTCTTGGGACTCAGTGATTCATGGAATTTTGCAGGATTCAAGTTAACACAGTATCTTCAAAATATGATTAATATTTAATATTTATGTATTTAAGTTTTAGTAATTTCATTGCTTATGTTTCAACCTTTCTGTTTCCTCTGTTGTATCCTCATTTACACACTTTGACTAAATCACTGATGACTATTACTTCTGTAAGTGTCATTTGATCACTCACTTTCATCTTTGGAGCCCCTGTTTTGTTCCAAATATTGTGATGGGGGCAGCTGAGGATGAGGTTAGAGTAGAATAAAATACGTGTAATCTAATGAGGGAATGAGTTCTCTTGTAGTCCCTGTAATATTAGGCAATGACTTTATGACATGAAAGCAAAACAGTGGCTCAAAGGTGGGAAGAGCCACAACAAACCAGGATGTGAATTCTTCCATGGCCCTAAATGTATTGCAAAATATGGAGGCCCCCATAGGATTATGAATATTTAAAGGTCTGCAAGTTCCTTTGTGCATAAGGAACATTTATCTGGTCATGCAGGTATAAGAGAAGCCTAGATTTCACACTTTCCACCCATTTGTTCTGCAGTTGTTTAGATCCTTTAGACAGTTTTATCCTTTTGTTAATGTCCTGCCTCTATGAGGTCTAGAGGCAAAGCAAAGAGAAATCTGTTTGAAAACAGATCCTTAAAGTTTTTTGTTTTTTGTCTTTAGACATAGTTTACTATTAAAAGAGGGTAGCCATTTTTAAAATGTTTTATTTATTTTTTAAATTTTCTTTAAGTTATACAAATTTCATGTATTACATAAACAGATTTAGGAACATAGTGATACTTCCCACCCCACCCTTCCTCCCACCCTGGCCAGGCTCCCACCCTTCTTCCTCCTCCCTCTCCTATTCCCACTCTTAAATTTTACAAAGATCTATTTTCAGTTTACTTTATACTCATAAGGTTAACCCTACACTAATTAAAAGAGTTTAACAAATAGTATGAAGAAAAATACACTGTTCCTCTACAGAAGAGACAAGGGCTGTAAACAGTCATTGAATCTCAAAAATGTCCATTTCATTCCAATACATTACATTTTAGGTACTCTATTAGTTACCCCAGATCCAGGGAAAACACATAGTATCTGTCTTTTTAGGATGGGATTATTTCACTAAGTATAATGGTTTCCAATTGAATCTATTTTGTTGCAAAAGACAGGATTTCATTTTTCTTTTACAGTTGAGTAGTACTCTATAGTATATATAAACCATAATTTCTTTATCCAGTCATCAATTGATAGACATCTGGGTTGATTGCATTTCTTAGCTATTATGAATTGTGCTACAGTGAACAGGGGGGTACAGATAACTCTTTCATATGCTGTTTTCTTTTGATTGCTAGATATTCCCAGGAGTGGGATTGCTAGGTCTATATTTGGATTTCTGAGGCATCTCCATACTGTCTTCCACAGTGGCTGCACCAGTTTACAATCCCACCAACAAAAAGTGTGTACAGAACTTTGCAGTTAGCAGTTTTTCTAATTAGAATCCTGGCTCAGAGGGGTCTTGTTTTGCCAAAGGAGAAAGGTCAGTTATTGGATTTTTACAAAAGCTTTTCAAAAATACAAAACAAACAAGCATTTTTTTTTTTTAATTTTCTCACCCAACATCAAGCCTTAAAAGAAATATTCTCTGAGACTAGTTGGGGTAGCAGAGGTAAGAAGAGGCTTATGCCAAGGTGAGCAACCCCTGCCTTTGTGGCTCAGGTCTCAGGGAAGTGATGTTCAGTCCCTACCCATGGCTCCTGTGACACTGTGTCTTTTCCCAGCATCCCAACCTCAGCTTGCAACAGTGAGGGCGACCTGACGGGGATGGGGAAGTTAGTGCCTCTCAAGGGAGTATTCCAGTATCCTACAGACATGCTGGAAATAATCATACAAAGATAAAGGACATTTTAAAAAAATCTTTCCTAATGTTGCCACTATGAAATAAACACTAGAATGTGAAAGTACAAAGTACAGTAGACTTTGCCAGAGAATAATACAGTGCCAAGAATAATACAGAAAAGAAAGATAAATTGATGAGTGAGTTTATAGGGTTCTAAACTCCAGATAGTTAAATGTAGAAAAGACCATACTGGTTTTTAGGGTATCAGTTTCTTAAATGTTTAAACAGTTCAAATCTAAGGTTAGAAGAAAAGTTTAGTAGTTAAGCACCTTTATCTTTATGGATAAGGTTCAGCTTGGTCTTGCCAAGAAAAGAGTGCTTAAGTCACAGAAGGCATAATTAGTTTGAAGAATTCAGCTTTTTTGTAAACTTCCAGATATCAAAATAGATTTTGATATATAAATGACACTGCCTCTATTTCTATAACCATTTCACCTGGACTGTCTAATCAGTCCTATGAATGTATCCCTAAATGTTGTTATTGAAAAACCGAATAGCTGCCTCATTATTAAGTACATGTTATTTAAGGAAGAAAAAAAAGTTTGAATTGAGTGTTTAGGCTCCCTATCATTATAGAATTTCTTTTTCCACACTAGTCAGTGACTTATTTTAAATTGTAAATGTTTGTAAAGGGTTAATCGTCCTACATCAAACTTGTATTCTGTCCACTTATAGAGGAAGAGGAAGTGGAACAGGTAGAAGCTAGGTCTAGTTCATATGCCTATGAATCAGTAAAGACTAATGTAATGTCCCATTTTGGTTTGATTATTTGATATGTGGTGAAAACTATCTTTAAAGTCAAACAATACTTGTGTTAACTGGAAGATCACAGATTATATTCATCATATTTTTCAGGTCAGATAGTTCTTACTATGAGCAAAACAGTTAAAATTTTATTGTAGGGTATTTCCATTTGGGTTCTAAAGAAAAGCATCTGTAGAGAATTCTATGCAATATATAATTTGTCCAGATTAGTTTTTATTTGAGGAATGAAGTTCTGAAATGTATCTCAAAGGCAGTTACTCATCAATTGAAAGTCCTCCAAAAAGAGAACTATTGGGACACTTTGATATGTGGTGGTGGAAAAAGAAAAGCTCCCTCAGTTTTTTGGAGGGGATAACTTTAAGAAAAATACTTAATGGTTAAGTTTACTTGGTGCAGTAAAGATTAAACTTGTCAATTTTAACATTGCTGTTACATCTGAAATAAACTTACGTGATGTTCTGGTAAAAAAAAAAAAGAAATAAACACTGATAAGTTGTAAAATACACCAATACACCAGCATATCTCCTTCTAGTCATATATATATATATATGTGTGTGTGTGTGTACATATATATATGTGTGTGTACATATATATGTGTGTGTGTGTGTGTGTGTATACATATATATAAAATCTAGCTCCTGAGAGTCCCTAGTGTCTCAGGAAGCCAGGGAGATTCCAATGGCAGGACCGACTCAGGCCTCATCTGCCTCACAGGAATCTGAGCGATTGATGTTGTTGGCTGCAGGAAGACTTCCCTGCTCCTGTGGTCATCAGATTCCTTGGCTCCCTGACCTCCTGAGAGGCATGTGAAAAATTCTCATTTGTGCACGTCAAACTTGTTAACTAATTTTTTTCTTTTGTAAATTTAAATATTTCTAAAGGATCTGATTTCTATATGGTATACATATTGCCATTTAAAAATAGAACTTTTAAGTTACTATGATGACTTGATGCCCAACATCAGCTATTTTTTAAAAAGTGGACAATCTCTGATTTAGTGTTTAGATTAGTAACTTTTTCCTTTTTCTCCCAAGCTCGTATTTCCAGTCTAACTTCCCCCACAAATGTGATTCTCACTGTAACTGTTTTTTATTGTAAAGTCTCTTAAAATCACACACACACATATATCTTACATAAATAAAAACATAAGCACATATATGTATATTCTTAATTTTTACAGTTTATTTTCTGTGATCATATCACTACATATTAAAATATTCTGAAAAAGTTACCATTCCATCTACTATTAGTACATTTGGCCAAAACTACATACACTGAATGCAGTTGTTAAAATAAATAAATTAAATTTTTAAAAATAAATGTTAAATATATAATACTCAATTCTTATTGGGAATGAATGTTTGTAGCAGTAATTTTGTTCACATTTTTGCATAATGTTCCTTTGATACATCTTTGGAAGATTTTGTGAACTATGTAAATATGTAATGAAAAAAGTCCATATTCAAGTATAAACCCACTTAGTATGATAGCCATACTCATATGTTTTTATTAGAAAACATATGAGAAATTATTAAATATTTTATGGAATTAGAAAAGTGTGTGTTGATTTTAGTTGGAATAAATATTTCTTGATGTGATTTGACAACTATCTTACTGAATTACACTCACTGACTTGAAAAGAAATGAATAAAAGTATTATCCATGTGTTTTAGCCAGTGAAAAATTTGAGTCCTGGACACACTCCAAGTCACATTTAAAAGAGTCATTCCCACCAACCTTTCTGCCTTGCCTGTTGAGAAATTTTTCTTTCTAGCTAATGATATGTCCAAAAGATGAGTGCTAAGAATAGATGAAAAGAATAATTTTATTTAAATATGTGAAAAGGCAATTTTTTTAGTACAGTGATTCTCCTTTCTTTCAGGGGATTTGTTCCAGGATCCCCAGAGGATGCTTGAAACTAGGTAGTATCAAACGCCAAATAAACTATGGTCTTTCCTATATGCATACATGAATTTAATGCTTTTTCCATCGTAAGTAAGCATTTATCCTGCACTGTGGCTTAACTTTTGCAGCTTGAAGTGTGACAACAAAACTAGCACAAATTTCTTTTTCCCGCTTCACAATTCCATGATAGATTTGTTCTTACCATAGATCTTAGAAGCCTCAGCATACCTTTCATTAAGAAATTGGAAACCATCACTTTTTGACCTGAAGGGAGAACTTTATGGCTTTTGTTTGATGTATCTGAATTGTGAACATGTTTACTTGTGTGCTTTGGGGCCATTATTAAGTAAATAAGATTCCTTGAACCCAAGCACTGCAGTTCTGCAACTAATGAATGATCTGATAACCAAGGGGTATTAAATGATTAGTGAATTGGTGATATATAAAGCATAGACATGACTGACAAAGGGATGATTCGCATCCCAGGAGTGATGGAGTAGGATGGCATGAGATTTCATCATACCTCTCAGAAAGGTGTGAAATTAAAAATTCATGAATTGTTTATTTCTGCAATTTTCAATTTAATAGAAGTGTTTTCAGACCACAACTAACAACAGATAACTGAAATAACAAAACATGAAATTCAGATAAGGGAAGACTACTGTATTCTCTCCAGAAGACTTCATTGATTTGCTCTTATTGGACTCATAAGAGAGGTGAATTCTTTGACAATAGTTGACAATAAAGAGATGTAGTATTTTTTATGATTTATTTTATTTTATTTATTGACAGGCAGAGTTACGGAGAGAGGTAGAGACAGAGAGGTCTTCCATCCGCTGGTTCACTCCCCAGATGGCCACAATGGCCAGAGCTGCGCTGATCCGAAGCCAGGAGCCAGGAGTTTCTTCCAGGTCTCCCACATGGGTGCAGGGGCCCAAGCACTTGGGCCATCTTCTGCTGCTATCCCAGGCCCTAGCAGAGAGCTGGATTGGAAGTGGAGCAGCCGGGTCTCAAACCGGCGCCCATATGGGATGCCGGCACTTCAGGCCAGGGCATTAACCTGCTGCGCCACAGCCCCAGCCCAAGAGATACAGTTTTAAAAATGATCCTTGTTTCTATTATCCCTCTGAATTTAGAGTCCCAACATGAGCCAGCATATTGCATTTCTTCATCTTGAGCAGAAATGTGTATTACAATAGGGAAATACAGAAAGCTCCTCTGGGTGTATGACTCCTAGATTAATCATCCCTGGAGATTCCTTGTTGCTTGGTACACAGGTGGATGAGCATGGGGATTATTTTGTAAAGGAACAGAAGATGTGTTTTTAAGGAAATTGGTTTTAGGAAAGGTGAAAATCTGGAAATTGTCTCAAATTTGGCAGTGCTCTACGGTCCCTTGAAAAGTCTTCATGTACCTCTATTTGAGGATAATTGACCTATTTTTTGACAGAGAATGAGAAGTTTCATAAGGATTTTAAGTTGTAAGTTGCAATAAGCTCCTCCTAAATTCTCCTCTTCCATGGCAACCCACAGTCTATTAATAAAAGACCAGGACAGTTGCTATTGAATTTTTTTGTGTTTAAAGATTTATTTTATTTTATTTGAAAGCCAGAATTACAGAAAGGCAGAAGCAGACACACACACATACATACACACACACACAGAGGTCTTCCATTCGCTGGTTCACTCCCCAGATGGCCAGAACGGCCCGAGCTGCACGGATCAGAAGCCAGTAGCCCAGACCTTTTCTAGGTCTCCCACGCCGGTGGGGCCCAAGGACTTGGGCCATCTTCTGCTGCTTTCCCAGGCCATAGCAGAGAGCTAGATCAGAAGTGGAGCAGCTGGGACTCGAACTGGCACCCACATGGTATACCAGCACTGCAGGGGGCAGCTTCACCCACTACACCACAGCACCGGCCCCTGCTATTGAGTTTATCAATCAATTTTAGGTTTGCGTCTTGAGTATTCTAACCAAACAAATAATTTTATTCCTCATATCAGCAGGTCTTTAACCAGATTAAAGCAGAGAGGACACTAGACCACGATAGAGAATTCCAAGTATTAGAACCATAAGAAGAAAACAATTAATACACTTTGGAGAGAGCAGGTGTTTAAAGAAAATGGGGGGGAAAGTTGATTCAAAAGATTTTTACCTTCCATTGCTATAATATAGATTTGAAAATAACTAGAAGAGAGGATTTTGAATGTTGTCACTACAAAAAAGATAAATGTTTGAAGTGATATGCTAATTATTCTGATTTGATTGTTACACAGTGTATACACGCATCAACGTGCTGCATTAGCCTTATAAATATGTACCATTATTATCTGTCAATTAAATAGAAAAATAAAACCTACAAGAAGGGATTGAAGAAAGTTTTTGACCTATTCAAAGTCAATCTAATTCTTTAATTTTTAAAAAAAATTTTTTTTGACAGGCAGAGTGGACAGTGAGAGAAAGAGACAGAGAGAAAGGTCTTCCTTTTGCCGTTGGTTCACCCTCCAATGGCCACCATGGCCGGCGCACCGTGGCCGGCGCACCACGCTGATCTGAAGGCAGGAGCCAGGTGCTTCTCCTGTTCTCCACTGGGGTGCAGGGCCCAAGCACTTGGGCCATCCTCCACTGCACTCCTTGGCCACAGCAGAGAGCTGGCCTGGAAGAGGGGCAACCGGGACAGAATCCGGCGCCCCGACCGGGACTAGAACCCGGTGTGCCAGCGCCGCAAGGCGGAGGATTAGCCTAGTGAGCCGTGGCGCTGGCGTCAATCTAATTCTTTATCATAGACTTTGGTAGTGTGAGACCTTGGCCACCTTAAGCTTGAAATTCGATTAAGTCTAATTTTAGCAACAAATCCTAAATTGGTAAAAAATAGGAACCCAGAACTTTGCCCGGTTTTGATACTAAAGAAGGAGAGCAAAACTCATGGCTTCTTTCATGTGTAGGCTTAGATTAGGAATAACAAACATCAAGGCAGGGACAATCTTGTTAACAAACGCATTGCCCCAGGTTCCTAATTTCCTTCTAGTTTTTCAAAAGGTACCTGTAACATGTCTCTACACTTTCTTGTTTCAGAACCTGTTTGCATTTTAGGCTGTTTGAAGTGACGCACAACATTTCCTTATATTTCCTCTAAAATCACCTCTCTTATGCAGCAAGGATTGTTCCTGCTGTCATCCTGGGTAGATGGCTTTTGTGGAGCTTTTCCAGCTCCTTTAAGAGTTCCATGTGTGGACATGCACATGGCCCTCCAGATGCCCCTGCCATGACATAGAGAAAGAGGTGTTGTCAAGAAACTCCTGTCGTGTCTGTTTTTAAACTGTTGCTATGTTCTGGTGTGTAATGTTAAAAAGAATCTGGCATAATCGGGAAAATAAATATCTTCCCAGAAACTGGCTGGGTTGAAAAGCAGTATTTGTCAGCAGAGTGGCGTGTGACTGTTATCAGAACTTACAGGGTGACTTATAGTTTCACATTTGTGCATAGTCAGTAAGTGGCAGAGCAGACTACAAATCCAGGTGTGTTTTGTGCCCAGCCATATGTCTGTCTTTCCACCATTCCAAAAAGTTACCTTCTATATTCTTCACGTGAAGCTCAGCTTTGAGACTCAAAATTAGTACAGATAATGCTTATGTAGAAAGACTTTTGAGTTTATTCAAGACAGGCAGATACATAAACAAATATGATAAAATGGTGTGTGTGTGTGTGTGTGTGTATTCTTGCCTTTGAAATTTCCTATTGAAATACATGAGCAGATCTTCTGGCAGAATTTTAGGTCTATGACAAATCAGTAGTTAGGGAGAGAAATGTGACAATGTGCCCTATGAGGGTTCCCCACCCCTGAGTCCTCCTGTTTACTTTCATTGTTGCTCTTCAGAGTTCATAGCTTCATTGGGCCTGAAAATTCCCGTGCTTATGGGTGAATAAATGTGGCTACCACACGCTCCCCTAAAAAGCTCCTGCTCCGCTGCTGACAATCAACAGAAAAGTCAGTGGCATCCGACCTAGCTTAGAAGATGCTTTCAGTTCTTGTTTTGAAGTCGTGCCCCATTTCCTTTTATCTTTCCTGTGCAGTGGCATCCCATTAACTTTTATGTCTCTCACAAGCCTATATAGTAGATGCTCTATTAATGCTTGCTAATGCAGCTTTAACAGCTGCAGCAGAGTTCAATGGCCAATGTCCCATTCAGAGACAATTATCCTGATTAGCAGGAAGGTCCCAGAGTGACAGTTGGGCCCAAGGAGCATGACTGGCCATTCATCACCATGTAGATATTAATATTCTACACTTCCTTTATGCTTCATGCACAAAATCCTGTTTTACAAAACTCTCCTTTAATAAGACTGTGGTATTGATCACAGCACTATGCACAGAATATTTATTGAAAGAATGAGTGAATGAATGATTACCTTATTTTCAGATAATATCAAAAATTCTAGCATGCTTTTGTACTTGTTAGCACAACTTTGTGATGAGGAGCTGAGAAAAGCTGGATATTGTTTGTGAAATAATGAAAATAATAATAATGGTGATGATAATAATAACCATTGATCAGCACTATTCTGTGCCAGGAACCTGGCCTTCCTCATCTTGTACAATCTTCATAGCAACCCTAGGAAATGGGTAATAGGACTACTCCTATTTTCAGCATGAGGATTTTGAAGCTTTAAGGAATGCAGTCCTTGCCCAAAGTCACATGGCTAGAAAGTGCCTGTGCCTAGTTTCTAACCTGGGTCATCCCTTCTCCAAAGCTCACACAATTCATTACTGTGAACCAAGGCATGTTTCCTCTTCCCACTCTGTTAACTTCTTTTAAAAAATATTTATTTATTGGCTGGTGCCGCAGCTCACTAGGCTAATCCTCCGCTTGTGGCGCTGGTATCCTGGGTTCTAGTCCTGGTGGGGGCACCGGATTCTGTCCTGGTTGCTCCTCTTCCAGGCCAGCTCTCTGCTGTGGCCTGGGAAGGCAATGGAGGATGGCCCAAGTGCGTGGGCCCTGCACCTGCATGGGAGACCAGGAGGAAGCACCTGGCTCCTGGCTTCGGATCGGCGCAGTGCACTGGGCGTAGCAGCCATTTGGGGGTGAACCAATGGAAAAGGAAGACCTTTTTCTCTGTCTCTCTCTCTCTCACTGTCTAACTCTGCCTGTCAAAAAATATTTATTTATTTATTCATTTGAAAGGTAGAAACAGAGAGAGACCATTTGTGGGACAGAGACATAGAGATCTTCCATCAGCTGATTCACTCCCCAGATGGCTGCAATGGCTGGGCTGGGGGGCAAAGCCAAAGCCAGGAGCCAGGAACTTCTGAGTCTCCCATGTGGGTGCAGAGGCCCAAGAACTCCAGCCATCTTCTGCTGCTTTTCCAGGTACATTATCAGGGAGCTGGATCCAAAGTGGAGCAGCTGGGACTCAAATTGGTGCCCATACGGGATGCCGGTACTGCAAGTGGAGGCTTACTTTTCTGTGCCTCAGCATTTGCCCCTCTGTTAACTTCTAAAAAGAAAGTAATCTTCATGCATTAGATGAAAGAAGAGGCAGAAATTAAAATTACAGATCATAACATATTTCCTACTATGTAAGATCCAACTAAGGTAATCCTTTGAAAGGCTAATTGTAACACAGATATTTTTATTTAATTTATAGCCTCTCAAATCTCTTCTGTCACCCCAAGAACAGTCATCTTTTCATCTGAAAGATTAAAAAGCAAGCACTTGTTTCTAATTTGTTATTGTATGGTGTAGTTGTGTGACCCAAAGACATGACCAAGAACTAAGTAAGCCCCTCAGCTTACACAGTTTACACCAATCTTCCAAAGAAGTGTCAAAGGTACATTATGCAAGCAGGTGAGGAAGTTATGATCACTAAGGAAATGATGTGTACAAAGTACTAGAGCCTTAGTGTAGAAAACGTTCTCTTTCTCTGGGATCTATAGGTGGGTTTGGCACAGCATGCTCTTTTTAATAACTTTCATTCCATTTTAAGGAAGACCTGTTCTGGGGATGTGAAGAAAATCTTCATGGTGATAAAATATTTTGGAGATCAATCAGCAGAACAGCAGTTGAAATATGTAAAAGAACAGTGAAACTGGATAGAACTTCATTCTTGAAGTATACAATCCCTCAAGTCTGAAACATTCTGCTGCTCAGTGGAGTAAAATGTGCAGCTTTTGCATTATTGTTTTGTCCTTTGCCTTGTCTTTCCTAGAATGACTACAAAAAACTGTCAATGCAGTGCAAAGACTTTGTTGTTGGACTCCTTGATCTGTGCAGAAATACTGAAGAAGTCGAAGCCATTCTGAATGGGGATGTTGAAACACGCCACCCTGGTGACCATGGTCGTCCGAATCTCAGCCGTTTAAAACTTGCCATTAAATACGAAGTAAAAAAAGTAAGGTCAGGCATGAAGCAAATTTGCATGATTTCAGTTCTTATTGGTGTTAACTCAGGATGAAGGATTGCCATCGTTAGATTGAGCTGAGTTTTCTAATTGATATTGGCACTAAGCAGAATCTCTAAGAGCTATAAACTAGTTGTGAGGTGTTCAACTTACACTAAACACTGGTCTTTAAAAGCTTAGACCCATTTACACAGAACATTGCAGTGACTGCCACTTTCCTTGACTTCACCAAGGATACAGCAATGACTTTGTGCAGGCAAATTATAAGACTTCCTTAAATGATGGGAACATCATTATTTCATTCCCAGCTCCATTTTCCCATTTGCTGCTGTTTTGCATTTGGAATGAATGCCTTCAATTCCTTTTTCTGTGCATTTGAGTCCCCTCTAGCTGCAACTTTACTTGTGGGAAATTTTTAATCTCTGTCTTTTTTGAAGTAGCCTCTACACCTTTGATTGCTTTCTTAGGTTATGTGAGATCTTAAAAAATGTAATGGTAGGTTTTGTAATAAGAGTAGTTCACATTCATGGTTAAGTTTTCAAATAGTATAGACATGTCCCCTCTCAGTCCTTCCAGTTCTTTAAAAATTGCTGTGTATCTGTCTGAAAGGCAGAGTGGCATAAAGAGACAGGGATAGGGATAGGCATAGGGATAGGGATAGGGATGGGGGTGGAGAGAGAGATCTGCTGGTTCACTCCCCAAATACCTGGCCCAGGTCAAAGCAAGGAGCCAGGAACTCTATCTGGTTCTCGCTCATGGATGGCAAGGGCCCACATACTTGGCCCATCACTTAGTGCCTCCCCAGGCACATTAGCAGGGAGCTGATCAGAAAATTGGTAATGCAGCAGCTAGGTCTGAAACTGATAACTGCAATGTGGGCTGCCGCCAGCTTAATCCAATATGCCACGGCACTGCCCCCTGTCTCCAATCTTCATGGAGAGTAATGAACTACCATTATGCTTTTCAAATGTATGTCTTAGATATCTTCTCATATCATACAATAAACACCTTTCATCTGTCAAAGACTGTATTTTTATATCATTATATAAGTGTTCATTAATCAGTTTACTTTTTAAGGATGTTTATTCTATTTTTTATTATTACAAATGTTTTGTCTATTTTTTGTACAGTACACATACTTGTTCATTTATCTTGTTTACTTGAAAACTAAATTCCTAGATGTCAAATTATAGTAAAATGTCTAATTGTTTTTCATTTTTAAATGTTTATTTATCTTTATTGATTTGAAAGACAGAGTGGCCAAGGCTGGGCTAGGACAAAGCCTGAAGCCTGGGGCTCCATCTGGGTCTCCCACGTGGGTGGCAGGGGCTCTAGCACTTGAGTCATTCTCCTCTGCCCTCCCAGGCACATTAACAGGGAGTTGGATCAGAAGCACACAAGCCAGGACTCAAACCAAAGTGCAAATGGGATGCCAGCATCACAGCCAGTGGCTTAACCCACTGTGCCACAATCCTGGCTCCAATGTTGTTAGCTTATTAAAATTTTTATATGCTTTGAAAGAAAGCCCATTAAGTCATAAAGGAAAGTTTGGGTAAATCTGAATATTAAAATTTATTTTCTAGTATTTTCTAATATTTTAATTTTTATCTAAACTTTTTGATTAACATTTAAATTTGTACATTTTTTGAGGTACCATGCAATATTTCAACACTTGTATATAGTGTGAATTGATCAAATAAGGCAATTAGCAGGGATTCTCAGATTTACATAATATATATTAGAACATCTTGCTATCTTACTTGATACCTGTTAATTTTATGTTTCTTATTTAATTCTAACCATGTTTTTCATGGAAAAACACAGAACTAAATCTTAGAGCACATGAAAATAGTTAACGGTGAACCTTTCTTTAATCAAGTTCTTCCATGTTTTGTCACCTCCTGCCTAGTTTGTAGCCCATCCAAACTGCCAACAGCAGCTTCTCTCCATATGGTACGAGAATCTCTCTGGGTTGCGGCAGCAGACGATGGCAGTCAAGTTCCTCGTGGTCCTTGCCGTTGCCATTGGACTGCCCTTTCTGGCTCTCATTTACTGGTTTGCTCCATGCAGCAAGGTATGTCCGTGAAGCCCGGGCCTCTGTTATCTACTACAAATGTTCAGTAGGGAACATTCAATTTCCAAAATGAAAACTTTAGGGAAGCACAGTTTGCCTTAAGTAACCATTTTCAATATGAAAATACATACTTGTTAGAGTAAACATAAGAAAAAGATGGAAAGAATTAAAATTCACCTGAAACATCCCTCGTAATATGTGAATAAAACCCCAGTTGCTCTGCTATTTTATTTCCTTTTGGTCTTTTCTCTACCTATATCTGTGTAGATGCTTTTGTATTTTTTAGTGAGGTCGCAGTATCGTTAATTGGATACTTCAAATGACATTCTTTTTTTCTTTTATTATTTGACAGGTAGAGTTATAGACAGTGAGAGAGAGACAGAGAGAAAGGTCTTCCTTCCATTGGTTCACTCCTCAAATGGCCACCACGGCCGATGCTGCACTGATGTGAAGCCAGGAGCTAGGCGCTTCCTCCTGGTCTCCCATGCAGGTGGAGGGGCCCAAACACTTGAGCCATCCTCCACTGCCCTCCCGGGCCATAGCAGAGAGCTGGATTGGAAGGGGAGCAACCAGGACTAGAACCTGGCGCCCATATGGGAAGCAGGTGCCACGGGTGGAGGATTAACCAAGTGAGCCACGGCGCCGGCCCCTCAAATGACATTCTAAAAGATGAACACTTCTCCTTTCTTTGTTTTTCTTTCAGCAAAATTTGAGATGAGAGCTTTGTATTTATTTTGGCTAATATGACCAGATAAATTTTAACATAATAAAAGACCATCATGCACATACTAATGTAATGCTTGTTTCAGCAAGAGAGAGTTATTTTAGGGACACAATACACCAGAACCTAACAGCAAAGATAGCCTATCTTTTAGCAGAATCTATCTGCTGAAATTTTGATGAAAATAGTCAATTCAAACAGACCCAGGCTTTCATCAGTGTAAGAAAGTTTGAGAAATGTTGACCTCTTACTCAGTTCATAGGTACAGCAATTTATGTCCCGCGTTGCCAGTGATCTTGTCTTCATGTTTTTGAAGGATTGTTTCTGGGTCTGGTTAACTTGCAACCCTGAGAGGCTGACTCAGATAAAAATCTTACAGCTCTGTGTCTGAAATGTCTGCTGGCCCACCTAGTAGGCTTGTGTAGAGATATCAGCTGGATTACTTGCCATTCCTGAACATGGGCATGACTCATTTTCAAACATTTGTGCAAATACATACACCATCATAACCAACATCTTGTCTTCTTATGGCTTGGTCATAATGTTAGTTTTTTAGCCATTTGGGGATCTTTCAAAACGCCTTACACTAGAAAGCTAGTGTAACATCTCTTACACAGTAAGAACTTTCATAGTTATTTCTAGTGACAGGAACCGCTAGAATCTGGGCATTTCCTATGAGAGTAACATCCATCATAATAGCTTTTTTTTTCCCTCAAAATAGAAAGACACAGTACTCATGGAAAAAATGAATTCAAAGATAAGTTGATTCTGGTGTAAAACATTTTTGAATCTATGCATTTTATGAGCATTTTATTTCTTTCTTTTAATATTTATTTTATTTATTTGAAAGAATGAGAGAGAGAGAGAGAATAGAGATAACTTCCACCTGCTGATTCACTCCTCAAATGGCCGCAATAGCCAGGGCTAGGCCAGACCAAAGCCAGGAGCCAGGAGCTTCTTTCAGGTCTCTAACCTGGGTTCAGAGTCCCAAAGACTTGGGCCATCTTCTGGTGCTTTCCCAGGTACATCAGCAGGGAACTGGATTGGAAGTGGAAGAGTGGGGATTCCAACAAGCACCCGTATGGGATGCCAGCATTGTAGGCAAAATCTTCACTTGCTATGCTATATGCCATCTTTATGAACCTTTTCAAGACCCTTTTTTTGGTATGGACTTCAAAGTATTTTTGCACTGAAGTAAACATCTTTTAATTCAATTTTCCACAAACATTTTGAAGTATCTTCGAATATAAGCCATAAATTGACCTTACATAAGTAAAATATGAATGAAGATCACAGAATGAGAACAGTGAGATTTACCAAAAATGACATCTCTGGTACACATTTGTGTCTAGATATATTTTTGCCTTTTCAAACAAGTGACAAATTTCAGTTTGAACCAAAGTGATTTCTGTATCATCTTCTCTAGAACCCTCCTGCTGCTCCTCTACATGTAGCCCCTTGTTCTGCTCCTACTCGCATTTCCGGATCTTCAGAGACCCAGGCTGAAGTTAAAACGGAGGACAGGGAGTTTCTGAACTATACCTGTTGTCTCTGTGACCCATTCAGTTATAATCTCTTCTCTAAATGGAATAATTTTCCTTTCCAGAGGGATTTCAAAAGCTTAGTGAGTGCCATCTACCATGTCTGCTGTTTTCACACAGACTGTTTCTGGAGTCCTTAGAGTTACACATTTCTTAAATTTTGATGGAATCCTAATCAACCTAATTTCCTTCACTATTTCGTCTTCCTTGGCCATGTTTCTGTCTGGCATCTGTTTTCCGTTCTCATTTATGAACACTTAGGCAGATAATCACATTAAAGAGATGCTGTCAAGGTATTTTTTCCCTCATATCTAGAATGTTCTTTTTATTGGCTGTTATTTGTCCTTTGAAACATTCATTTTACAATTTTTTCCATTAGCAATGAATATGAACATTACTTATAGGTCACAATTGATTTTTTTATGAGGGAATATTGCTACAGCTAAATTGATGCTTTTGTTGAAAATATATTTAAGGTACTTTAGGTTTTCCCATAACCTTTAAAATCTAGATCAAATTACACAGGGCCTTGACAGAGTCCCTGTTTCTATTTAAATTAGGCTTTCTTTCCTTAAGTGTTCTGTCTTCCTCTTTCGAAACTTTTCTGTTCTTACTCACTGTCTTCTGCTGTAACCTGGATATCAATTGTTTTATGCTCATTAGAATAAAAATAGGTCCTACTGTAATTCAAATCATTTCCATTTTAAAGCTAACCCCAGCCTTTTTCATTTCCATGTCCTGGATCCTCCTTCTGCCTAGCTAAGATCTGTGCACCTCAGATGGAAATGAATCCTGTGTGATGGAGGCGCAATAGCTTTTACTGTTCCCATATTTCATATGTAGAATACGATTTGCACATAATTTAGGAAATGCAGCCATCATCCAGCTAATGAGGAGGGAAACTGAACCTGAACCTAAAAGGTTGGGCTTTCGGCCGGCGCCGCGGCTCACTAGGCTAATCCTCCACCTGCGGCACCGTCACCCCGGATTCTAGTCCCGGTTGGGGCACCGGATTCTGTCCAGGTTGCTCCTCTTCCAGGCCAGCTCTCTGCTGTGGCCTGGGAAGGCAGTGGAGGATGCCCAAGTGCTTGGGCCCTGCACCCACATGGGAGACTGGGAGGAAGTACCTGGTTCCTGACTTCGGATGGGTGCAGTGCGCCAGCCGTAGCGGTCATTTTGGGGGTGAACCAACGGAAGGAAGACCTTTCTCTCTGTCTCTCTCTCTCACTGTCTAACTCTGCCTGTCAAAAAAAAAAAAAAAAAAGGCTGGGCTTTCAACCCAGTGTCCTTCCAGGACATTGTTCCAATGCTCCTCAGCTGTGAGTTCTTTTCTTGGATACTCATGACATTTACTCCATTTACATAACCAAGACAGCATGAATCACATGCATGCTGATGAAATAAACATGAGGACAAACATCAAGTGTCTGTACACTGCAAAGTAGACTCAGTTTAAAATTTTCATGGCTGCCTCCTTAATACTTAAGATCCACTAAATTAGTCTGTGGTGTGTGTGTGTGTGTGTGTGTGAATAATGCTGGTATTATGCTTGTTACCAATATGATACAATATTTTCAGAACTTAAATATCCTGGAATGGAAAAGTTGGTTTATAGAATTATTATCAAGAATATTAGCACATGTTGGTGAAGAATATGACCAAAATTTTATAACAGGATAAAGATAATCCCATCGCTAACTATGTAAATGTACATAATTATTTTAGGAAAGCATTGGAATATGCAGGTGCTTATTCTTGTGTGTGTGTTGCAAAGTGTACAAAACTAAGTTAAGATTTCCTTTGGTGTGTGTTGTGGCAGATGGGGAAGATAATGCGTGGACCATTCATGAAGTTCGTAGCCCACGCAGCTTCCTTCACCATTTTTCTGGGACTGCTAGTTATGAACGCAGCTGACAGATTTGAAGGCACCAAACTCCTTCCTAATGAAACCAGCACAGATAATGCAAAACAGCTGTTCAGGATGAAAACCTCCTGCTTCTCATGGATGGAGATGCTCATTATTTCCTGGGTAATAGGTAAAGACTGATTTTCCATCATCATTTTTCTTCACAGCCTTAGTGGTTGTACTGAATGACTCTGATTCTTTCTCACATCAGTTATACAAATGTGTGCAGCATAATACAATGCACAGCACACCATGATTTTCTTTGTGTTCTTAAAGCACAGTGGCTTTGGGTTCATTATCAGGGCCAGTATCAGTCTTCTCACATGCTAGTGTCTTTTTCCAACTCTTAGAAACATTAAGGAAAAAAAAAAAACCAACAGGATATTTAAATCCCACTGTTGACAAAAAAGTGCCATTCATATTTTCGTAGATCTGTAATTCCAAGCTTTAAAACAACCACATGATTTTATACAAGATTTATTAGGAACTAAAGCTAATAGCCACTCACATTTATTGAACATTTATTATGTACCAAGAATTGTTCAACGTACTTTACATATAACAAATAAAATAATCTCTCTGTGCCTCAGCTTTTTAATCTATAATATAGAATAATATCTGTTTTATAAGTTTTATGTTAGGATTAAGTAACTTGCTTTAGATCCCCCAGGTGGTAAGCGAAGGAGAAGGAATTGTCTTAATAAATGAATTATTTCCCTATAGAACTATATGCATGGCTTGTCACTAAATATAATGTAAATGAGAAAGAACTTTCAATTGGAGATGTATTAGTAAATAAATTTAATAGCTATTAGGTGCCTATTAGGTAATGAGGACACTCAGGTGAATGAGATGCATTCCCTGTGCTCAAGGAAGGGAAGTCTGGTGGAGGGGGACAACTCAGTAAGCAAATCAATAATTAAGCACTGTGCGACAAACAATATAATTGGGGAGCTGTTAAGGGGTTATGAATGTACACAGATTGGGCATATAAATCTGAGTGAGGTGGGATATGAAAGGGTCAGGGAAGCCCTCAGTTGTACAGTACAGAGCTTAAAGTAGTGAGTCCAGAGACAGACACAGCTGAAGTGATCTCTGTGAGGAGAATAAGAGCCAGAAGTCTGTGTATGGGGAACCAACTTGGGTCCCTGCCACCCACATGGGAGACTCAATTTGAGTTCCAGGCTTCTGGCTTTGGCCTGGCCCAGTCCCACTATGGTGAGCATTTAGTAAGGGAATCAGCAAATGGGAGGCCTCTCTCTCTCTCTCTCTCTCTTTCTTTCTCTGCCTCTCTCTCAGCTTGCCTGTCAAATAAACAAACTATAAGACATCACTGTGGATTCTGCCCTCAATAAGTAGGCGATAACAGTAATTCCTTAAGAGGAATCCTATATAGAGCACATCATACTTGGAACTGGTGGAACAAAAGGCTAATAATGAGGATTAGGTTATGACTGACTTTGAAGTGTCCATGGAACTTCCAGGTGGAAATTTACACAAGATAATTAAGTGTATGACCCCTGAGAGAAGTCTGGGCTGTGAACAAAGTTCCAGCTACAGTAGAAATATGTAGGGTGTGAAAACAAGAGGGCTCCAGGGATCTTCAAACAAAACCTTCAATAGAAACCTTGGGCCATACTTCCCTCCTAGTTACCAGGAGAAGCACCTACAGTTATTTTTATATCACTTCAAGGGCAGAAAATGTCTTTTGGCTTCTTCATATTGGAGTCCTAAGAGATGATCAACCAAAATACTATAAAACCGGCCGGTGCCATGGTTCACTAGGCTAATCCTCCGCCTGCGGCACCGGCACACCAGGTTCTAGTCCCGGTCAGGGCGCCAGATTCTGTCCCGGTTGCCCCTCTTCCAGGCCAGCTCTCTGCTGTGGCCCGGGAGTGCAGTGGAGGATGGCCCAAGTGCTTGGGCCCTGCACCTGCATGGGAGACCAGGAGGAAGCACCTGACTTCTGGCTTCGGATCGGCGCGGTGCGCCAGCCGTAGTGGCCATTTGGGGGGTGAACCAATGGAAGGAGGACCTTTCTCTCTCTGTCTCTCTCTCACTGTCTAACTCTGTCAAAAAAAATACTATAAAACCCTGTACAAATTACATAGGATCATTTTAAGTGCATGTTAGGTAAGTCAGCAGCAACGGAGAGGTATTCAGACTCTCTGAATCATTTCATTCCTCAGGTGTGTTTCAAGTAAACACATGGATAATGGCGTAAGAGATGAGTTGTCTCACCAAAGAAATAATGACTCTTGAATCAGAAAGAGGACCTTGACTTTTCACTATTTCTTTTCTAATTTAATTGTTGAAACTATAATACCTAAATGTCATTTCACCACTAATGCCTGATTAAATTGAAGAAAAAAATAATCACTTGAGCATTGCTTTGATCTTATTGGCAACTTGGAGCTCATGTGTTATAGATGTGTAATGTGTTAGTATATCTAATACAGTGATTGGCACATAGAAAAATTCAACTTTTCACTAAGAGTTTATATGTTCCTTCTATATAAGAGTAGAATTTCCTATTGAAGACATATTAAGCAAGATACACTCTTTTTAGTACATGATGGCACTTTGAAAAAAATAAGTTTCATGTAAGAGAATTAGATAACAAATGCCTCATTCATGGTCATAAATCACTCTCCTCAGATTAATAGACAAATATGCTCTTAATTTATAAACTTCAGTTTTTCACTTACAAACCTCAACCAATAATATTAAATTAACCTTTAGTCTGAGGACTAAAAGCATTTTCCTTGGAACTGCTGTCCAAGATAACAAAGATCGTCTCACAATGTTTATTTAAAGGAAAAAAATGAACAACTCAGAGCAGGGAGATATGCCTCTACAGCATGTTACACTCCTGACTCGGATTCTGACACTGGTATTTATTTTCCTTTTGCAAAAAAAAAAAATTAAAAGATTTATTTTATTTATTTGAAAGGCAGAATTACAGAAAGAAAGGGAGAGAGAGAGAGCGTGAGAGTAATCTACCATCTACTGGTTCACTCCCCAAACGACTGCAATGGCTTGGGTTGGGCTAGGTCAAAGGCAGAAGCCCTGAGCTTCATCCAGGCTTCCCACATTAGAGCAGGGGCCCAAGGAGTTGGGCCATTTTCCTCTGGTTTCCCAGGAGCATTAGCAGGGAGCTGTGTTGGAAGCAGAGCAGCTGGGACTCAAACCAGCACTCATTTGGGATGCTGGCATTGCAGGCAGTGGTTTAAACAGCTTTGCCAAAGTACCAGCCTCTATTTTCCTTTTTAAACTTACCATTAAGGTTTTAGGCACAGGAGTTGGGTATAGTCATTAAGACACTTTGCTGAGGCACCCTCATCCCATATCAGAGTGCCTGACTTCACACTCCAACTCCACTCCTGATCACAGCTCTCTACTTATGCACACCTTGGGAAGCAGCAGGTCTTGGCTCAAGTAGTTGAGTCCCTCCCATCTCCATGGGCGCATGGGAGACCTGGATGGAATTCCTACCTCCCCGCTTAGGCCTAGCCCAGTGTTGGCAGCTGCAGACATTTGGGGATTGCATCAGTAGATTGGAGTTCTCTGTCTCTCTTTCTCTTTCTGTCTCTCCCTGTGCTGTTCTGCCTTTCAACATAAATAAGATAGATTAATAAGTGAAAATCGTAGTATCTTCTGGACATGCTAACAATAAGCAACCTCCTAGATCAGATGCTGCAAGTACATCATTAGTTTGAGAGAATACTCACATTATTGGTCACAGAACACAAATCTGATTTTTTTTTTTTAACAGGCAGAGTGGACAGTGAGAGAGAGAGACAGAGAAAGGTCTTCCTTTTGCCGTTGGTTCACCCTCCAATGGCCGCCGCGGTAGCGCGCTGCGGCCGGCGCACCGCGCTGTTCCGATGGCAGGAGCCAGGTGCTTCTCCTGGTCTCCCATGGGGTGCAGGGCCCAAACACTTGGGCTATCCTCCACTGCACTCCCTGGCCACAGCAGAGAGCTGGCCTGGAAGAGGGGCAACCGGGACAGGATCGGTGCCCCGACCGGGACTAGAACCCGGTGTGCCGGCGCCGCAAGGCGGAGGATTAGCCTGTTGAGCCACGGCGCCGGCCACAAATCTGATTTTTAATTCACCAAAGATTCAAAGACTGAGTGACAGAGCTGATATTCCAGATGATCTTGACAAGGCACAAGAGTTAGCTTAAACCAACGAGGGTACGTTGTAGCAAGAACACAGGGAGGGGGTATGCTTGATGACACTTTATGAAACGAAGCCGGAAGGGGCACTTGGCACCGAACAGCCATTGTGAGCTGCTGGGAAAGCAGATGTACTCCTGGGTCGACAACAGAACTGGAGTGAGTACTGTCACTGCCACACTGACCAGACTACCTCTGCAGCGCTGTGGGTGGCTCCAGCTGCCACTGGTAGCTACAGAGCATCCCATGCATCGCAAACCCAAGAGTGAGTGGCCCCTCCACATAACAGCCTTTGAGGGGCCTGAGCAAGCCTACTCACAGGGTTAATGGTGGGGTGGATCCAAGTCGTGTGGCATCTGAGGTTGACTTATTTGGAGGGCTCCACTTTAAGAAAACGAGGGCAAAACAGGGACCTAGAAGCAGCCTGGGCAAAACATTTAAAGCTTCAACTTCCTTAGTTTCATGGTAAAGCTGTCTTGTGCTGGAGAAGAATAGATTTAATGAGCACACAAGTGGGGTTAATTTATTTGTTTTTGAAAAGAAACTTAAAGGCAGAGGAGCGGACTCATTCTCCCTGCTCTGGAGGGCAGAAATAGAACCAACGGATCCTTGTGGAAGGAACAATCCTAAACATTCGACAAAGGCATGAGCAGTCTTCAGAAATAGCGAGCTTCATATGGTGGCACGTATTGAAGGATAGGCTTGTTCCCTATGGAGAGGTCCACTACTTGAGAGCACAGTTGAACTAGATGATGATGGATTTCTTTTTTTTTTCTTTTTTTTGACAGGCAGAGTGGACAGTGAGAGAGAGAGACAGAGAGAAAGGTCTTCCTTTGCCATTGGTTCACCCTCCAATGGCCACCGTGGCCGGCGCGCTGCGGCCGGCGCATCGCGCTGAGCCAAAGGCAGGAGCCAGGTGCTTATCCTTGTCTCCCATGGGGTGCAGGGCCCAAGCACTTGGGCCATCCTCCACTGCACTCCCGGGCCACAGCAGAGAGCTGGCCTGGAAGAGGGGCAACCGGGACAGAATCCAGCGCCCCGACTGGGACTAGAACCTGGTGTGCCGGCGCCGCAAGGCGGAGGATTAGCCTGTTGAGCCACGGCGCCGGCCTAGATGATGGATTTCAAACTGTGCTTAGCAGCTCCCCAGGGTCCTCAGGAAAAATAAGACAGGAACGGTTTCTTTAGGCTGAAGTGTTCACTGTGTTTGTTTAGTTTTAAATCTTCACCGACACAGCACTGGTACCAAGAATTCTCTTTCTTCAATAGAGATAAGAAGCTGGAGGAGAAGTAGGAGGAAGGAGAAGGGCAGTTTTGTAAAAACCTGGACCATGGAAGTTCAAATTCCCTTCAGTTTTAGTGTGTACTAAGTAATGTGTGTGTGTGTTTGTACATACATGTACATGTGCGTGTGCACATCTGTGATATTTCCTGTGCTAAATTTGATCCCCTAGAGTATATATAAATTCATTCTTCTTTTAACCTGAAATAACTCAAAATCTTAAAATAAGCAATGAAGTTGTATTCTCTTATAACCATATCCTCCAAGCTTCATAGAATACTGGTTTTGACAAAAGCTTATGAGATACACTTGGAAAGCAGCAACCATCCAGAGTGTGCCTGCTGTTCACCTGGTGGGTTCTGTAATAGCCATTCAGGACTAATGTTGGAGGGAAAGGGGCAAGGTGACTGCTGAGGCTATGAGAAGATGAATTCCAACCACAGGTTTTTAAAGACTCCCTGATGGAAGTAGGTTTTGACCAGCAGCTGGACTTTGAATTGTGTTTCTCCAGATGGCTCTAGAAGGGAGGATGGCGGAGAGTTGTGTATCTTAAAGAGAATAGCAGTAAAGTAACAACTTCTTTTTTAGGCAAGTAAGAGTCTTCAAGTTGAAAAAGAAAATATGTGCCAATCATGAAAAATTTGAATAGTTTGCCATATTTTTCCAAGTGTCAGAACTTGTGCTGTGTGTTTCATATATACTGTATTATCTACATCTTATAACAGTCCTATGAATTAGGTACAAGCTACTGCCATCCCCATTTTGTAAACTGAGTTTTACAAATTTTAAATAACTTGCCAAAGATTTCAGAGGAAAAAAGTGGAAGATCTCAAAACCAAGTCAGTTTGATTGCAATACTACATTACGCTCCTAAATACTGCACTATATTTTTGAAAGAGTATGCACTATTCTTAACCCACCAGGAGATAACTACTGTAATTACAGTAACTGTCTTGTAATTCCTTCTAGTATTTCACTATGCTTATTTTCATTATGAAGTTATAGAATGTGTAATATTTAAGACCCTTTAATTTTGCATTAATCCAAAGATTTTCCAAAGTGTCCATATCTTCTAATAATCAGATGCAGTGATTAAATGAGTTTTATTAGGGAAAATGGAAATTTGTATTAAGAAAAATACCTTATGAGAGAAGATGGAGAGAAAGCTGGGGAGATTACAAGGGAAAAATGCAAGTCAAATGCCAACGGATGGAGAGAGGGAAGAAAGACTGGGAATATCATCCTAGGTCTCCATGCAGCCTAAAAAGTACTTTTCAAGACCATTAGGAAATCTGTGGGCCAAAATTAGCCTTCAGAGGGTCCGTGTCTCCCAGGAAGGGGCACACTTAGTCACTGGCTGGGAGCAGTTCAGGGAAAGCATGGCCTTAAGCAAGTTGGCCGTGGTTTTCAGAAGGCAGAATGTGAGACCAATAAACAACTAAATTCCTGAAACCAGAAGTAGGGGAGAAACACTCTCATGTCCACTGCATCAAGATGATTATTAAAATATATCAAGTGGCTGCATAATATTCTATCTGTGTGGAAGCCCCAGAACTGTTTGTATTTTAAATGCATGTGTGTGTGCGTATGTGTGCGTGAGTTTTGGTTATCAATTGTTTCTATAATGAACATCTTTTTTAATATAGTCTTATCAACAGTATGATTTTTATTTTAAGGCTCTAGATGAACTTTGCCAAATTGCTTTCAATTAATGCACTGATATTGTTGCTGTGGAATTTCTGGGGCTGTGGGAAATATGGCTGGATGTGCAGGTTGTGGCCAAATTTTGAAGAGTATTGAATGTCAGGCTGAGACTTTTAAAATATATTTTGTTCATTGAAGAGCTACTGCTTTAGTGAAAATAAATTGATATTTTAACCCCTTTCTGATGCAGGCATGATATGGGCTGAATGTAAAGAAATTTGGACTCAAGGCCCCAAGGAATACTTATTTGAGTTGTGGAATATGCTTGATTTTGGTATGTTAGCGATATTTGCAGCATCGTTTATTGCAAGATTCATGGCATTTTGGCATGCTTCTAAAGCTCAGAGCATCATTGATGCAAATGATACTTTGAAGGACTTGACAAAAGTTACTTTGGGAGACAATGTGAAATACTACAATTTGGGTGAGTTTACAGTACACAGTCAACATTAATAAAAATGCAGATTTTTATTATAAAACAAACATCAATAGTAGTTTGGTTATTGCCAAATTCTTACAAATTGTTAGTTTCCAACCTGTACCTGAAGAAGTGTGCCTTCTGCTGCTGCTTTTGCCTTTCCTGCTGGCTAGAAACCTCTCAATCACAAAACTACCTCCCTTTACCTGTCGGGTCAATTGACCACTAAATTCCATTGAGAATAGCTTATATCATAGACTCTTTTTAATCCTCTTGTCTATTAAAATAATTTACATTTAAGTGGTATATATACACAATGGATTGCTATTAAGTCTTTTCTTTTAAGATTTATTTATTTATTTGAAAGTCTGAGTTACACAGAGAGAGGAGAGGCAGAGAGAGAGAGGGGTCTTCCATCCAATGGTTCACCCCAAATTGGCCGCAACAGCTGGAGCTGCACCGATCCGAAGCCAGGAGCCAGGAGCTTCTTCCAGGTCTCCCACATGGGTGCAGGGGCCCAAGGACTTGGACTATCTTCTTCTGCCTTCCCAGGCCATAGCAGAGAGCTGGATCTGAAATGGAGCAGCCAGGACTAGAACTGGTGCCCATATGGGATGCCGGCACTTCAGGTCAGGGCATTAATCCACTGTGCCACAGCGCTGGCCCCAGCTATTAAGTCTTAAAAAAGGAAAGCTATCTTGTCATTGGTGACAATGTGCATGAATGTGGAGGACGTTATGCTAAGTAAAATAAGTCAGGCACAGAAAGACAAAAATAGTCCATGACCTCACTGTGTTGTGGAATCTAAAGAAGTCAGATTTATAGAAGCAGAGAATAATGGTGTTTGTCTGGGGCTAAGATGGAATGCAAAAATAGTGAAGATACTATTCAAAGGCACAAAAGTGTTAGTTAGGAGGAATAAATTCCGGAGATTTATTGTACAGCATGATTATAGTCAACGATATTACAGATGAACTTGAAAGGAAAATACATGCTAAATGTTACCACAGACACAAAAATGATAAGTATGTGAGGTGATAGATGTTAATTAGCTTGAATTAATCCTTGTGTTATGTATACATATATCAAAATATGCCATCACATCCTATAAATATATACATTAAACATTCACTTTGGGGTACCATTTTCATAGATATATAACCTATTTGAAAGGAAAGGAATTGTTGGGGTCTCTGAGAGGACCCCCAATAAACAACACCATTATTTCTCAACCAGGCCTTGAATAGTTGAAAACAGAAAGTTAATATGAAGACCAAATAATTAGCGCTAATACTGGAAAAATTCAGGGTGAATGGCAGTGATCTGAGCCTGTTGGCCAATGGGCTCAGTAATATTGAACCTCAGATTAGGCAGCCTTGACCTTGACAGGAAAGGTTGAGGACAGTCCTTCTCGGGGTGGGGGAGGGGATGGAAGTGGGCAGCATGCGCCTTCCATGGGTGACCCCTCCATGGAGACCTGAGGAAAAAACGCAAGAGAAAGAGGGTAATGCTGAACCATTCATGCCAGTTATTTATCCCAACTCAACAATCGAGGAGTTTTTCCAGCTCCCCAAGAGGAAGGTGACTAAAGGGTAGAAGTAGATCCAGTCATTTGTTTAAAGACATTATCTGTTCGTAGAAATCTGGATTGGGGAAAATATATTCCCTTTGAATACTTATTTCAAACCCTCCATTAAGAAATCAGTGAACATTCAATTGGCACTTCTATGGGTTTATTATCTATATATCATAAGAGCCACATTTTATTATATATATTATATAATTTTGTAGTACTTAGTGTTTGTTTTACATTTAACTTATTTTTATAAAATACACAGAATTTTAAGGTCAATCTCATAGAAGAGAGTAGAGCAGTGGTCACTAGAGACCAGGAAGGAGAGGGAGGCAGAGAAGGAGAAAGGTTAAATAATGGGCACCAAAATCCAGTCAAATTGGAGGAATTGGCTCTAGTGTTTTCTAGCATAGTACTGTATCTACAGTCTACAACAATTTACGGTATGATTCTAAATACCTAGAAAAGGGGAGTCTGAAGCGTCCCAACACATGCAAAGGATAAATATTTGAGGAGATGGAAATGTTAATTACCTTGACTTGTTCAAAGCATACTGTATACATGTGCCAAATTTGCATACTGTATGTACCCCATAAATATGTACAAATATTATGCATCATTTGCAATTTTTAAAAACTCAGTCATGTATCTATTTACAGATAATCCCATTTCTAGATTCAAGGTACCATAAAAAGGAAGCAGCTTTTCCTTGTTTCTTGTTATCCTTTCCAAATTCCATTTCTCAGCAAATAAGCAAAAACAATTTATATTCATATTTTTCCTTTTTATTACATACTGTTATGCATTTATCTTCATAATAGTTTCTTTATTGGATTTTGCTGATGTGCTATAATAATGAGTGAAAAATTCATCATGAATAATTGCTACATTTTTATAGTAAAAATAAAGTTATTCGAATGATCAATAAAAATTACATATAGTTAATTTAAATGACTACACTACTCTATAAGCCCCAGATTACATTATAATATAATTATAGTTTATGCAAACTTTTGCTTATATTAATTGAGGTTATACAATAAATGTTACCATTTATTAAATGTGAGGCACTTTCTTAACACTGAACATATGTCGATTTATTGAGAGAGGTAGCAGCAGTGTTACTTCATTTTAAAAGATGTGGAAATTAAACTTTTAGTTTTACTTAAAGTTTTAGTTTTATTTGCAAGTTCTTTCAGTTGATATATATATATATATATGTATGTTTATGTGTGTGTATTTGAGAGTGTGTGTATATATGTATATGAATTATATATATATGTATATTTATACATTTTTACAGTTATTGAGTCTATAATCTGAGCTGTTATCTATCATGCTATTCCCTTATGGAAATTTGCCAGCAAACTTACCATAGATTTGTCTTTGCTTTTTCCTAGCTAGGATTAAGTGGGACCCCTCTGATCCTCAAATTATATCTGAAGGACTTTATGCAATTGCTGTAGTTTTGAGTTTCTCCAGAATAGCTTATATTTTACCAGCAAATGAAAGTTTTGGACCTCTGCAGATATCACTTGGAAGAACAGTAAAAGACATCTTCAAGTTCATGGTCATATTCATCATGGTGTTTGTGGCTTTTATGATTGGAATGTTCAACCTCTACTCCTACTACATTGGTGCAAAACAAAATGAAGCATTTACAACGTATGTGATCTCAGATGATTTTATGATGGAAGTTGCAGATGAAATAAATATTCCTTTAGCAGTGTTTTCATTAGTCCATGGGATAAGTAATATTTGGTAACAACTTCCTCTCTACTTTGTCTTCAGAAAATACAAGATTTTTCTTTAAAAGTTGGAAAAACTCTAAAAAATAAGACTGTTCTTCACGTTAAATAAAAATAGCTAACATTTTTGGAGCCAGGTACTATGGTAAATCCCTCTTGTACAACTTTTATATCTCCATTTCACAAAAAGAGGAAACAAATTCACACAAGTTAAATAGTTTCCTGAATATAAATTGGAATAAATTACTCAAACATTAGGTCTTCAGTGTTACAATGAGTATTAACTGAAGCAAAACCTATTCTCTTTTATATTCCTCTACAGTGTGGTTTTAAAGGGAAATGAAATCAGTTGGGTTCTGCAGATTGGCTTAGCATTGATCAATAATTATGCCTAAAAGCATTCAAATTCCTGTCTAAGACATGTCAATGATTTTGGTAACATTGTCTGTTAATGTTTTTATGGAATCCATGTTACAGTGGTCAACACTTTGTTACTATGTTGTCATATTTTCCCTTAAGATACATATTATTATCTTTTTATTATTAAGTGTTGAAGTACATTTGAGTAGGAAATCTAAAGAAGATTCTAACAAATTGTATTATGATTACTTAGTAACACATTATCATTTCCATTGCCAAAGCTATTGACTATTTAAATGTTAAATATACCTGTGGTTATAAAGTTGATAGAGTACTGAGTGCTAACTATGCACCAAGTATTGCGCTAGGTACCTGGATGCATAATGTAACCTCATCCTTGCAACAACCCTAACAATAAATATTATTGTATCCATTTTACAGAAAAGAGAATGGAGGCTTATAGAGTAAAGAATTTGCTTATTAACACCTAGTAATTTGCAGAGGCTAAATCAGGTTCATTATTTGCAACTGTTGTTTATTTATGCACTTTCATACTTCTTTTCTTTTTCTCCAGAGTTGAGGAAAGTTTTAAGACACTGTTTTGGGCTATATTTGGACTTTCTGAGGTGAAATCAGTGGTGATCAACTGTAATCACAAATTCATTGAAAACATCGGTTATGTTCTTTATGGAGTCTATAATGTTACGATGGTCATTGTTTTGCTAAATATGTTAATTGCAATGATCAACAGTTCATTCCAGGAAATTGAGGTATGATCTCTCTACACTTTTATGGTCTGTGCCCACATGTTATAACTGTTCCACGGGCCAAGTCAGCAATGGGATGAAAGTATGGACTGCCATCCTCCTTTATTCTTTCCCTATTTTATCATTTGTTTGACCAATGATCTAGAAAATTTCAACTCTGCTTCCAAAAACAGAACCAATGGGATGTGGTGAGACAATAAGGCAGAAGGAGCAGAAATGTCAACAACTTTAGAAATACAGTATCAACATGAATTTATATTTTACTCAAAAAAATATTGCTGTTATCTGAGTCCAGTTAAGTGATGTTCAAAATCAACTCCTTTTCAATTTGAATGTGACAACATAACTTTTTATTCCAGAAATCTTGGCCTATATCTTGAATTCATGAGTACTCTATTGTACAATGAAAGAATAATTTTTCATACTATTTTTTAAGAATGTAGGAAATACATTTATATGTTTAAATACATCTATAAATATATGCAAGTTTTGAGATTTATAGTTTGGCAAGTTTCATAAAATTTTAGACAGATTTAAGAAAGAGCCAGTGTGTGGAACATTAACATTTTGGAAAACCTTAGAGCAGTCTTTGGGGGTCCAGGAGTGTAGTTGTTAGACCCAGTGCTTCTTGTCTAAGCAAACGATGTTAGAAGCACCTCAGTAGTTACGTCTGTGCATGTCCTTGCTGAACTGCATGTGTATCTGTACAGGATGATGCTGATGTTGAGTGGAAATTTGCGAGGGCCAAACTTTGGTTTTCCTACTTTGAAGAGGGGAGAACACTTCCTGTTCCCTTCAACCTGGTGCCAAGTCCAAAGTCCCTGTTTTATCTCTTACTGAAGCTTAAAAAATGGATATCTGAACTGTTCCAGAGTCATAAAAAAGGTTTCCAGGAGGATGCAGAGATGAACAAGGTATTTTGGCTTGATAATGTATCATCATATTATTGAATGCTATGACTATTGCAACACGTGGCCATACCACTTTAAGAAGAAACAGTCCAGGATGACACGTCCACAGCCCAATGCATTCCCACCTCAGCAAGTCCCTAGTTGTGGGTCTATTACCATGAGCATATTGGATATTTCTTATTTGAACACTATAAGAAATATTCACTAATATAACACATGATATACAGTGAATGTTGAAAGCTAATTTAGGACACATTTTTGTTCTTGGGTCTAAATATTCTTCATTTCACTCACAACATACAGACCTAGGTAAAGCATCAGCAGCTGACTATGACTGGTGGCAGTTAGGCAGACTCTTAAATTCTACACTGAAAATTTCAGAAATCAATTGCTCACACACAATGTGGAGGATCATGCTTGGCAGCCAAGTAGCCCAGAAAGAGAGCTAAGAATATTAGTTAGAAACAATAATTATTGAGCAATGCAAGCTCAAGAAACCATAAAAAGACACATTTCCTATCTGAGGGGAAAGCATGGTCATAATATGGTAAAATATGTTGAAAGCACATGTGAGATGATGTGTGTATCTGGGGAAGGGGGCAAGGCCTTTCTCTGCAAAAACCTTTGCTGGGTGCAGATGCTACACCCAGGAGGAACATTGAGATACAAGGTGCATCCAAAGGAGGAAGCACAGGATGGAGAAAGAGATGGATATAGTATAATACGAGGGAGAATTGCACGAGCAGACTGTTTCTTATGAAAAAGGAAGTTTGAAAGTTACAAAGAATATCTTTATAACCCCCACTTTTGGTTAGGGGGTACACTTATTTTTTGGTCCATTCCAAAATAGGCAGAGAAGCAATAGGCAAAAGTTGTAAAAAGCTAAATTGGAGTTTTAAGTGACAACAAACTTATAACAATAAGATCTGCTAATGGAACAGAGGACTGTCATAGAAGGTAGTTAGCTCTCCATCGTTGCTGGAAATCAATAAATTCCAGAAGATTCACATTTGGTGATTTATAGATCTTCCTATATTGGATGGCCAATCAGGTCAAATGACTATAAAGATTACTTGCAATAATATGATTCTATCATTTATAAAAGGGAAAGATATTCTAATTCCTGTTCTCTTGGCCACTTACTAGTTGGAATTCCCAAGTAAGCAACAAACTGAGTTCTAGTTTTTTTTAACTCTCATATGAAATACAAATTATATCTATATTGTGAAGATAAAATTAAATAAATATATAAAAATGCTTTGAGAATTCCAAGGCCCCGTTTACATGTAGTCATTATTAATTTCTGTGTAGGAATTTTGGAAAAATAGTCTATGATATTCCTTTGATGGATGACTTACAAAACTCAGCAGGTTGAGTGGCAAAAATTTCCCAAACTTAATGTCACTAAGTGTATAGTTTCCAAGTCTGAGGAGCACTGCCACATGAGAGAGTTCAGCAACCAAAGGAAACTCCAAGCTCTTGTCAAAGGGCATTTATTTCCTTCACTGGAACTTGCTGAGGGTTGCAGGAAAGGAGAAGCATTGTGGTACAATGGGTTAAGCCATTCCCATACTGGAATGCTGGTTCCAGTCCTGGCTGCTCCATTTCTGTTCTAGTTCTCTGCTATGCTTTGTAAAGGCCCCAGAAAATGTCCAAGTATATGGACCCCTGCCACCCATGTGGGAAACCAGGATGGAGTTCTTGGCTCCTAGCTTAAACCTGGCCCGGACATGTGGCCAACTGGGGAATAAAGCAGCAGATGGAAGTCTCTCTCTCTCTCTCTCTCTCTCTCTCTCTCTCTCTCTCTCTCTCTCTTTCTCTCTCTCTCTCTCTCTCTGAATCTCCCTCTCTGTCACTCTGCCTTTCAAATTAATAAATAAATCTCTAAGAAACTCATTGGGAATTAGACTAGATGGCTCTTACAGTATGGAATGAAGAGTAAAATTGGCAATGCATTTGTACTCATTTTACTATTTATTTTTAATAGAGAAATGAAGAAAAGAAACTTGGAATTTTAGGAAGTGATGAAGACCTCTCAAAATTATCACTTGACAAAAAACAGGTAAGATTTATTTGAAGACATGAAATCATGCGTGTGATCAGGCTTATCTTTTGAGGAAAAGAGACAAATGTTCAGAAGTCACTTGAAGAAATAAAATGCCAATTAAATAATTTATTTTAATAATCTGTTGAGAATTGAAAATAAGCCCTATGTTCAATTAGCAAAAAAGAATTATGTATATACTTAAGATATATGTTATGATACCATCGGGACCCCTGCATCTTTTTGGATTGCCTTCGTCCAAGTTCTGGCTCTATCCCAATCCCAGTTTCCTGCAGTTGCACACTTTGGGAAGCAATAGTGATGACTCAAGTAGTTAGATTCCTGCCACCCATATGGAAGATATGAATTGGGTTCCCAGCTCCTGGCTTTGGAGCTGTTGTAGGACAGTGGACAGTGGACCAGTGAATGGGGTGATATCTTTGTGTGTCTGTCTGTCTGTTTCTCTCTGTCTTCCTGACTTTCAAAAAGAAGAGAAAATTCACTTAACTTTCTGCCCCTTGGGTGGAAAGCACACATAGACAGGAGTGTCTCCATGTTTGTCAGTAATCAAGTAGCCATCACAAAATGCACTTCTAAGACTATAACAACTCTTGTGGTTGTCATAGTTCATAATGAACACTGGTTTCCTTTCTCATAGGATGCATACAGTAAGAGCATAATAAATGTTTGTGGCTAATGGGCATTTATCTCAGCGATGAAGATGCCCACATCCCATATCGGAGTGATTCGGGTTTGAGCCCTGACTCTCCTTCCTGCTGATATACACTCTGGGATGCAGCTGGCGGTGGCCTGTGCAGTCGGGCTGCCACCACCCACATGGGAGACCTGGATTGAATTCCCAGCTCCTGAGCATTTGAGAAATGAATCAGCAGATGGGAGGTCTGTCCGTCTGTCCATCTGCTATATCTCTGTCTTTCTGCCTCTCTCATAATAAATCAATAAACAGAAATAATGCTTATTGCTGAGGAGCAATGATACGAAGCTGAATTAGGAGAAGGCTGATGTATCAGGAAGGCATTGTACTCCGTGACACACAATAAAAAACCCAAACATGGGATTTTTTAACAAGATAGTTTTTTTTTTTTCTTCTCATTTAAATCACTAGAGTGTGAGTGCAGTGTGAGACTGTTAAGGGTAAGTCTCTATGATACCAGGGTTTTTCATGACAATTAGATGCAAGATAAAAGCTTCACTTCCTGCCTTTACACCCATTTCCAAGCATGAATGAGGGATAAGGACAAAGGAAAAGTAAGGCATGCTACCTGAATCTGTCCTTAGAAGCATCACTCAATAAGCTCTTTTATTCTGTCCTGGCGGCCAGAACCATGCTACCTGCACCTCCTACTCATGGGAAACCAATGCTAAGGCGGGAGTCCACTCTGTTTTGTTTTTTAAGCTGAGTACTTTTCCTCTCCCAACAATCTTAAGGCCTTTCTGATCTCTAACCTCCAAAATTCCTTTCTAACCATCTCTGTCACAAGTAGGTCAACCATTCTCCATTTCCGATCTGAACAGTTTGGGATAACGGAAACCCTGAACCATGAGCCCTAGAAAGACTGATGAAGTTGAGTGAAGAAATTCCAGAGAACAATAACCAGGCAGGCAGGGCTGCAGCACATGTAGCTCATGTGTAAATTCTATAAGGCCTGCCACAATCAGACTCAACCACAGCAATATGGGCTTGAAATAAAATAGTTAGAAGGCAAAAATGAAAATAATCCCTGGTCTCCTGAGGTAGTCATTATACTGGGGTTGTTGAAAATTGGCAGAATCTTTCTGTTCATACAAGTTTAATTTGACTTGCCTATATGATATCGGGTGAATCTATAGTGTGTTTTAAAATATTACAGATAGGCCAGTGCTGTGGCTTACTTGGCTAATCCTCTGCCAGCAGCGCCGGCACCCCGGGTACTAGTACTGGTTGCTCCTCTTCCAGTCCAGCTCTCTGTTGTGGCCCAGGAAGGCAACAGAGGATGGCCCAAGTGCTTGGGTCCCTGCACCCGCGTGGGAGACCAGGAGGAAGTACCTGGCTCCTGGCTTCGGATCTGCACAGCATGCCAGCTGTAGCAGCCATAAGGGAAGTGAACCAATGGAAGGAAGTCCTTTTTTTCTGTCTCTCTCTCACTGTCTATAACTCTCTCTCTCTCTCTCTCTCACTGTCTAACTCTGCCTGGCAAAAAAATAAATAAATAAATACAAAAATAAATAAATAAAATATTACAGATAAGGAAACTTTAAAAAATGGAAAATATTGCATACAATAGATCTACAGAGTTGATTTCATTATAGAGAGGATAGTATAGTGGTTAGGAAGCTAATGTAGGGAATCAACAAACTATGTCCCTTAGACCATATTTGGTCTTCAGCCTGTTTTTGTTCAGTTGATAGTTAAAGGATTTTTGGTCTTTGAAAACATTTTAAAGGGTTGTCAAAAAATAAATAAGACTATGTGACAGATAATATGTGTTACCTAAAAAGCCTAAAATATTTATTATCTAGCTTTTTAAATAAAAAGTCTGCCACCCTGCATCTCATGATGAGGGTTATGAATAAAACAGTTAACCACCACAAACAATTAAGTTCAAATATTCTGTAAGTAATTTCTGTCATAATGATGTGTGTCTCTGTGTGTTCTTCTTAGAATGTTGCCTCACTAAGATACCTTAATCATTTGTAGAATGCAGACAGTAATCCTGTTAACATCCAAGAGTTTTTTGAATATTAAATTAGTAGTTAATAATAAAATACTTACAACAGTATCTGGCCCATAGTAGGTACATAATAGCTATTTGTGATTTGATTACTATTACTAGAGAACAGGAAGAACAAATGTAATGACACAGTTTGGCAGTGATGCTAATTCAATCAGGACTGAGAAATGAAACTATATCTAAAGTCCTAGAGAAAGAATGGACACAGAAAATTAAAGATGGCATTCAGTTAAAATTATAAATGGATGTTACCCAGAAAAATAATTTAATATAAATAGTAACAGTGATGATAGAAAGTCATAATGCCATCACAAATTTGAAAATCAGCCTACATTGATTGAAAAGAGGTAACAAAATTAGTATTTGTAGGGTATACTTGCCAGCAATTCTCTGCCTCTCCCACTCTTTCTCTCTCTCTCTCTCTCTCTCTCTCTGTCTCACACACACACACAGTGATTTTCCCACCACTTTCCAACTATGGACTCAGACAAATTGCATGGCCTTCTCAGGCCTCAGTTGTTACTACAGCCTCAAAAGAATCATTAAAGTGAGTGAAATAACATTACCTAGAATTTTATTTTGCTGCTTACATTTCAATTTCTTCTTCTTGGTTCTTCCTTGATGAAATATTGGTCATGGTTTATTTATTTATTTATTTATTTTTTTGGACAGGCAGAGTGGATAGTGAGAGAGAGAGAGACAGAGAGAAAGGTATTCCTTTTTGCCGTTGGTTCACCCTCCAATGGCCGCTGTGGCCGGCGCATCTCGCTGATCTGAAGCCAGGAGCCAGGTGCTTCTCCTGGTCTCCCATGCGGGTGCAGGGCTCAAGCACTTGGGCCATCCTCCACTGCCTTCCCGGGCCATAGCAGAGAGCTGGCCTGGAAGAGGGGCAACTGGGATAGAATCTGGCGCCCCAACCAGGACTAGAACCTGGTGTGCCGGCACCACAAGGCGGAGGATTAGCCTGTTAAGCCACGGCGCCGGCCTGGTCATGGTTTATTAACCGACCCGTAGACCAATGAGAAGCAAACTAACTGATCAAGGTATGGAACTTGGAGGACAGAGTCCATATCTTAGTTCAACTCTGATCTTTGATATTTTCATATCATTGTTACCCATAAACGCCTGTTGAAAGAAATAATGTGTGAGTGGATGGGAGGACAATAGTGGAAATAGTAATCTACAGACTATGGATAGCTGTCTCCAAAAAGTATGCAACTCAAAAGATTTTATAACTTGATAGATCACTTTGATAAGGTATTTTATTTATGAGTTAAATCATCTGCACACATTGCAAAACAAACCTGGAGCAAAGTGAAATGATTTAATCATTTTTCAAAAGCTTCCCTAGTATTTGATTTATTCAGAATGGAGACCAACTATTCCTGGTGACTTACTGCTTGATCCCAATCACTTGCGACATGTGTACCAAGGAATGTATAATTAATCGTATTTTAACAAGATCTAAAATTTTGGGAATGATGTAGTTCATCTTAAATGTTTAACTTTCCTCTATGTATTATAAATATTATAAAGCTTAAAGGAAGCTTATAAGGGTTTTCATAACTTCATGGAAAATTGATGTTATGAAAAAAACATGCATGGATTTCAATTGTTTTTGTACCAAAATGAACTTATCTTTGAACTCCATTTTCCCCGAATGTTTTGAAGTCTGCTTATATGTGAAATTCAGTATATTTAGTTGTATTTTGTATTCACTGCACTCTTTCCTTGCCAAAACTTTATTTTTGGATAGATATAGTAAGAGCACTGAACTAAGTACTCAGAAGATTAGCATCTCATCTTATCTCTGCCCCATGAGTAAGTCATTTAATTTCTCCAAACTTAAGTTTCATCATCTATAAAACAGGGTTGAAAAGCTATTCGATTCATATCATCATATTGTTGGGAAGATTAAATTGATATTTTGTGAATTATAAACCCTATACAAATGTGATATACCCTTATTATAGAGAATTAATTCTTTTTGATACTTATTTGTAAGTAACTCAACATTTTATCAAAATAGGTCAATTTAAATTAAATCTTATGGTTCTCTAATGAGAAAATACTAGTACTAAAAGTATGATAAATATTTGATAATAAACCATTGGAGACACGAGAATAATCAAAGGGAGTTAAAATGCTTGCTTTATTATAGAAACTACAGTATTTATCAAATAATTCTATTTTCTTTGTGATTTCTCAAAAAATCTGTAGCATTGATTTTAATCACCTGTAAAGTGTCTTTTAAATGAGATTTGAATCATTTTATATTTCCCAATAGCACATATTTTAACCCTTGATTAAAACAAACTCCAGGAGAAATACCAAGCCTGGGGTGTCGGATCCTAGTCGTGAAGTATGGAATCAAGTGTTGATTCTCATGTCAGTTTAACAATCTAAATACTCCTTCAAGCAACTGCAAATTGTGGCAGCCATGGAGATGTGCTGCTCATATCTTCTTTCAAGAGAGAACCTGCTGCTAGGAGCCCTATCAACAGATAGCCTTACAGTAGCTGGGACACCCCGTAAGCTTCCTTGCCTTGGCTGCTGTGCTGTTGAGATCCCGGACGTTTCTCTTGGGCACAGAGCTCCTCTATGTGCGATGTTTCCTCCAGGGCTCCCCACCGGGCTGACTTTTCTCAGAAAGTCTTCTCACCTTTCCCTCTATCAGAGGTGAGCTCAGGCTCTCTGTCTAGAGGCATTTTCTGTCTTCTCCTCCATCCCCCCTTGTCTTTCAAGGTACAACCATGAACACATTTCATGCTTCTAACTCTGTCTTGACATTTGATTCCTGAAGGCTAAAATCAACATAAGTATGTATTTTCCCTTGCCAGGTGAACTTATGATGAACAGAACTTGATCCCCTTTTCACACAGCTTGGTTTTTATTTGATACATTAACTGTATTCCTGATAAAAATGTGGAGTATTTTTTTTGAGGCAACCATTTACTTTTCAAATTATTTTTGCCCATTGTCACTGAAATGGGCTCCTGTTGGAACAAGTTTGGTCTTGATATGTACTAATAAAGAAAAACTCATGGCTCATTCTTACCAAATTGATGTGGCTTTTGCTCATCCTTTTTCATAAAGTCTACACTGAGATGGCCCAGTTGCTATTTTACTCTCTTCTCTCTGACCCCTGGAGAATTAAACTAAGTAGTTAGCTGCAAAAATGTTGCCTTCACATCTGCCCTAAGTATACCATAGAAATCAGTCAGATGAGCTGCATATAAAAATACTTTTCAAAACAATATAAGCAGATCTATTCATCATCTTTGATCAGGTCTTTCAACTCTGAAGGTCCCTGACTTTCGTGTTTGCTAGCATTAAATTTTCAGATATACAGTCTAGAAGAATAGCATAAATTAAAAGTTTATCTCTGCCATGCACTATTACATGTGTTAACCTGAAAATGCCAAATAGATTCTTGAACAACTGCTCTATTCAAGCTTCAGAGTAAATTTATCTCAAGTTTTTGGTGTCAGAGCAGGATTTCTTGACCTATAGAACAGGTCTATTCTGCAGTTTATTGAGAATTTTAAGAATTGGTCATATAACCAGAAAATACATTTTTTAGCCATTACTTAGGGCCAACGCTATATCTTCAATCATCTGATGAAATAATCGCATGAAGTAGTGGCTCCAGCAGATTCAGTTTTCACCAGGGTACCATCCCCATGTAGTTTTGTACAATTTGCAAACCTCTTCTCCAGATCTACAGGGTTAAAATCTCTGGCAGTGCGGCCTGGAAATATTTCTTTGGACTCACTGAGTATTGCATTTTCTGAATGATGCAGTCATGGGTTTGATCACATTGTTAAGACACAGTATTTGGCAAAGTATCTCCATAAGAAATTGACTAGATTAAAGCTAACACAAAATAGATCTAAGTAGTGGGAATTATGTCCTTTTGTTCAATCACAGCTATTGAAAATTGTAGAATGCTTACTATGTGTCAAGCTCTGTGTTTTATAGACCTGATCTCTTTGAACTTCGTATTAGGTCTTAGAGGTGATACCATGTGTCCTGTTCCATACTTAAGGAGCCTGAGGATAGTTTATGCAAAGTCCCATTTCAAACAAGTGACAGAGAGAATTAAAGCCCATATCTTCGGCCAGCACCGCAGCTCACTTGGCTAAGTGCGATGCTGGCACCCGGGGTTCTAGTCCTGGTTGGGGCGCCGGATTCTGTCCTGGTTGCTCCTCTTCCAGTCCAGCTCTCTGCTGTGGCCCAGGAAGGCAGTGTAGGATGGCCCAAGTGCTTGGGCCCTGCACCTGCATGGGAGACCAGGAGGAAGCACCTGGCTCCTGGCTTCGGATTGGTGCAGTGCGCTAGCCGTAGCAGCCATTTGGGGAGTGAACCAACGGAAGGAAGACCTTTCTCTCTGTCTCTCTATCACTGTCTAACTCTGCCTGTCAAAAAATAAAAATTAAAAAATTAAAGCCCATATCTTCATGATTCCAAAGCATGAGATTTACAAGCACTACACAACAGGGCCTGATTTTATAACTGCATTCCCTGATGATTGGATATTTTGCTTATACCTTCCTGGCTTTGGATCACTATGCTTGTGGGAAATGTACGACTTCACCATGGTCATATAAAACTGGTACTGTTTCTAGTACACATGTTCCTTTTAATGAATAACAAAGTATTTAGTGTTCCTCATTCTGACCTTACAATAAATTACAAGATGAGAAATGCTACTTTGAATGGAATTATTAGGAAATAAAAAAGAAAACAAGCATAAAGAATGCAGAAAATGTGTGGAAGGCATATAAAAAAGGGATAGACAGTGTTTCATTGGAGAGAGTATATACTATGCATCAGTTAGGAACAAAGCTTATATGTAGTCCTTCCTGCTTCTAGTAACAGACTTCTCGTTCCTCATCCCTCTGGAGTTGCGCATGTCTGCAAGATCCAGAAATACTGTTAATATTGTGAATTGAATTCCCTTGTATCTGTGCAAGTATCACAGATGTGATCATCCAGACTTCAAACTTGGTTAGTAGCTGTAATGGAAATGAAGATATATTAGGATATTCTGCCACCAAGTGGCAATAATGCATCTTTACACCATTGGCTATATTCCTCGTACTATTTATTTCTCTGAATTATTTGAGTTTTTTTAAACAGGTACTTGTTGAATTTCTATGACATATTAGAAACGGACTAGAAATGTTTTTGCAGAAACATTTTAATCTTAACTTTATATTTCTGATTTAGAGCAGAAGTAGTCACATAAAAAATGATTCAAATGAATTTATAGTTACTTAGTCATATACCATGAAACTGTACCAGTATTTCCCAGTCCAGGCTGGTTTCGCCCTTCACTCTCATCCCCAGGATGAATTTGATAACATCTGGAGACATACTTGATTGTAACAGCAGGGATGGGAAGCCGGCTTTGGCATCTAGTGGCCAGGGGGCAAGAATGCAGGGAGGCTAAGCAATGCATAGGGTACTTCTCCCCAGAACCCTAAAGAGTTATCCAGCCCCAAATACCAATATCATCTCTACCTTTCCAAACATTGTTACTTCTTCTGTACCATACTGTCTTCTAAAGTTCCTAAGGCATCTGCCTCACACCTTACGTCCAATTCCCCGTGTTTCAGATGTGTGTTTACCACCAACTGGTCTGTGAACCAGGGGGTGTATGTCTTGTGCTGCAAGGTGTTCAGAAGCCAAGTGAAGTCCATTAGTGACATTCTTCCTTCCTTCATTTTACTAGCCAACAATTTTTGAGCATTTGCCATTTGCCAGTCCTAGCACAGGGAACACTAAGATGAATTAAAGTCTTTCCTTCCATAGCTTTAGAAGAATGTGGACGACAAATGTGTAACCAAACCAGAGAGTAACTTAATTGTCAGTTTTATGTATGTTATGAAGGGACCAAAAGGTCTAGCTTGCTCAAGGTCAACTTTTCATAGAGTGAGCAGGGAAAACCTCTCTGAGGAAGGCATGTTTTTTAACTAAAATCCAAAAGATGAGAATCGAGTGATTTAACCAGGATATGCGACTGAAAAAGAGTGTTTTAAGAATTGGGAATGGCAATGCAAAAGCCTTCAGGTGGACAAAAGAAAATCAAAGAATGTTTATGTGACATTAATAAACTATTAGGCTTTAACGAAAAAAGAGTATTGTCTCCATGGGTGTAGTATGTTGTGGAACTCAATGCAGTAACTTAGCATGATTGGCATATCCACACATTGAGGACCACAAATTTGCCTTAAAATCCCAAAGAAGCCTAATTCTTCACCTTCCTATTTCCATAGACACCTTTTGGATGCACTAATGTCCTGTACTGAATGGAAGAGACGTTAGGTGAATGAGGTTATGAGTGTGTGAGTTCATGAGTAGCAGGCAGATAAGTCCAAGGCCCTTTTCTCTGAGTCTTTCCCTGTCATGATGACCTGTGTTCAGCCTCCACGCTTCCTCATAACTGGAGGATGCTTATGAACCTGAGCATAGTCCTCACATCCAATAATGGCCCAAGGTGTAAATCATAGTTTGAAAGTGAAGGGTCCCATTATATTATCTAAAACGTCATATAGAAGTTTCCATGCATTTCATAAATTCATATGTTAGCAGGGCTTGAAGGATGACAGAAGTCCAGTAGACCACTCCCTTTGTTGTCAGAAGAGAGTGGAAAAGTTAGGCACCTCGCCTCATGTTTCAGAGTTAGATTATGGCAGAGACAGGTTGTAGTTTGTCTTTGGGATCCCATCAAGAGTTCTTTTAGAGAACCTAAATTGACTTTCCTTGATTAATTAGATGAATTGCATAATGTTATCATAGGGATTTTTAAGTCATCTGAGTAAAAATAGATGAACACTTTGCTGATACTTTTAGAGGAGTTGAAACAAAAAGAGAAATAGCTACATGAAAAGGGTGCCATCTAAACAATATTTTCTAACTTAATATATTGGTTTTATGCATCCTATCAGCCTTGCCATACTTATGCTGTTATTATAACTCAGCCAGACCATAACTTTTTATGTTCTTCAGTGAACATAAAGCCCAGCCCAGCATCTTCCTTATAGAAGGCGCTCAATACATACTTGTTCAATGGACAAATGTGTGCAAAGCTGTTTTAACCGAGAATGTGGTCACTTAGAGCATCAAAGCATAGTGGATTTTATGTCTCACCAAGCTTTACCTATAGCAACTTAGATTTCATTGAGAAATATATATATAATGGGTGTCTTTGAAGACAGTCTCATAGTTTCCTACTCCTACCTCCTGGTCAATAATTTTGCATCTAAACATTCACATTTGGAGCTGCTCTGTTTTGTTCAGTTCTTCTTATGTATTTCTCTGTAAATTCAATTTTTGCCTTTAGAAAATGAATTAAAGAGTTTTTAAATCATCCTATTAACATGTTGATATGGTATATTATCACTATTATTTCATATTGCTTTAATTCTTTGTTATTTGCCTATTCAGGCAAATGTAATATTTGAAAGGTGCCATCAAAATGAGATTCTATACAGATCCTAAAATTCAAATGGTAAATTAGTGCTTTCTTAGCAGCTGTGTTCTGTCACAAAAGACAGCCATCCCAGTGTCCTCCTGGAATGCCCGTGGGCCCTCCTACAAGTGCACTGTTAATCAGGCAGTGGGATCCCTCACACTGGATGTCTGAGATCCCCACCATCACTTCTGCAGCGTGCCTGCCTCCTCCTCTACCATGGACGACTCTGTGGGAGGGTTAAAGTATGACTCTCATCACAACATGATTGACAGCACAAAGTCTAAGAGGCTCCTCAGGATTCTCTAAAGGCCTTTGAGACAATGGGCACACCTACAGTGCCAATGACTTGTCCTGGGAGACAGAGTTTTAAGCAATTTAAAATGGTGCTATGCATATAGAATGATATATATATATATATATATATATATATATATATATATATATGAGGCTGTGAGTTCAGGTACATAACAAATAAACAATCGTATCACATTACTTAAAAATTTAAAAAATCGATTTCTGATTCTTTTCTAATTATAGCTTGGCCATGACAACCAACCAAGTATAAGAAGTTCAGAAGATTTCCATTTAAATAGTTTCAATAAGCCTCCAAGACAGTATCAGGTAAGCCTGAATTTTTAAAAGAATAAGGCTAGCTATTTGTAAAATTAATATTATCAATTAATATTAAAATTAATATTATCATGTTCTTTAAAAAAGAAGCATTAGGATATTTCTCAATATCAAAATAATGCATTAACTAAGCAAATATTTATTTAGTAACTATCATGTTCCAGGCACTTTGTAAGTGCTGGATTCATAAAGTTTTGGAATCATGACGCTTAGGTCTACATATTTGTTGTTAAAAAAGCCTTACATTGCTTTCTCTCTGTCTCTCTCTCTTACTATCCACTCTGCCTGTCAAAAAAAAAAGCAAACAAACAAACAAAAAAAAACCTTACATTGCAAAAAAACATGAAGAGTAAAAATAATCTCCTATCCCACCACTGAGAAATAAAAACTGCTTACTTTTAGTGACTGTTCTATCAGATGATTCCATGTGTGTATGTGTTGATTTTTACATACATTTTAATGTAATATAATGTATAATATATATTATACAAACAGGAATAGTATTTACATAGTACTCACTAAAGCCTATGTTTTTCACTCTAGAAATTTATGTTCCTACTAATTCCAATGGGTGTGTAATATTTCTATTTACATAAGCATATGAAAATTTATTAAAATAATCTGCTGTTGAATGGAAAATGAATGGTTTTTTCCCATGCTACTATAAGTAGTACTACTGTGAACACAAATATGTGTACTAAAATTGTTTCCTTAGGATAAGTTATTGAACATGGAGTTTTATTGTTCACTTAACTTTGGAGTTGGCCTATCTGGATATCCACCCAGGACTTCCTGCATGCAAGCTGAGTCTCCCAATTTTTATAAAAATTACTTACTTTTCAAAGGGGAACTGATAGAAATCAAGCAGGACAGCCCACATATTATAGTAAAAGCAACATTTACATGTTAGAAATGCAGGCACTAGAGAAACTAACCATTCCTAAATAACAACACACATAAAATCAAAATTGGCCACATTTTTCAGTGGGGCAGTAATATTTGATTCACTTCCCATTTCCAAAAGTGGTGCTGCACCCTTTCAACCTTCCCCATGAAATGGTTTTATCTTGCTTTCATACTTTTAAAAATAAAAGATAGAGCAATGGACACCAAAAATTCAATATTTGTTCCAAACCTACTCCTTTCTCAAGAAGTGGCTGTGAGTCATTAGCCCTGGTGATGTGAAAACTGCTTTCAAAAGAAAAATAAAACTTAGAAGTGTTCATTCGCTGCCAGCTGAATCACCTTAACTTTGATAGCCACGCCTTCCAAAGCTAAGGGAAGACTTGGAGACTTCTTCCCAGTGAGTGATTGGTCATGAATATTCAAAAACTGAGATGGATTTCTCCTTTCTCTGTCTAGAAAATAATGAAGAGGCTCATTAAGAGATATGTCCTGAAAGCCCAGATAGACAAGGAGAGCGACGAAGTGAATGAAGGTGAGTGGAGCCCATGCCAGGACGCAGGATCCAATGCAGAATTGAGGGAGAGCTGAGCAGCTGGGTGTGGTGAGAGGGAGCTTCAAGAAGAAGTGCAGAGCAGGCGCTCACTAACCATCAATTCTGTTAAAGTAGAAAGAGATGGGTTATTTCTCTACACTGGGGACAAATATAAATTGCCAGCTCAAAAGCTATTTTTATGGGAGATTGGAGAAAGGCGAAGGGCTGCTACCCCAACTCCTGCGGCAGTCACTACCATTTCCCTTTAGTTCACATTAGCAGCACTTTGTTATAATTTTGCTTTAATCTCTTTGTTCACCAAAATAGGTAATAGGGAAGATAGAAACCTACTCCGTTAGGATGTGGTTTCATTTGTAATGATTTAAAATACAGATATGCATGGAATTAGAACTGATTTCATCTTGTCCCAGAATCACTTGTCTCTGCATGGCATATTTACAATTCTCATCACTCTTGTTTACCAAAGGAGAACTGAAGGAGATTAAGCAAGACATCTCTAGCCTCCGCTATGAACTCCTTGAAGAAAAGTCTCAGAATACAGAAGATCTAGCAGAACTTATTAGAAAACTTGGGGAGAAGTTATCCTTGGAACCAAATCAAGAGGAAAGCAATAGATAATGCAAAGACTTCCTTAGCAATCTATATTTATTTGTTCACTTGAAGCCATATTACTTGCTGATTTATTTTTTTAAATACAATTGCCCACTTTTAAACAAGAAAAAGTTTGGGTTATCCTATCATCTGGAACCTTAATAGCTAAATTTTAGTGATTAAACTTTTTTTGTTCAGGCTAAAGTTGTCTTATGCTTGTTTGGTGAATTGCTTTCTTGGGTATGACTGTTGTGTTGATGTGATTGTCATGTAGTATCTGTCTGGGAATGGGTCAGAGATGGCAAGGGATTGACTTAGTTAATTCCCTGTGTGGTTTAACGTGAATTTCCCGCTGGTGACTTCTAATTTTGAACCATAAAGAAAACTAACCTATGACCATTTAAAGAATGCTGTTTACTCATCATCTGCCTTACTTAGCCCCCAAAGAAGTAAGATTGATGCTGTCTGTGCAAAACGGGCTGACATTTATGTTACATTCTGAGTCATCTTTTTAAAACATTACACTTAACAATTATAATGTGTTTCTTCAACTGAACCCTGAAAACATGGTCCAAGTATTCATGTGTGTGTGTGTGTGTGTGCGTGTATGTACACATGTAAAAAGCCTCACTGATTTCTTTTGTAGCTAATGTGGACATTCAAAAACTCTTTAAGTTGTATTTTTTTTTAAAAAAAAGATTTATTTTATTTATTTGAAAGAGTTACAGAGAGAGGTAGAGAGAGACAGAGAGAGAGAGAGAGGTCTTCCATCCGCTGGTTCACTCCCTAGATGGCCACAACAGCCAGAGCTGTGCCGATGCAAAGCCAGGATCCAGGAGCTTCTTCCAGGTCTCCCAAGTGGGTGCAATGGGAGTTTTTGCTATCCCAGACCATAGCAGAGAGCTGGATGGGAAGAGGAGCAGCTGGGACTAGAACCGGCACCTATATGGGATGCTGGCACTTCAGGCCAGGGCATTAACCCACTGCGCCACAGCGCCAGCCCCTAAGTTATATCTTTTAAGAGGACTGAAAAATTACTCTCAAAAAAGTATACTTATTGGAGAAGTACCAAAGTCACAATGTTATTTATTGGTTCAATTAAAGCACAATTTTGGACCATTTCTCAGGGCATTTATGGAAGAATTCTCACATTGGTTATTGAATGTAAAAGGGAAAATTATGTGGAAATTTTCAAATATTCATATTGTTTTCAATAGTTCCTGTTGTCTTCCCCAAATATGTAAAATAGAAATTTACACTCATATTCATTCACCAGAAGGTTATTACTTACTGATGATGTCAGGTGGCATCTTAAGCAAGTAAAAGAGAGAAACAGGTTCATCTCTTTTCCCCAAGACAATCAGCTTTCAGAGGATGCTGGACATTAACTGGAAAGGCTGCTTTTATATTCAGTAAAGGGAATCTTCAAATGCAAACTTGATTTCAAACATTAAATCATCATAAAAAAAATGTTTAGCCCTAACTTTGACTTAATTTAAATAAAAGAATTCTAGTGTAATCATGATCAGAAAATACAGCTAAAAATTTATATTCCGATTTTTGTATATATGCATATTAATTACTGAGAAATTAGTGATACAAAAAGTCCATTTATAAATGTTGTATGACAATAATTGAATTGGCAGTTGTGAAAAATTAACCTCATTCAAAATGCGCTATCAGCAAATTAAAATAATGGAACATCCACAAAGTGTTTGTGTTGTGCCATGCAGGAGACTGGCCTCCACGCCAAGGACTGTCCACTCCAGAAAAGATGTGCAGACTCCTCAGTATCTTTTCATTTAGCATAACTTCATAAGATAGCAGTTTGGGGACATGTAACAGGCATGGCCATGAGTTTCTGAGTAGAAGAAACTGCCTATCACCAAGTGGCCCCTATTATTGTTCCAAGTCCATGTCCTAAAGTCAGCAGACTTTACTCAAAGGACAGCTGAATGGCACCTCTTCTAATTTCCTTTCCATTGGAAGATGAAAGGTAAACCAAATGTAAAGAAAGATTTTTTTTCAAAGACTATTTTTTTTTTAATTTGACAGGTAGAGTTATAGACAGTGAGAGAGAGAAACAGAGAAAGGTCTTCCTTCCATTGGTTCACTCCCCAATTGGCCACCACGGCCGGTGCTGCGCCGATCCAAAGTCAGGAGCCAAGTGCCCCTTCCTGGTCTCCCATGTGAGTGCAAGGGCCCAAGCACTTGGGCCATCCTCCACTGCCCTCCCGGGCCATGGCAGAGAGCTGGATTGGAAGAGGAGCAACCGGCACTAGAACCGGCGCCCATATGGAATGCCAGCACTGCAGGCGGAGGATTAACCAAGTGAGCCACGGCACCGGCCCCGAAGAAAGATTTTTAAAATTCTATTATGAGCCTAACTAAAGGCATATCTCCAAGGACAGTCACAAGCCTCCAAGCCTTTGGCTTTAAATCTTATATTTGCATCACAGTCAGGCTCACATTTTAAAATAAAGTGATTAATAAGTTGAAGTGCTTTTATCTCAATTTCTCTGTAGCCTGTGAGCTGGTGTCCTCCGGAGTTCACGTCCAAAAGGATGATAGTGCAGTGACATTTGCTACTGTGACCACACAGCTACTCCCTGCAGGCCAAGCCTTGCCCACTCCTTCCTCTTCACTCCTCGCCTCCTCACAGCAGACCCATCACCAGTGAACAGGACAAAAGCCCTGTGTTTGTACACCAGTGCTTGGTTTTACTCTCTGTTCTCAATACTCTGAAAATGAGAAATAGCACAAATTCAATCTGATTTTACCAAACAAAACAGATGACAAGAATTGACTTCAATCTACAAGGGATGGAAAGGAATAGAAAATGAGGATCTGAACTTAGGGCTCTTGTAACCAAAGGAAAAATGGGACTTAATCTAACTATGAAGAATGTTTACTGAGCACCTATCATGTGCCAGGCACTGTGATAAATATTTTTCTTGCATAGTCAAATTTATTTTAATTCATGCTTATAAAACCTGTATATGGTAAACACTATCAATATCCCCATTTGGAAATGACACAACTGAGATGTGTAGAGGCTGGTATCTTACACATGGAGTAAATGTCAGAGCCAGGAATGACACCTATGCCTGCCTCGTATTTCCTGGTGGTCTGGATTGGCCCTAGTAGAAGTGGTTGTACCATTATGCAGTTTATATTTGGGTCTCTAGATGAGGAAAAAGAGACTATACGTGAACACTCCACCTTCCAGTATGTGCCCAGTCAAGTGACAGCAAGAGTATTAAGCAAAGAAGTCTGTGAGCAAAGAGATTTGGCTCCAAAGGGACTGCAGATGTAAAGGAAGAAAACATCTTTTTCTCATCCATCCTAGATCCATGATGATGAGGCCCCTAAATAATTTTTTTTAAAAAAGCAGATTAACAAGAGAAACACATGCAGATTTACTTAGTATAAGTTTCATGTAACATGGCAGCCTTCAGAAATGAAGGTTCAAATAAATAAACTTGTATTTTATGCCACGTTTGAGGGAGAGTACACTTGTGGAGATGCCTACGGCTAAGAGAATGTCACCCCGTGTCATGATTTGGAGGGAACTGAGCAAGGCCTGCCTGTCTGCACAGATTCTTCGCTGTGACCCCCACGTCTTCAGAGGTAAGCGTTTTCTCTTCCTCCCGATACGGGGAAGGCACTTCTGGAGGGAGGTCTGACGTCCTGCTTCCCAGTAAGATCAGGAGTCCTTCCTAGCTTTTGTAACCTGTGTCAGGGCAGAAGGTGAAGGGAAGAGGAGCATGACCTTCCCAATCTTGTCATTACCCAAATTTCTCAGTTTAAACTACTCAGATCTGGTTTTATTCTGTGATTCTCATTGTTCTGAAACTGAGAAATAGATTTTACTAGGCATGTAAAACAAATGAGCAGAATCTGCTTAAAATTACCAAGGATCAAAAGGAATAGGACAAGATTCTGAACCCATCTCCGATGGGGGAGGGCGTCCTGAATCCCATGATATTTATAAAAAACAAAGAATAAAGGATGGCGACGTTTATCCCAGGGCGGGGGATGGCCTGAGCAATAGCGGAAGTTCAGCATGAGCACACGATGCTAAGGCCCTCTCAGAGGAGCAGCCGTAAATACAGTGGCCATGAGTCAGGGAGGAGAAGGCATGGGCTCGGGAGCAAATGTTTTGACTTTATTTGGGCCGTCCAGCCCACCCTCCCAGGACTGTTTCAGTATGAAAGAATCTTATTGCCACATAAAGAGTGAAATGAGACCTTCAATTAAAATGGAGATACTCTATGTCAGTATTTGCCAACCAGGCCCAGTGATCAATCAGTCCCCTAATAGAATCACTGTCAGGATTGATCATCAGCTGCTGGCCAAGGAAGAGTCCCAGACACAGATGGTATTTCTCCAGGTGCACAGGCTTGGTTCTGACTTGAGCACAGAGCTGCAGTCTGCCTCTCTCCTTTGACAGTTTCCTTCATCACTATGAACCAAAGGGGGTTGAGGAGCATCATGCCAATCATTTGTGCAGCTCCGTGCAATGGTGCTAGATACGAGTTCCCACATGTGAGCGACTCTGCCCTTTGATGTAGGGAGCACAGGTTTCCGAGTGAGCAAGTTAATTAAAGGCTGTGCAGGAGTGCAGCCCAGCATCCTAAAATGGATGGATGTTGAAAATTCAGCTAAATATCTGTGATGGTACAAAGTGCTGACTCATAGTCTGAATCTCTTTTTTGTTTATGGCTGAAGTGAGAGATAGACCCTGAACTCTCTGAAAGACCTGGGCAATTAAGGAAATATACAATTTTTTTTTGTAAATTATTATCATGATTGCTTGAATTTTCTCCCTTACTCTATGTTTATAGCTGTAGCTATAAAAGTTTCCAGAGGAACATTTAAAAACACTTCCCCAGGATGAGTTTGATAAAACATCTTTCTTTTGGAATCAATTTTTTTTTTTATACAACTGACTAAATAGAGACATCGGCCACCTATATGATCTATATTTTTTTCATATTAGTATCATTTGATGGATAATCAATTTATCCACTCTTTGCACACTTCCATTGGAATGATTTATTGAACGCCATCTTACTGAATGATAGGGGTCATTTTCATCTATGAAATTGACTGTACATTCATAACAACCATGATATTTCCTAAATATAATGTTACCTGGGACACCGAAGGAAAAATCAAGAGAAAGATTGATGTCTTAGTCTATTTTGCCTACTACAACAAACACCCATAAACTAGGCAGCTCAGAAATAGTACACATATTTCCTCATTGTTCTGGAAGCTGGGAGGTGCAAGATCACAGCACTAGTAGATTTGGTGCATGGGGAGGGCCTGCTTCCTGAGACACAGGTGGAGTCCTCCGCCTTTGTCCCCCCCAGGTGGGAAGGGTGGGCGGCCCTCTGCAGCCTCTTTTGTAGGGATTCTAATCCCACCCATGAGGGCTTCTACCCCATGACCTAATACTCCCCAGTGGTACCACCTCCAAAAGCCACCACCTGTGAGAACAGGATTTCAACAAGCAAATCTGGGCAAGGGGGCTACAGACATTAGGACCACAGTAAAATAAGCTGAAAGTAGATTTTTGTAAAAATCAAAAGAATAAGAATTGAAGGAGGAGGGAGAGTAGGGTGGGACGTATCACTATGAAATACATGAAATTTGTTCACCTTGAAAAAATTAAAAATAAACGAAAAATGAAGAGACTTAAAAACATAAAAAGAACTGAGTATTTTTCATCTTTCTCTTCCTCTAGTGCCCACTCTGTAAGTCACAAGGCTTTTATCATTCTCCGCTGATCAACTATGGGGACAGTGTTAGCTCTCAGGAATGTACAAAACATCACAACATTTTTTCCCCTAAATCATGAGAGAAAACTTTGATGCTGACATTCAGGAAGTGAGTATTGAATTTCACTGCCCCGCATTGCATTTTGTTCCTACTTATTGTCCAAGAATACAGATGCTCGTATCACCATAAGAATGCTCTTTTCAGAATAAATTAAATTCACTTATTATCATGTCTCATGCTAAGAGAACTATGGCAATGCTCTGCCTTTGCCTTAACCTTTTCAGTAGTCTGTGATTCAGCCATTTGACATTTACCTTTCACTCTTCAGAAAATGGACTTTCATTGGAATAATTGGAAAAGGTCAAATTTTATAGCATTTTCTTGTATTTAAAAAAACATGGGGGCCAGTGCTGTGGCGTATTGGGTAAAGCCACCACCTGCAGTGCCGGCATCCCATATGGGCACCAGTTCAAGTCCCAGCTGCTCCACTTCCAATCCAGCTCTCTGCTATGGCCTGAGAAAGCAGTGGAGGATGGCCCAAGTCCCTTGGCCCCGCACCAGTGTGGGAGGCCCGGAGGAAGCTCCTGGCTCCTGGCTTCGGATTGGCGCAATTCCTGCCATTGCGGCCAATTGGGGAGTGAACCAGCGAATGGAAGACCTCTCTCTCTGTCTACCTCTCTCTCTCTGCCTCTCCTCTCTGTGTAACTCTGACTTTCAAATAAATAAGCAAATCTTAAAAAAAAAAAACATGAATGTGTTGTCATGATGTTGCTAAGTTTGTTAGCATGTTTAAGAACACACACACACATACATATGTATGGTCTGCCATGAGGTATAACAACCACATAAAACACACATAAGAGGGTACATCAAAAAGTTGCTGGAAATGGAACTAAAAGAAGTTTATTTTGGTGCAATAAAATAAAATCCATGCATATGAGAGGTTTTTGAAATATTCATGGATGCATTATAAAAATTATTCATGGATGTAAAAAATGTGCCATAATAAACTTATCTTTTAACTCCATTTTCGATGAACTTTCTGAAGCATTATTTGACCAAAGACATCTTTCAAAGCATAGATATCTACCATCCTAGAAAAATTATTGTGCTTATATAGATTTATTTTCCTTTTCTCACGTGTCCCTTCTTTTTTTCCTTCATTTCATTTTCCCCCCACACACACTTTTCTTAGTCTCTATGCGTTATCTATCTCTTCTGAGTTCTTTTCAGCTCAGTGGTTCAGAGCACAGGATCTGCAGCCAGAAGGCATGAGCTCAAAGCCCAGATGTGACAACTACCAGTTGTGCGCACTGTGGCAAGTGTCAACTTTCCTGAGCCACCTTATCCCATTTTTACAGGAGAAAAATTGAGTATCTTCTGTATTGAATTTTTGTGAGGATGAAATGAGTTAATAGCATTTAGGCTTGGAGAATAGCACTTGGCACATGGTAAGCCTTCAGTTAGTGTCAGCCATTGTGGAGAAGGCTGTGGCTGACACCTCCACAGTTCCCTTTCTCACCATGTCTTAACTCACCCTCTCCTAATCCATATAAGAATGAACGGCATGTAGATTTCTACTCAGGTATCCCTATAAGTTGGTACACACTGTCTGGAGCATCATACTAAGGACTCTAAGGCCATAGTCAGAATCCATAGGACATAATGACATAGAATTAATAATGCTTGCCATTGCTTGCCAAGAACACATACTCGTTATTCTTGAGAAAAGATAAATCACATTGGAGCAAGATGTGGGAAAAGTTGGCACCTTTATTACTTTTGATCAGAATAATTTTGTATCATTTATTTTTAAGATTTATTTATTTGAAAGAGAGTTATAGAGAAGGAGAGGCAGAGAGAGGGAGAGAAGTCTTCCATCCGCTGGTTCACTCCCCAAATGGCCACAATGGCTGGAGCTGGGCTGATCCGAAGCCAAGAGCCAGGAGTTTCTTCCTGGTCTCCCATGTGGGTGCAGGGACTGAGGACTTGGGCCATCTTCCCCTGCTTTCCCAAGCCATAGCAGAGAGCTGGATTGGAAGTGGAGCAGCTGGGACTTATACTTGCACCCATATGACATGCCAGCACTGCAGACAGTGCCTTTACCCACTATGCCACAGCACTGGACCCTTGTATCATTTTGTAATAGCATTATATGTGCCATATAAAATCCTGCTCAGGAAACTTGCATTTGAAACTTCTGGTACTCATTGCAATATCCTGGGTGCTACTTCCAGTAGGAGCACTAGAAACAGAACACAGTAGCCCATTTATAAGTAACAGATCTAGTTAATACACGTTACTTGAGTTATTTATCTTAGGGAGTCATATAATACTCATGTCAGATGGTTGAAATTTGAGAAATTCTTCAACATGCTTAAAGAAGGAAAGGAAACCCGGATTAATTTGTATTAGGTTTAGTTACCTGACCCAGCTTATGGTTTCATTGTATTCCTTACATATCAAACTGTGTAAGGAAGCCTGGACATCGTCCAGGCATGGACTGTGTGGTTCCTGATTCATTCCCATCTCCCTCTTGACTCTTGACTCATTCACTTCATACATTTTATTTAATAAGAAAGTTCTCTTTGGGTCCAAGGAGTAGGAATAAATAATAATCACGAGTCAGCTTTTTCTTTTTAACTCAAAAAAGATCAAGGACCTCTGCCACCTTTTGGATGGCATCAATCAGGGCAAATCAGAAGTCCTCAATACTGTTTGTGGTTTGGAGAAGTGTTTAATATGTCATAGTATTAGAGTGGTTTTTCTTTTCTTTAGCAAACCTTTTCATCCAAGCAATCTGGCCTCGGGTTGTGACAATATGAGGACATAAAGATGTTTTCTAGCAACTCATTTATGCCTAGTGTTGGAATCCAGACATGAATTGTAAACTATCTGCTTCTGACTGTAGCCACTGAGATAATTTACTTGATTTCCAATTCCTTGTTCTCTAAGAAGGCAACAGGCCAGCAGCCTTTATTTTAGAATAGTTTGAGGGGCCGTTGCTGTGGTACAACAAGTTAAAGCCCTGGCCTGCATATGGGCACCGGTTTGCCTCCCAGCTGCTCCAATTCCAATCCAGCTCCCTGCTGATGTGCCTGGGAAAGCAGCAGGAGATGGCCCAAGTGCTTGGGCCCCTGCACCCATGTGGGAGACCGGAAGAAGCTCCTGGCTCCTGGCTTCGGATCAGCTCAGCTCCAGCCATTGCAGCCTTTTTTGAGGAGTTAACCAGTGGCTGGAAGACCTCTCTCTCTCTCTTTGTCTCTACTTCTCTCTGTAACTCTGTCTTTTAAATAAAATAAATCTTTAAAATTAAATAAATCTTTTTTTTTAAAAAAAGAATAGATTGAGAATTGGAAAAATATCCATAAAAATACGTGATCAGAAAATTAAAATAATGCAGCACTCAGTGTGTCTTTGCATGGAGTGTTGAATGCCACTTTCGTTCCAAAGCCTTCTATGTGTCTCCATGCTTAGTGAGCTCCTGGGACTTTGTGAGCGCTCAGCAACACGTGGTTTATTCAGTCATTTCCCTAAAAATTAAAACAATAACTGAGACATGTTTCTGCCCTCAAGGAATTCTGAATCAAACTTGCAGCCTGTTAAACGCTGTGAAAGCCCCCAGGAAGAGCACGGAGGAAGGCATAGGGGCTGAGGAGGTGGGCTGATGCTTCAGTTCACAGAGTCTTCTGGTTGGACGTAATGTGCCTTTTGGAGAAGCCTGTGTGTAGATGGAGGCATGGTTACTTCCCAAAGATCCTAACAAAGAAATTCACATGCCAGCGACTTATGAAGAAATGGGGCCAGGAAAAATGGATCTAGAAGGCTGAAAGCAGAACAGGGGAGGAGAAAACCAAAAACTATGTGATGCAGGCAGAATTCTGCTAATGATGACAGCAACCTGGTCCTTGGGGGGAAACTTGAAGTTTTACATCTCAGCTGGACTTCCGTACTCCTTTCCCCATCAGTCATTGGTGAAGGGCTGTTTCACGGAAGGTCAAGTCCAAGGCCTTTGCAGCAAAGCCTCCTGTAGCCCAAGAGCAAGCCTGCAGGGAGACTGGCAGGTGCAGGCATTACCAGCAAACACCCACAGACAATGGAGAGGAGCACCAGCAGCATCCACTCCACCCAACGTACAGTGCCAAGGACAAGATTCTTTGTTACCAGGTAGTACATCAAGTTCCAAATGCTATTTGGTTTCTGTGGAAGCAATTTGAGACACAATATCTAGTTGGAGTTCACTACGGAGATGGATTGGATCCTCTTGAAATTAAAGAACACCTCAGTTACCTGGAGTTAAACCAAGTGATGTCTGGACCCTCCAGGTCATTTGACAAGTGGCTGCTCACTCCGGTTTTTTAAAAAAATGAGTTTCAGGGGGTAATCTGCATTTACATTCCTCCTCAGGAGAGGGTAGGCCCTTCGTGGTGGCCACCAGCAGTTCTTCCTTTTAGTGCAGGTAGAATATTTTCCTCAGAAATGCAATTTTAATGGGGCTTGTAATTAATCAACTATCAACACTCACCTGAATAAATTTACCTGGATCTCTGAAGAATGAGTCCTGGGGTGGCTATAATGCAAACTGAGACACTCACATCTCTTGCTGGAGTCTCCAAGTTCAACGCCAGCTCTGGCTCCTGATTCCAGCTTCCTGACAACACAGACCTGGGGAGGCAGTGGGGTTGGCTCATGTAGTTTGAATTTCTGCCTCCATGTGGAAGACACAAATTGAGTTCTCAGCTCCTCACTTCGACCCAGCTCAGTCCAGGCCATTCTGGACATCTGGGGAGTGAACTAGCAGATGACGTCTCCTGCTCTCTCACTTTCTCTCTTTCTCCTCTCCCTCTTAAATACGTATTTTCTTTAAAAAAGAAAGAATCTGAAAATTGGTAACTTTACCCATGTGAGTGTCTAAGCAAAGATTCAAATGATAGGATTATTTTGTTAGGCCACTTTATTCCCTTAAAACCAAGAACCCCTAACAGTGCCTCTGAGCTGCAGTGCAGCAGGGATATCTTAGATAGCTATGGAGAACACAAGAGCCAAGAGCAGCCTTAGTAAAGTGCAGTTCAGAGTACCAATGACAAACTGCCTGCCCTGAACGTGGCCTTGTTAACAGTTCTCATATTCCTGTTTCCACCCAAAAAAGACCCTGCAAAAACCTTGAAGACTCACAACCCACGGGGTTAACTCATAGGCAGTGTCAGAAGTCCTGGCACATAGTGGGTGCTAAGAAACTGTGCACTGAATGAGTACATTCAGTTGAATGAACTCTCTGTTTGGTGCCACTTGAAGCCCCACTGGGGCTGACAGCTGCAGCCTGGGATGGGAAAAAAGTGCACTGGGACCCCAAGCAGAGAAAAACTCCTAAGGAGACTTCAGGACTTACTGGGCAAACCTTTGGGTGTGGGTGTCTCAGGAGCCTTCTCCAGGCTCAGTCAACATTGAGATTCAGTGAGGGGCCCAGGGGTCTCTGGTGCTTGGGGAGCGGGGTCTGTCCACCCGCCCCAGGAATCTGCCTCGAGACGGCCAGGAAGAGCACACGGGTTCAGCCTGACTTTGGCTCTCTTTGTTTCCTTTGTATCTGGATGCTGGCCAGACCACACGGTACTCTATCCAGAGCGGGAGGTCACAGTGACACGGCTCAGGCAGGCTGGTGACAGGCCTGGGAGGAACCGGGCAGGAAGCAGCCCGGCCTGCGGGTGTTGATTCCTGCGGCGGTGTGGTTCAGAATAACACACACAGTGTCAGGGACGGATCTGGAGAGACAACCATCCCCCACCAACCCCGACACGGCCACCACCACCTCTTCTGGGAGCTTTCCTGGGGCCCATTCACTTCCGCAAGGAAGCTGTAGGAAACTGCCTCTCTTGTGAGGTTGCAGCAAGGATTGAAGATGAAGATGTACGTGAAGTACTCGGTCCCCGAGGATCTCACGAGTGGGCGTCTCTGCCGGGAAGTGGGCGGAGATGGTACCTTCTACACCTCCTACATCAGGCCTGCCCCTACACCCAACTCAGTTTTGACTTGCTACCCCTGCTTAGAAAATAACCCAGGACAGGCCTTGGGGTGTGTGCTGGAGCTAGCCAAGCCTTAGGCTGAGGGGAGAGCAGACCACACTTGCGGGGGTGGGATGACTCTGGATTGGAGCCACGACAAGGCCAACACACTCCATGCTTGTCTACACTCCTTGGTTTGTGTGGGTCTTGACCGAGTTTTGCCTGCCAGTGCCCCATGGGTGTCACTTTCCAGATGCAACTGCCCTGGGGGTGCAGCTTTATCCTGGGCTGCATTCCCAGACTCCCAGGGTCTGGCCAGTAGGGCATTAGTCCTTTGCAGCCCAAAGTCAGCTGGGTCACCTCCCCTCTGGCACAACTCCACTGCTGAGTCTCAAAGACACGGGCACTCTTACACCTTGCCCGACAGGACCGCTCCCTCGCTACCTCTGTATGAGCCTCTTGAGCTCCAACTCCAGCGTCCCTTGTGCCTCTGCGCCCCACCAGTGACATGGTGCTGCGAGCAGCCAGTCTGGGATTCATTTACTGCATGGCAAACATGCTTTCAGAGCCTAGCAGGATAGGCTTTTTTTTTTTTTTTTTTCTGCCAAGAGCCATTCGGATACTTATAACTTCATTCACGGGCCATCAAATTTATCGATGCAAAACTGATATAGATTCATTAAATTTGGAGTGCTGCCTGTGGTTGCCTTGGCAGGGCCAGATTAAATGACTTTCTGGGCCTTATACAGCCCGCAGGCCAGATGTTCCCCACCCCTAACGCGAATGCACGAGGTGCCAGCCTAGGGATGAAGGGTGCAGGGAAAGACTGTGCCTCCTCCTGGAACTTGCAACCAGCAAAGGCAAATGCAGCAAGAAACATCATGTATTTAAGGTGCCATGTGCTTGGGAGAAAATCAAAGTTTAGGGAATTGCAGGTTTAAATGGGGTGGTCAGAAAAGGCCTCATGGGAACATCGGCAGGAGGTGGAGAGGACGCTGAGCAGGGCATTCTGGGGGCACAGGGACCCCAAAAACCAAGACACAGGAAGAGTGTGTGTGGACTTGACTACCAGGAGGAAGGCAGGTCTGGTCAGAGGAGAGGAGGGGACAGTAGGAGGAGTACTGGTCATGGAGAGCCTGGAAGGCCCAGGCTTGACTCTGAGTGGATGGGAGAGCTGTTCTCCTGTCCTCTGCCTGCGGCCTGTCTCCAGAGAGCCCACCCTGGCCCTGCCTTCCCTCCTCTGAGGCTGCTATGGTGCTGGGAGCATCATAAGTGATGCTTGTGTCTCAAAGAAGACCGACCAGCAGTGAGTCCTCTGCTGACGCACCTGCAAGAGCTGAACTGTTGGGGCCAGTGCAGGGGCAAGGTAGGCTAAGCCTCTACCTGTGCTGCCAGCATCCCATACAGGCGCATCGATTCTTGTCCTGGCTGCTCCACTTCCGATCCAGCTCCCTGCTAATGTGCCTGGGAAAGCAATGGAAGACAGCCCAAGTCCTTGGGCCCCTGTACTCACATGGGGAGATGCAGAAGAAGCTCCTGGCTCCTAGCTTCAGATCAGCACAGTTCCAGCCATTTTGGCCATTTCGGGAGTGAAGCAGCAGATGGAAGATCTGCCTCTGTCTCGCCCTCTCTCTGCCTGTAGCTCTACCTATCAAATAAATAAATAAAATCTCTAAAAAGAAGAGAAAAAAAGAGGGCACTGACCTGTTGCACAACCTGGGCCATGCCCTACACCCCCCTCCCCCAACCAAACACACCCTCCTGCTCCCACCGCTGTCTGGGGAATCTCTCTCCCCTGTTTCTCCCATCCTGTCCCCGTAATTTCTCTGACATCCTTTCTTTTGCCCCTGGGGTGCCGTGAGGCCAGTGCCAGCCTTGGGGTTCTCTAAACACCTGATAGAAGCTCAGGTCAGCAGATACTTGGCTGCCTATATCCTGTCTCTCTCTGCCAAGAAATGGCAATAAAAAACAGTATAGTGCCTACTTCAGGAATTAAAGGCCAAGGAAAAAATCGCTTTAAAAGAGGCATTTGAAAACCTCCGCTTTTCTCCTTGCAGTTGACGAACTTGCGCCCACATTTTAGCCCACACCACAGGAGGTAGGTGACTGAAGCCAGCCAGGGCCAGGATAAGCCCTAATCACCCTAATCGCGATCTGGCGCCACCCTGTGGCGGCGGACGGGCGGTGGCGCAGCTCTTCCACGAGCGGGCCGGCTCCCAGGGGAGGAGCAGCAGGGCCCAGGCAGCCTGTGCTCCAGCTGCGGAGCCATCTGCCAGATGGCCTGGAGCGCCGTGACACGGACTGCCACTGCTTTATGAGGTCAGGGGTGGGCTCTAATAACCCTGCTCATGATTATGGCGTTTGAGATGGGACCCTGAAGGCCATCTGAAGAGCAAATGCGAGTCGTTCCATTACATCATCTTCCCCAGCAAAGAGCGCTACCGAAAGGCGATATTTGGAGTTTGCAAGCAACTGCATTGCAAGAACACCGGGCATATCTAAAAATAATAAAAATGGCCAAACTGAGAAGACAGCTATTTTATCATTTCTAATTATTACATTTTCAAAGTTCTTATGGTAGAGTAATATGAGTCAGCAATAGCTGTCTTCTATTAAACACACATAAATGCCAGATTCAGCACTCGATCTTGTGCCTGCATTATCTCACTGAATCTTCATGATGACTGTAAGATGCAGATATTCATGTAGCTATCAAGGATGAGAATATTCAAGACAGATCAAATGAAGACAGAGCAAATGAATCAAAAAAAACGATATGTGGTACCATTGCGATTTAAATACCCATCTGTTTGGAAAGTATCAGTGAAGTGGAGGGAGTGCAGATGGAGGAGTTAAAATGCCTTCATCCCATGCTGTGGTTGCTTTTGTGGATGGAGGGCGGTTTGCACACATTAATGGTGTTGCATCGGGTCTGTTATAGCATTGCAAAAATGGAAGCATTTCAGCTCCACTGCAATGCCCATTCGAAGAAGCACAACAACTCGCCCCACGCACTAGTCCAGGCCATCAAACAGGGGTCTGCAGAACTCAGGTAATGGAGTCACACCCTGTCACGTCCAGACTTAACGAAGACAGAATATTCATTTTGGTTGTCTCCGAAGGTCTAAAACTGTGAGACTAACACAGAGAGCTCTGTTCAGGAGAGACCTTTAGTTTTGCTTCTTGTCTATTTTGAATACCTCTGTGTTCCCTCATCACATGCATTAAAGCAAAAGCCAGCTCTTCTGTAGGAAGAACATGGAATCTGAGCTGCACGGCTGAGCAAAGATGTATGCAGCTACATGGATGCCATAAGTTTGCTTAATTCCTCTTGCCACTGGTTGAATGCAATACTTTACAAAGCATGTGAAAAGATGTGTTAGGAGTCACTGTGTCCCTTGGTTACTTTCACAGGAGTATTTTGATCTCATCTGACCATTAAAGTCCTACTTTTGATACTCAGAGTAAGAAAATAATAGCTGAGCAGCTCCCACATACTTTACTTCCTTTTTCCCTTTGAGTGTGCTTTATGTCATAGCTTAACATCTTTTCTGATTTAATCCTCACGACAGTCCCCATATAGAGGCCATTGTTCTCGTTCAAGACCACGATTCTAATCCCAGCTCTTTAAGGCCAAGGTCAGTACTTTGCGCATAGCAACTTGTAATTACAAAAGAAGAGAATCTTTTCAAGGGGAAGAGTGTTGAAGCAGTCCTCAAACTCAGGTCAAGTTGCTCCTGTCAGCAGGGAAGTCAGGAAAGGAACAAATTGTCTTTCAGTTTGACAAAGATGGAAGCAAAAAGCAGACTGACAAAAGAAAACCACCAGAGGGCGCCCATGCCCCTTCTTGTAGATAGGATTCTACAAGAAAGATGTTCACCTGTCTGGCCTAAAGGAAGAGAAGGTTCAGCTGGGAGGTCCCACTTCATAGTTTCTGCATCTGCTTTTCATGGAATTTAGACTAGTAATAATAATTACCTACAAGCAAACCGGGAGCTGAGCTTTATGGATACAAATCACTTGATATTGCTGAAACTATCTTAAAAGGATTTTTAAAAACTCACTAGAAGTGGGTTTTTAAGGATTGATTTATTTATTTGAAAGGCAGAGTTACAGAGGGAGGAGAGACACAGAGAGACCTGTGTTCTGCTGGTTCACTCCCCAAATGGTTGCAGCAAGCAAGGCTGGGCCAGGCCGAAGCCAGCTTATTTGGGGGTCTCTGACGTAGATGCGAGGGACCCAGAGACTTGGGCCATCCTCCCCTGCTTTCCTGAGGGCATTAGCAGAAAGCTGCATCGTAAGTGGAGCTGCTGGGACCCAAACTGGCACCCACATAGGATGCCAGTGTGGTAGATGGTGGCTTAACCCACTGCACCAACAGCACTGGCCCCTAAGGGGGAAAAACAACACCTAAAAGATGACTTCCATGGAATAGTTTTAATTTCCTCTTTTAGGGACAGATAATTAGTCTGAATAGTCAGTTGTTTCCTATACTGCCAGAAAAATCCAGTTTAAATCGATACAGAATGATCCCCATCTCCCTAGGTCAACCACCCTTCTCATCTGCTTACCTCACAGTGGTTGAGTGGGCGAGTGGGCGAAGCCTCTGCTTAAACACCCCTAATGGCTCCAAGGTGATGTCCACACTCCCCAGCCACCATTCCTGCTGTGGTTTTGAGCTGCCTGCTTATGTGTATCAGAAATAAGCACCTCAAAGATACACCATCCGTGATGTGTAGATTCGTCTTCTGCCACTGGTTACAGCCTTACTCATAAAAACCTGAATGAACTAAGGAGGTGCTGGCGCCGGCTCCCATTAGGAGTAACAGGTGAAACTGAGCTATGGAAAGTGGAATAAGGAGCAGCTTACGAATAAGGAGAGACATTCATGATAACCTCTGCTCTGGTGTGTAATTGCTGCCTATCAGCAGCAATGGTTTTCCCCTGCCTTAATTAGGGAAAGAAACAGGCCTTGAGATCTTCCTGCAGGATGCAAAGAGAGCATGAAGGAGGCAGAGAAAAGAACAGCAAAGATGCTCTAATGGGTTTTCCATATCCAGGTTGATTGTTGAGAAAGGCAAGAACAGCTTGTTCTATTCTGGGTAGCATGAGCACTGTAATTTGTGACAGCTATAGGTCATGTATCTATTTTTCTGTCTGATGAGGACAAGGAGCAGCTGGTGGCTGGTACAAACTCAGATTGGTTTGTTCAGGCCATGAACTATGGGGATAGAACCTTGGTTGTCAATCTGAGGCATAAAAAAGATAGCGTATACGGGTAAGGCTTGCATATCTGTGCAAACTTAATTGGAGCTAACAGGTTTCTGACTCCAGGTGGGAAAATGAAGCTGGATGATTCTAAAAACTGTGCTTCATTTCTTCGTGGTCTAAAAAGATGGTGAGTTTTACAGCTCCGTCATAGTCCTTTGCTTCCTTTATGGCTACCTTCAATGTGGCTAAGTCTAATTAACATCAGTTGAGCTTTTATTCAATCTCTGGCACTGTGCTAAGCACTGAAGTAGGGAGATGAATGTGACACACTACCTGTTCCTGCAGGATGAGTTTAACACGGAAGATAGACAAATAATCAGCTGGGCTGAAAATTACGCTAATATATCTGTGCACAAAAGCTGCAAAGATGCAGTACAGAGAGGGAGTGATGTACTCTGCTGTAGAATAAGGAAGGTTGTAGAAAACTTCTCAGTTGATGGGCATGAGAATATCTTATTAAGGAATGCAAATTTCTTTCCAACACATCATCCTAAATTTTCCCTCCTGCAAGTGGATTTAGAAAGTGTTGACGGTGGAAAAGCCTATTTTATCATCACAGGTGGAGATGGCTCCCAGTGTGTGCAGAGTCTCCCATGCCTCACACTAAGCCTGCTGCTTTACTGCCTCCTTGTAGCCATCACCCTCCTTGCTCAAGCCTCCCAGCTGGCAACATCAGCCTCATGGTGGCCTTAGGGTCTGTGGTCTGAGCACCCCCCTTCACTTCATGATATATTTTTTTAATATTACAATTTTTCTGTGATTTTTATTGGATTTCTTTTGGCTACCAGAAGATGCCGGCACAGGTATCTGGCCAGGGCGTTCCTGTTTTTTGCAGGCCAGAAGTGCTGATGGTTTCCTTAGGAAGAAGGCGTCGTCAAAACTCCCTGCACTGAAGCCACGGGGTGACTGCATGGAGTTAAACTGGATCATTTTTTAAGTCGAATGCACAGGATTTCCTGGCATCCTCTAGTTTTTAATGTGACCATTAATACTGTCCTCCTTTTTTCTTTGCAGTTCTTAGCCAGGCCTTCCACTACCTCTCATTTTACAAACCCCTGCTGTACCTGCCAGTTCTACCACAACAAACAGGCCTCTCCACAGACACTGCCATGTTTCTCTGGGCAGAGGGGGAGACACAGGGGGAGAGGAAAGGCTGTGATGTCTTATCTTACCCATATAGGAGTAGCAACTGGCAATGTGGTTTCCTTTTTGGGAACTGATGCAGAAGGAGCAGCATAAAGATAGAAAATAAGTATTGTGCATTGGAAACATTTCATAATTTTGGAATAAAACCATGTCCTCAGATCCTCAGTGGAGGGAAGTCAGCCATAAATACTTAAATATTGAAATAAATCCTCAAAGGTAGATATACAAAATTTGTGGAATCTGTTTAAGAAATTCCATGCATGGCCAGTAAAGCCTCCACCTGCAGCACTGGCATCCCATATGGGCACCAGTTCGAGTCCCAGCTGCTGTATTTCCGATCCAGCTCCCTGCTAATGCACCTGAGAAAGCAGCAGAGGATGACCCAAGCATTTGGGCCTCTGCATCCATGTGAGAGACCTGGAGGAAGCTCCTGACTCCTGGCTTTGGCCTGGCCCAGCGCCAGCCATTGTAGCCATTCTCTGTCTCTGCCTCTCTGTAACACTGCCTTTCAAATAAAAGAAAGAAATTGCATGCAACAATTTTTCCCAAACCCTACATCCCTAGGATTTTCAGTATCAGCCAAGCACTTCAATCTTTACCCTTTGAGCTGTATTCTCTGCTTGAGTCCTGTTGTGCTGATCTACCTGGAAAAGAGCCCCATACGCCAGGGAGTCGGTGAGAAGGCTGCTCACTCAAAAGCAGCGCAGTCTGTGTTCACATCATAGCACCTGCCAGGAAGCTTCTGAATGGGACGCCTCCTGGTGGGATTGGCCAGTCACCGGATGGCGAGGTAAACCACGACTGAGGAGGCTTTCAAACACATGGGCAGTGTGGCCTCACGGCCTGCGGTGTGTCACCTAAACCAGAACAGTTGATTTAGCAAAAGCGTGAAGGTTTCTTTTAGTGTTGCCAAAGGAGATACTCAGGGACATAATCCAACACCTCCCTTTGCCAAATACAAATTGTGATCTGTTCTTCTCAGTTTCCATGAACTATATTTTTTTGATGAAATTCAATTGAATTTTGGGGTGGTTGGGGGCAGGCAGGAACCAAAATAATGAACCGCACAGCTCCCAGTCGGGATCTGGCAACGCTGACAGCTGAAGGCAGGAACTAAATACTCCTAGGTTACTGCAGAAGCATCCAGCACTTAAAAATCAAGCTGTGGGACTGGCACCGTGGTGCAGTAGGTGAAGCCTCCACCTGCATATGGGTGCCAGCTCATGTCCTGGCTGCTCCTCTTCGATCCGTTCTCTGCTATGGCCTGGGAAAGCAGCTGAGGATGGCCCAAGTGCCTGGGCCTCTGCACTCACGTGGGAGACTTGGAAGAAGGCCCTGGATCCTGGCTTCAGATTGGTTCAGCTCTGGCTGTTGCAGCCATTTTTGCAGCAGATGAGAGAACTTTCTCTGTCTCTTCCTCTGTCGGTAACTCTGCCTCTCAAATAAAATAAAGAAAATCCTTAAAAAAATGAAGCTGTGGCCAGCGCCGCGGCTCACTAGGCTAATCCTCCACCTGCGTTGGCGGCACACCGGGTTCTAGTCCCGGTCGGGGCACTGGATTCTGTCCCGGTCGCTCCTCTTCCAGTCCAGCTCTCTGCTGTGGCCCGGGAAGGCAGTGGAGGATGGCCCAGGTGCTTGGGCCCTGCACTCGCATGGGAGACCAGGAGAAGCACCTGGCTCCTGGCTTCGGATCAGCGCAGCGCACCGGCCACAGCTGCCAGTAGAGGGTGAACCAATGGAAAAGGAAGACCTTTCTCTCTGTCTCTCTCTCTCTCACTGTCCACTCTGCCTGTCAAAAAAAAAAAAAAGAAAGGAAAAAAAAATGAAGCTGTTCCCATTGCTGATAGCTCTGGTTGCAGGAAGCTCCATGGATGGGCAACAGGGCTCAGCCATACCCCAGCTGAGTCTTCTCTTTTTTATTTTATTTATTTATTTATTTATTTTTGACAGGCAGAGTGGATAGTGAGAGAGAGAGAGACAGAGAGAAAGGTCTTCCTTTTTGCCGTTGGTTCACCCTCCAATGGCTGCTGCTACCGGCGCACTGCGCTGATCCAAAGGCAGGAGCCAGGTACTTATCCTGGTCTCCCATGGGATGCAGGGCCCAAGGATGTAGGCCATCCTCCACTGCACTCCTGGGCCATAGCAGAGAGCTGGACAGGAAGAGGAGCAACCGGGACAGAATCCGGTGCCCCGACCGGGACTAGAACTCGGTGTGCTGGCGCCGCTAGGCGGAGGATTAGCCTGTTGAGCCACGGCGCCGGCCGCCCAGCTGAGTCTTCTTATGGGACAGGCACAGTGCCTTCCCTCCTTACCAGCAGCCTGGAATTCTGTGAGTGCCAGTCCCTGAGACAGGGCTTGTGGAAAGTTACCACGCAGAAATCGGGACAGACTCTAGGGTCCATGCCCTCTCCCTCTTGGAGATTCCTAATCCTCTTAACCATCTTTAAGACCCCGAGCATCCTAAAGTCAACATACTTTATTTTTTTGCCTTTCCTTTTACACATATATATTTGTATTTATCCAGTGTTTTCTAAATTTCTTTGCCCATAGATACAGTTTTGCAGAACAACTATTAACATCTCAAGGAGTCAGGGTTCCATGATACACACTTTGGGAGCACACGGAAGTAGCTTGCACCTTGCACAGCACAGCCACCCAGTGAGGCGGTCCTCGGGGTGAAGAGGATGCTGGGGATGGTGGCATGAGTTCATGATTGAGGAGCTTCAGGCAATACTGCAGTGAAAGCCTCGATATTGACCAGGTGATCCCTTGCTCCCACTAAGGGTGTGAGTGATAGAAGTGATTATTAATTGCAGCTCAGATGGAAGGGACTAGCTCAGTGGGGACTCTCACTTCTAGATGTTTCCAAGGCAGCTCTTCCTGCCAAATGCCAAAATCTCTGAGAAGGGTAGAGGCTGAAGTCTTTGCAGAACCACACAAGGATGCATCCAGGGTGGGCGCTATGTGGGAACAGGCATTACGGTCCCTTAGGAGGTCACTAGAACATTATGAAGAAGCACGGGGAAGGAGCGAGACTCGCCTCTGGGCATGGGACCACCTGGGCCCATGGCCTGCAAACTCCCTTTTGTTTTCATAATCACCAGTTGAAAACTGATTTGGAAGGAGAGCCCCTAGGAGAGGAGAGAATTGGAGCCCTCTGACCTCGGATGCCTAAACTGGGGCTCACATTTCCCAATTCCTGCTGTAGTCAGCATTACAATCTGACTAGCGCAGTGCAGGGGTGGGAAGCTTGGGAAATAAAATTCTTTTGGGAACAAACAACTCATCACATGAAGTTGTTTACCAGGGATTTGGTGGTGGGAGGCGGGAGGAATCCATTAAGAAAAACAAGCCCTTAAGGAGTTTGTTTTGTTTCTTCACTCTTTCTGGCTTTTTTTCCCCCTGTCTAGACTAATGACAAAAGGTCCTGTGTTGGATAGGACGCTCCTAAACACAGACATCAAAATGAGATTTTCCGTACAATAGATTTCTTGGGAGAAATGTCAGTAAGGTTATAGGGGAGGGTAATGAGAGATAGGCACCTGTGAGAAAGAGGGGGTAAGACGGACAATCAGGCGGGAGGGGACTGAACCTGCCGCAGACCACGGAGCAGCTCTGAGGATGTTTGGGCCAGGCCAAGGGCGAGTGCTTCAGCCAAAGCTGCCTGCCGGGGCATGGATCATGGAGCAGGAAGCTTGGTGCTTCCTGCAAGCTGCTTCAGTACTCCAGCCAAGATGCAGGAGTGAGCCTGCATTTAACCCACACTTTGCTCAGTCATTGGCTGGGACAGCCCCTGCCAGTGTGGCCTGCACGGCTTTGTTACTTGGCAGGTGAGATAGGACCCTGCACCTGATGGGCAATTTCGGATGCAGCCCATCGCCAACTGTTCCATATCAGGAGCTGTTTCTCACCAACCGTGTCATTAATTCTCAGCCACAGCAGCTGTAGCCTTGTTCCAGAATGCTGATGGGCCTGGATTGTGGTTCTCCCCCTGGAGCTGACCATAAGATCCACTCTGGGTTTTTTCCCAACACAGCTGGAGTCCCTGGCCCACAGCATCGGTCAGCTGCATCGTATTGCCCAATGGGCAGGGCTGTTTGCACCATAGCCTGGAGAGGCTACAGTTCTTTCCTGGTCTAGGCCCTAAGCTGGCAGCTTCCTGAGTCCTCTGGTGTGGGTGAAACCAGTGCTCCTGTAGGTGGGATGTGTTGCCACTAGGTCTCAAAAGGTACACCAGCTCCTGAATGTTTCCTTGTTGGTGTAAAAGTTGCATGGTGCCACAATTTGTTTTATACTTTGGAGGGAATACTCTAGCATACCTCTGACCACTGAACTCCTAAAACTATCACTGAAATGGCAGGTCCCTGAATTCCATGGGATTTCTTTCCTATATTCTGAAGTACCTCCAGCACATGAGCCACCTCTCTTGTCTGATAATCCTGAGCCATTGACATAATGGATATCATGGAACATCCAGGTGGTCCTAGGTCTCTTTGTGCTGTATTATAACAGAAGTGGGAGAATTAACAGAGCTCTGGGGTACAATTGTGTGCATTGTCTCTCCAATGGGAATGAGAACTCTTTCTAACCCATTCTTTCTAACTGGAATAGCAAAAATTTATTCATCAAGTAAATAACTTCATATTGCATACCTAAGGCCCTAGTAATCTGCTCCAGTAATGTTCCCACATCGGGCACAGCAGCTGGATCGGGACCACTGCGGTGATGGTTCTCTGTGGTCTAACTCTAGGACTCATGTGGAGGCCAGCCTAATAAATTCAGTCCCAGGGCCACAGTCCTGCTTTCTACAGCAGTGTAATGGTGGCATTATGCCTCCCAGGAAGAGATATCGATCAGCTCCACTGTGCAGTTTGGCTAAGGTCTGGAAACTGATCAAGGACAGACCTTGGAGTAACTGTCCACAGTCTTCTAGTCCTCCAGTTTTCCTGGTTCTATCTTTCAAAACATTTCAAAAAATTACTATAAATTAAAAAAAATTATTCATCTATTTTATTTGAAAAATAGAAATAGAGAGAGCTCTCATTTTCTGATTCACTCCGTAAATGCCTACAACAGTCATAGTTGGGCAAGGTCAAATCTGGAACTCAATTCAGATCTCCCACCTGGGCAGCAGGGACCCAAGTCCTTGAACTGCCTCCCACAGTGTGTATTACCGGAAAGCTGAAATTGGAGTTAGAGGCAGGACTCGAACCCAGGCACCCTGATATGGGATGTGCCATCCCAAGTGAATTCTTAACTGCCATACCAAAATATCCCTGTGTATCTGTAGATTTTTTTTTCTGGTTCCATCTGTTTTCGTCCTAGGAACCATGTATTCCATTAACCATCTCCAAAACTCCCTGAAGTCCAAGTTCCTTTGACTGCACTCTAACACTGTCAGTTATTACAGTAATTACGGTCTCCTGGCCCCTGGCAGTTAGGTGCCACCACGTAACCTCCGCTACTTGAAGACTCCATCACCTGCATAGAAATGCAAGCCCAGCAAGGTCCACTCTGTGACTGCCTCTCCCACTGTCAGCACTGGCCTGCTAAGGAGAGCCACCACTCGCCTTTTCAGCGGTTCTGCCACCACTATCTTCAATGTATTACTAATAGCTTTTATCAGTGGTGTGTCCTGTGGGCCTTCCAGGGAGGCAGATCCTCTGATGATCTTTTCACTTCACATAATATATCCATGCCTCATGCTCATATCCCCTAATCTCTTTAACTCTTCTTCCATTGTTTGGCAGAGTAACTCAGGCATTTCTGCTATATTCAGAAGAGGCCATTGCTTTCTCCAGGCTACTAGTAACCACCATAGAGACAAGCGTGCCTCATCCACTGGGGTCCTTGTCAAGGTATTCAGAATCTTGAGACAGTTCCTCTAGGTCAGTGTCAGTGAATTCCCACTCATCCAATCTTACATCTTGATCAAACTTTACTGAAACCCAATACTAGCATAGGCAAAGGTAGTTTTTGTAGCTACTCTGAAACGTAATATCTTCCTACCCTTATCAGACCTATTATATCTTCTGCTGGTTATCAACCAGGAATCCGGGGGAGAAAACAGGGGAAGCTTTTGAGAGGGACATCTCCTGACTTGCATCCTCCAGCATGGCGGTAGTATTAGCTCTTACAAGAGAAGAATAACCAGCTGCTGCAAATTCTGAAGACTGTCAGATACAAGGGTGTTCGTAGAGCCAACATCCTCAGAGCACCCATCCAGATGCCCCACCCCACTTTTCAGTGTCTCAAGTTTTCTCAATCTCTTCCAACCTTGCTCATCATTCAAAGGTTTTAGTAACTCCAACTTTTAAAAATAATTTTCCAATTTTTATTTATTTGAAATACAGAGAGGGAGAGAGAGAAAGAGATCACTCGTTCATCCACTGATTCACTTCCCAAATGCCCTCAACAGTTGGGGCTGGGCCAGCCTGAAGACAGGAGCCTGAAACTCAATCTGGATCTCCCACATGGGTGGCAGGGCCCAAGTACCTGAGACTTCAAATGCTACCTTCCAGGGTACACTAAGAAGCTGGGATGGGCAGCAGAGCCAGGACTCTATCACAGGCACTCTGATATGGGATGTGGGCACTCCAAGTAGCATGTTAACTGCTGCACAAAACACCTACCCCAGGAGCTCAAACTCTAACATTCAGATATTCAATCTTGCACTCAGTTGTGTCAGCATTTCCATTGCACGGTATGGGTACTAAAGAAGCCTCTGGCTCTTGCACTTAGCCTTTAGGTGGGTGTCAAGCATTCTCTGGTTTTCATTATCCCCTTTGTAAGGCGCAAGTGGAACTTGAAAGTAATGGAACAGCTCCACTCCCCTATAGATGTCACACCCCTATATCTTTCCAAGGTTTGAATCACAGTACCAGCAGTAATGTTCCTCTCCAGTGGAACATTTCTCCAGGTCACTATTTATTGAACTATTTATTTATTTATTTATTTAACATTTGGGTGCTCTCTTGGGCCACAGAGTACTCAGGCTCCCTATATTACTCAGAACAGCATCATTATTAGTCACCATCAGTGACTGCAGATTCAGCAGTTTTTCTGCTGGGAACTTGTGCCTGCTCAAAATAACCAACATGGCTGCTAGTTGCAGCCCTGAGCTGAAATTTAACTTATTATAAGGTCATCATAATAAAATTACCATGGCTGAAATAGCAACTCTCATCATGCATCTGATACCATGACATTTTCAAGTTTTACAGAAAAAGGCAAGGAAATGGGTTGTAATCAAGCCCTGGCAACAAATTCCTCACCCTTTGAATATTTAATTAAACCCTGTCCCAGACACCATCCCCTTACTTCCAGTTCAAATTAAAGGATGGCCTCAATATTTATTGGGTGCAGCTCTCTCTCTCTTGAGTGTGCCTGCATGCCTTCTTGAGTGTGTAGTTCCACTTGGCACGCAAATACATCTTGCATATTTGCTGATGTTTACCTGTGTCTCATCTTTGGATTTCTTCTTGCATCAGAGACAAGCACCTGGACTCAGCCACCCCGTGACAACTGGATAATAAATAAGGCAATTCCAAACTGTTGTCTCTCCTCCTTTTCTCGGATCAATCATTGGACCTCTTGCATCAATTTCCCTGTAAGCTAATGTCAAGATGAGATTAGATTTCCTGCAGGGGAGACAGCCATGAAGAATGAAGGAGAATGAACTAGAGAAGGCAGAGAGAGCCATAAATTCCTGGTGTTGGTCCTAAACCTGTAAAGAAATGGAAGAGGTGAGGGGACTTGAGTATTGAACAACTCTAAGAAAGTTTCAGCCAAATGGAAGTTCTCAAGCAGAGCCACGAATTAAGGAGTCCTGTGGTTTTCATGAGGAGCCTGTGTTAGTGCCCATATTATGCTTATTCTGTAGCTGGAAACGTAGTCCTAGTCCAGAGTTGGAACCAGAAGGATGTGGGCCACGATCAGTTATAATCCCCGAGCAAGGAAGCCTGAGTAGTGCATCATGGCCGTCACATCCTCCCTGGCACTGTGTGACTGCTCTCAAGATCTGTCTGGCATCAAAGAGGCCTTCTGGGCAAGACTGTCTACAGCTGGAAGGGCCTGTTCTGTAGACCAACAACTGCCCTTGTGGTCAACTTCTCTCCAAAGGAAAGACAGGAGAGAGCCAAAGGCAGAAGGAAGACAGGATAAGATGATGGAAGAAGAAAAAAAACCAAGACTCAGTTAAAATAAAAATCCAAAAATAAAGTAGCAGCCAGAAAATAAAGAGTAACAACCACCACACAATTCAGGAAACATCAGTGGGAGGGAAGGTTGCTTCTCTACAGGGCTGCATCCTGGACCCAAATAGAAAGAGGAGCCCTAAGAGACCTCCTTGCCCTTTCTTCTTCCCTAATAACAACTGCTGATTGGTTGACTTTGCCAAGTGATATTTATCTCCACATAGCTCTCCTTGGTTAACACTGGATTTTCTTTTCCAATCACCTCTAGCAAATGACTTATGGAAAATTTAATATGGAAGACATTTTAAATTAATACATTAACTCCTATTTCTTGATGGTAGGTATATAATACACACACACACACACACACGAGGAATGCTTTTCTTTTGCTGATCCCAAAAGGGTATTTAGAACTTGGTGTTCTAGAAATGTTGAATCTCTTCATACTCTGAAAAGGGTTATAGTACCAAAATTTATTTCTAAAGTATGATCTGGAGAAAGTGATGAAGTTGGCATGTTTATGACAGAGGCACTGGGTCCCTTGACTACAGGAAGTAGAACATAAGAGTGACGAGGCCATCTCTATGACCCAAGCGGAAGGATGTTTTGTACCTCATCTCGTCCCATGGGCCACATTAGAGACATGCACAATTTCAGAAAGATTGTATGCAGGAAGTGACACAGCAAATGAGGCCTGTAAATTGAACAGAGTTGAAAGTGAGTGTCAGAGAGAACCATATGTGCAGCCTCAAGCTGGGCATCTGTGTACACAGCCAAGTTGTAGCTCTCTCCTGCTCCTACTCAAACAGGGAGGAGGGAAATGTGTGGTAAAGAGGCTGTGGTGGAGCATCCTGCACCCCCTTATTTTATTTGACCATGTTTTGTACATTTCCCAGCCTTCTTTGTTACCCCAGCCATGAGAGGTGATTGGCAAGCCAGAAGGCCCAGTTGGAAGATGTTGATGAGTGGAAACCACTAGGAGTAGGAGCTGAAAGGGGTTGGAAAAGGCTGGTGGGGAGCTGGGTCTCTTATATCTGCAAACTACAATCATGCTTGCCCCTCTCCACTACTGGGGCCCTCCGAAGATGGCACAGAACCATCCCCTCCACCCCATCTGCAGTAAGAGAGCTGGCATTTGAATGTTTGTGGCACCAAGGGCTTGCAGATTTAGCCAGAGAAGCAGCAGCCATCACAGAGAGAGAAGCCTGCAATGGCCAGGGAGAAAGAGCTGCCACCCCTTCCCTACTCTGGAAGAGCCTGGGAGTGAGAATTTTGAAAAGACAGGAAAAGGAAATGTCCCGGAGGCCTATCACTTCCTCCAGCTCCTCCTGGCTGAGAGCTCCCTCCCCCAGCTCCACGTATCTGACAGACAAGAGGAAAGGTGGAGGACATTAGATTAATCCTTAATAGGATATGAGCATTTTAACCTCAACAAACTTTTAATAGATGCAAACGACCTGAGTGTTAAGGAATCTGCCCCAAATGTTGTGGAAGACTGCTTCAAAGCAGGGAAAGGGGAGCCAGTACTGGCCATCAGCAGTGCATGGAGAAAAATCAAAACCATTTCAAGGTTATAGCCCAACAAACAGAGCTATTAAAAGAATCTAGGTAGAAGAGTTTGAAGTTTCCTCAAGGCAATGAGGAAGCATTGAATTCTTTTTGGAGGAAGAGGAATCTAATCACATTCATGTTATCAAGCAATCACCTGGCACAAAATGGAGAAAGGGTTGTAGGTGGGTGTGTCTGTGCACACACAGCAAAGAGTAGAGGGGTTTGCAAACTCAGATAGCAGGAAGCAGGCCAGCAGGAAGGCAAAATTGTGTTACAGAACATAGAAACAAGTATATGAATTTTGAAATAAACAATAAATAGAATCAGAAATCCTTTGAAGTTAGTTAGATACTGGAGGGAAAAGAAAGGGGAGTGAAGAGAATAATTGGATGGCATCTCCATTTCCCTATATGAAGAGCATGGGGAATGGCAGAAGAGAGAACAAGACAATGATTTTAGTTGCAAGTGTGCTGGTTTGAAGCATTTTGGGGGGCATCAACCAGAGATGTTCAGGAAGCAGCCACACACACACACACACACACTGACTGATCTGGAGTTCAGAAAGGAAGAGTAAGATTTGGATGCAAGATGGAAACTTCAGAGTCATCGACTAATCTATAATAGTTAAAATAATGGGCGTGGTTAAGAGTTACCAGAAAAAGTGAGAGAATAACCTGGATAGAACCCTACTGAATGCCAATATTGACAAGGTGATAATGAAAATAAAGCTGAAAGGAAAACTCTAACAATGAGTGTGCGAGAGTTAAGAAGAATATCAGAGAATGTGTTGTTGTCAAGATAAGAGATCATTTCAAGGTAGGAAAGGAGTGGTCAGCATTTATAGACATAAATGTGACTTTGGATTTAGTAGGGAAGAAATCATTGGTGACCTAGAAAATGACAATTTTGATGATGTTGAGGAGGAAGGGTCAGCTTACAGAGGACTGAAGCAGAAATGAGAGGTGGAGAGGTGATTGTAGATATGTGAAACTACAACATAGGTATTGGAAAGTTTGGGGAGAAGATAATATTCTTAAGGTAGAAGACATTTAAGCACATATAGGTGCAGTTAAGCCAAAGGCTGAAGGGACCAGGGATCGGAAAAGCAGGAAAGCAAGTTCCTGTGTAAACAAGAGGATGGGTAGGAGCGCAGGTGGAGAGCTTATCCTTGGTCAGGAGACAATGGCTCTTCATGTAGTGGGCAAAAAAGATGAAACTGCACAGATGTGGATTCCATAACTGTGTAAGTCTGGTGGGAGAATACTTTAGAATTTATTTTTGACCTACCTTAGTTTTCTCCTTGAAAGTTCTCATTCCTAAACCATTCTGTGCCTCCTATGCATTCACCATGTCATTGCCATCATTCTTCTTTCCCCCAAATTTACATGCAATCTTTTATGATTTTGTGTTATGTCAGAAATAATTTCCCCTTTTTCTAGGATTACCATAGAATTGATCTTCCAAACCAAAACATTTTAAAGAGTGAAAGGGAATGATATTAATAATTTCACCAGCCAACACTGAACCAGGTGTGTCTGGACAAACAGGGATCCAGGGTCAATCTTACCTTATTTCTTACTATTTTATTTATTTAAAATTAAAAAGAATTATTTTATCTCAGAGTGAGAAAGACATATACACACAGATGGGGAGAAAGAGAGAACTCCTATCCCCTGGCTTACTTCCCAGATGCTTACAACTGCTGGGGCTACAATCCAGGTCCCTGACATGAGTGGTAGAAACTCAATCGCTTGAGCTATCACTTCTGCCTCCCAGGGTCTTCACTAGTAGGAAGCCAGACGCAGGAACTAGAGGTGGGCATTGAACCCAGGGGTTGTGCTGTGGGATGTAGACATCCCAATTGTGGTCTTAACCGCTAGGCTAAATGCCTGTCTCTTTATAGTCACTATTTTCAAAGAACTTTACCAAAATCTCATTGACCTAAATATATCCTAGTTGTTCCAGAAGAAACAGCTTCTTCTGAAGTCCTCCTGATGAGAGCTGTTTTTCTCAAACATATGACAAAGTTGTAAGGATCGTCCCAGTTCCTCAGTAATGTTCTCATGGTAGAAGTCCCTTACTGTCTGAGGTCCACACATCTCATTCTCTTGTCCATCGCTAACCACTCCCATGGTTGTGCATTAGAACTTGATGTTATTTAAAATTGTTCTACTCAGAAATTTTAAACTGTGAGTCTTCCAAAATGTTAACCATTTTACAACATCCAACTATTACAGCTTTTCTCATCACCATGACTTAAAGTCCCTTAGCAGAGTAGACATTGCTTTCATCAGACTGATGATTACATGCTCATGGGATTCTTCCGGGAAAACTGATCAAACAAGAAGTCACCAAAAAGCTCAATAAACTTATCAAAGTAGAAATTATCTGATCAAAATGAAGTACAATTAGAAAATATTCCAAAGAATGGTATAAAAACCAAATAAGAATCATATCACTTCAATTAAAGCTATCCTTAACAATTGACTCAAAGAAGAAGCCAAAATTTCATAGCATCTAAGATATGTTAATACTGAATATTCTATATATAAAAATCTACTAAATATGATTAATTCTGTGACCAGAAGAAAACTTACATCTTAAATTTGAGCATAATTTTAGTAAATCAAATTTTTCCAGAATTTTGAAGAATGTAAATATTCAACACAAGATGCTTATAAAGAACAAAATGAATCTACAACAAGCCACAAGAAGAAAAGAAAGAAAATGGTAGCATATTAGATACTAATGAGTTCCAGAGAAAAATAGTAGACTTGATAATGTAAGTATAATGTGCCTACAATGAAATGACACTAGCTAGCTTATCAAGAAGAAAGGAAGAAAACACAAAGACAAAAATTTGAACACTAAAAGATAAATGTATTCTATCAGAAGTTAGTAAGAGTACTTTGCAAAATATGAAAATATATTTGAATAGCTAAATGAAATTAAAAGATTCATAAGGAAATATAAATTATCTCCCTTTTATTAGGCCATTTTGATAACCTTTTCATTTCCTGCAATGCCCGTTGGTCTATTTGGGTTTTCTAAGGATTAAAGTCTCATAAAAGACCTACATAGTCATCAAAGGTTTTTTTTTTTTTTAAAGATTTACTTATTTATTTGAAAGTCAGAGTTACACAGAGAGAGGAGAGGCAGAGCGAGAGAGAGAGAAGGAGAGAGAGAGGGCTTCCGTCTGCTGGTTCACTCCCCAACTGGCCGCAATGGCCAGAGCTGCACCGATCCGATGCCAGGAGCCAGGAGCATCCTCCGGGTCTCCCATGCATGTGCAGGGGCCCAAGGACTTGGGCCATCTTCCACTGCTTTCCCAGGCCATAGCAGAGAGCTGGATTGGAAGTGGAGCAGCGGGGACTAGAACTGGCGCCCATAGGGGATGCTGGCGCTTCAGCCTCTGTGCCACAGAGCCAGCCCCTCATAAAAGGTTTTAAGCAGAGAAGTGAAATGATCAAATTGAATTTGAAAAGATCACATCTACCTTCCATCCATACCATTCCTTGTCACCCAGAAAGAATGTTGAGAGACTACTTCACAAGCTATTGCCAAGACACCATAGGATATTGGTGGCATTAATTAGGGAAGTGGTTGTAAAGTTAGAGAGAGATGCACAGACTCCAGAGGTATTGAGCCACATCAACATGATGGGTGCCTGAGTGAACGATGGGGAGGGATGGGGATTTCACAAAACAAATGAGTCATGTCTATCCCTTCACTTATCTCTCACCCTTAAGCGTCTGTGTGGCCTCAGCGCCCTATTGAAACAGTTGTCACATAAGAGGTCTTCTGTGAACTGTTCATCAGTTCAGTCAACACATATTTATTTCCAGATAACACTGAAGAGAGGCTGATTTTCATTTTGAGTGCTGCTATGTAGATACTAAAGATTATTTTAAAAATCAGACATAAAATTTTTTAAGGAAATGAACAAATATGTATAAATAGACCAAGACTTTTGATTTTCATTAAAAAGGATTGTGGTGGATGAATTACTAGAATTCAAAGAAATTACACGGTGTAGGTAGTGATGGGGTGGCCATGTTCATAAAAAATGGCTATTAACTCAGACTTATGACCCTTTCCAGAAGGATGGTAGAGGACACCTTTTATTTCTGCTATGCTTGACAAAAGCATAAGCCCAGATGAATGATTTTGAAATGATTTCCGGGATTTTTAAAAGCATTCTAGAAAGCACATAACGACAAAGCACATTATAAACCCAGCAGACTGAGATTCTACCAGCACACCATAATTCTCAAATTGTATCAAACTTCTTAATATCAAAAATGTTAAAAAGCTTTTTATATCCAAAAGCCTTCTCTGACCCAGACAAAGTTTTTTTGACTCTCCCATGTAAGACCAGCACAGTACTTGTACATTCCACAAAAATGACTGCATTTTTGGAAAGCCTTCTCTTACTTAAATTTGAACTTCCTAGCGACAGCAACCAAGTCTTACTTATTTTTATGCCTTCGTGTATGATATCTGGCACACATTAGTGCATAATAAATGTTGAATAATGGAAATCTATGTCCATTCCCTTGGAATGTCAAAGAAATGGTTGAGTTAAACATAATACGAAGTTTTAAATGCCTCTGTTCTTTTACTGGAGTTGAGCTCATTTTTCCTGCCAGTTTGAGACATCTTTCATGATTTAGCCACCCAATTTATTCTTTTTATATAAGATATCTCAACCTCAGCACTGTTAACATGTTGGAGTGTATTTTTTTCTGTGTGTGGCTTTCTTGTGCAGTATAGGATATTTAGCAGCACCTTTATTTTTCCTTAAAGATTTATTTATTTTATTTGAAAGGTAGAGTTACAGAGAGGCAGAGGCAGAGAGAGAGGTCTTCCGTCTTCTGGTTCACTCCCCAGATGGCCGCAACAGCAGGAGCTGTGCCGATCCGAAGCCAGGAGTCTGAGACTTCCTCTGGGTCTCCCACACAGGTGCAGGGACCTAAGGACTTGGGCCACATTCTACTGCTTTCCCAGGCCATAGCAGAGAGCCGGATTGGAAGAGGAGCAGCTGGGATTAGAACCAGCATCCACATGGGATGCTGGCACTGCAGGCAGCAGTGCTATGCCCCAGCTCAGGCCTTGAGCAGCACCTTTAGCCTGTACACACTGGATGCCAACAGCTCCCTCTCTGTAGCAATAAAAAATGTCTCAGACATTGCAAAAATGTCCCCTATTTGGTAAAATCATCCTAGTTTCAGAACTACTATTTGTGTCTACCTGGGATTTTGTGGTACAGAGGGACAAGGAAAACAAAGCAAAATCCTTGTCTAAGACATGTCAGTTGGCAGATGAAATGTCACAGGACTCAGAAGAGATAGAGCCTGGCTCCAGTCGTAGATGGTGTTAGCTGGGGGATGAAGCCTACCATAAAGATTTGTGGTGGGAGTTATATGTGATAAACTGTGTAGGGCATCTTTGACCTAATTCCTAGCACATACAGATTTTGGGAACACTTGTTAAATCTGAATGCTGACATAGGATGACTTCGGAGGCATGTAAATTATGCAAAACTAATTGGCAACAGGAGACATTTTGGGTTTGTGACCAGCATATTCAGTTGTTTTAGTGGTGGTTTATGTGCTCCACTGTTCCTCGTCTTAGCCTCTGCATCTTTTCTTAGATATCTCGCTCCCATCGCGGCATCAATGTCCCATGAAGAAAAGCACAGGGGTCCGCCAGCACACGTGGATAAATGTCCTGCATGTAGGGAGCCAGAGATTCCCATTAGCAATCGAAGCATTACATTATAGCAGACAATGTCTGCAATAATGTGGCTCCATCAGTATATGAATAATATTTTCTAACATCTTTAGAAATAAAGTAAGACATACATGGCAACCTTCAACTTCAGGACAACTTCCAAAGGAAGGATTACATTAATTATATCAACAGAACATTGCCAACAATGCAGAATGAAAGAGAAGCTGTGACGGGTTATCTCTGGAGTATGAGGTCCCCTCACTTCACTTCCTTATCTTGTGTTATTATATGTAAAACAAATAGAATGATAGCCTTAATAACTTTAGTTGAATTGTTTACTTTGATTAAACTCTCATTGTGGCATTTTCCTTTGAAACTTCATTTTTTAAACAGGGACTATTATCATTAAAGTAAATAACTGAAATCATTATATGAATCTAAACACAATACATCTTCTAGAATGCTTTGCCCATATTTTGTTTTGGCTTTGACATAAATATGAAATTAGGGAGATGAATTGAATCAATTCTACATATTTTTGACAATTCATTGAGGAAGACACTGAATTATTAAAGAATTGTTGTCCTTTAAATTTTGTCTTTCAAAACCTATCATCCTATCTGAAGTGCAAATGTTTTCATTCATCAAATATTAAAAAGGGTTTTAAGAAAAATTACAGCTGTGCAGCATGGTACTTTATAGAAACCTGAATGCAAAACAGTTTCACGACCAGATATGTAGATTAACTGGCAGATTCTGATCCGTGTTCAGGCCCCGACTGGAATGTGGAGGGTCACAATGCCCTGAAGAACAGGTCTGCATGGCCTTGGGTGTGCTTTCATTTTGCCGTGAAAGAAAGAATAAAGAACTCTGTTCCCTCTTTTTGGGCAGAGGCAGCTCATCCTTGGCAAGGCTGCTGCATTCCTCTGGTTTTGGAAACAGCCCACACAGGGTCCTGGAAATCTTACCACCTCCAGACTCCTCCATGACTCTGAGATGCTTCTGAGCTGCTATTTGAGACAGGAGTGCTATCTATTCTAAAAGACAACTACCCAGTCCTGCTAAGCATCATCTGAGTCTTGTGAATACACGCTGTAGACTAAATGTCTGTGTCATCCTCCAAGTGCTTACATTGAGGTTCTAGCCTCCAGGGGATGGTATTGGGACAAAAGACCTTTGGGGGAACAATTAAGCCATGAGGGTGAAGCGCTCATGAATGGGCTGAGTGCACGTAAAAGAGGCTCCCTGAGAGCGCCTCCACCAGTCCCACCACCAGAGGGCACCATCCATGAGCCAGAAAACACCAAATCTTCCAGGGCTTTGACCTCACACTTCCCATCTTCAGAAAGTTGAGAAATAAATTTCTGTCATTTATAAGCTACCCAATTTATGGTATTTTAGCAACCTGTATGGACTCAGACACCTCACCACCACTCCAGTCCCTCTCTCTCCAATAAGCCCTCCCATCTTGCCCCCGATCCCTTGCTTGGCACAGGTGCTGTAAAAGTGACCTCTGTCGCTTCCTCAGGGCTTCATGGGGATCTCCCACAGTTTTCCTTTGCCTCCTACCACTTCTCTGGACATCAGTGCAGATCTAGTCCCTGTTGTCTGCCAGCCCCATCAGTGTGACTTCTTGCTTCTCATCACTATGCCCATGAAGAAGTCCGGTTTGTTTTTTCCTTCCTTCCTTCCTTCCTTCCTTCCTTCCTTCCTTCCTTCCTTCCTTCCTTCCTTCCTTCCTTCCTTCTTCTTTCTTTCTTTTCCTCCCTCCCTTCTTCCCTCCCTTTTTTCCTTCCTTTCTTCCTTTCTTCCTTCCTTCCTTTCCTGAAGGACCACAGTTGCCTCATATTGAAGATCTACTCCTTTGTAAGGGAATATTTGTAAGAATTTGTGATGTAACTGTATAGGACATCATCCATGCTTTCAAGGAGTATATCTTCCTTAGCAGGAAGTAATAATCTAATACCTTATTTTTACAATAATCAACACTGGAAGTCAGGCACACACTGATCTAAGCTCAAAGGCAGAACCAATGTTGTTGTTTTGTGGTGTATTTTTGGAGAACAAGAGTGCTGTCCCTTGTCAGTGTGAGGTGGAATAACAGTAAAGAGGTATGCAGAAGTATCCTGGGGGGTGTGAGCTGCTACTTTGCCAACAGCTGGACTGAAACTACTTTCTGATACAGGTCTGAGATTAGTAAAGAAGACAGCCTAGCAATAAGAATTAATAACAGTCCTCTTCAATTCTCATATAGTGTTTTAAATTAGCTATGATGATCATCCCTATTTCAACCAAAGCACGTAATGGTTAAGAAACTGGTTGGCTGGCTGGCATTGTGGCCTAGTGGGTAAAGCTGCTGCCTGTGATCCTGGATCCTGGCTTTCATTGGCCCAGACGAGGTTGTTGCAGTCATCTGAGGCGGGCACAAGCAGATGGAAGATTTCTCTCTTTCTCTTTCTCTCTTTGCCTCTGTGTCTCTCCCTCTCACTCTGTAACTCTGACTTTGAAATTAATAAACGAATCTTTAGAAAAAAACCTGCAGGTTATCCATTGGCTTATAAATAATGAAGGCTTGATTTAAACTTAACACTGCCCAATTCCAACATTTGTGCTTTCCACTAGGCTTTCTTGCTCCAGATCACCTAAGCTTGTTTAACTTCACGTTTTAGAACTCAGTTGTTACTTATCTTGCTTTATCTCCATTATATCATTCATTTACAGAGTATGAAATTTGCTAAGAGAGTAGATCTCAAGTATTCTCACCACGTCCAACACATACATACACACACACATAATGTCCAACACATAACTATGGATGGCAATGGATGTGTTAATTAATTTGACTGTGGTAATCATTTTGTATGTTTACATATAAAAGATCTTTAAGTTGCACATCATTAAAAATACAATTTTGTTTATTATATTTCAATAAGTTATAAAAATAAATATATTTAAAAATAAAGGGTATAGCAACACCTACTTAGAGGACCACTTAAGAATAAGAAAGATAATGAATGTGGAAGTGAAATCTTCAGATTTTAAGATGCATCACTGTTATGAAAAGATGGGTACACTGTTGACCTTATGGTAATACTATGGGGTGGCAGATGCTTTTCATAATTGAATTTAATACAGTGTGTCTCTATTTTTGTGCCCTGATCTTTTTACAAACTTGTTCAGATTACAAAATATTTTGTGACAGTGTTGAGTTTCAAACCAAACACTTTGACCTGAGCATTGGCAGCCTGGTTTCATAGCCAGTTTATTGCTTTGAGTCTCAGAAAGGAAACAGCAAAGGTTAGAACAACACCTGGTTCATTTGTCACGGGCAGTCATATGTGAAAACAAGCTCAGGGCTTTAGTCAAGGTTTGTGTTTGCAGAGAGAACAGAAACATGTGCCTTTTAATAGACTTTCAAGATCTTGGTTACTGGCGCTTTATGAATGCTGCAGGGATTCTGCAAAAACCACCAGGATCTTGCCCGTCTGCATGGAAGAGAGCACGTGGAGATCTCTTCACAGGAACCTCAGTTCAGAGCATCTAGTTCTTGTCTTGACGTTGCATTATCAGGGGGAAATGGCTCCAATTCACCTGCTGCATCAGTTACCTCAGAAGATGCCAGAGGGAAGGTGGGGCGAGATCAGCTGCTTTGCTGCCTGCTCCACTCCTTGAAGAAGACCATGTTAGGGAGAGGACTCTCTTCCATTTCATCTCTGAATCTTGTGTGTGGCCCTTTAAGATTCTTCTCCTCTGTAGCCCATGGGCACTTTTCTATAGCTGACATTGAGTTCAGGAAATCAGCAATGATATGAGAATGTTTTGGTGTCAGGCCACCATTTGTCAGTATGGTTTAAAAGGAGTATTGGAGTCTAATTTATTAAAACAAGGATATTAAGGGCTATTTCTACAAATTTATCATGGAGACCAAGCTGCCTCTCTCATCTCCCTGAAGGTTTTCTCTCCTTGTGTGCATGTGCCCCAATTTCCTTCATTTACTTTTTGGCTGATCTCTGCCAATACAGGGCAATTTCCAATAACCTGCAATCATCCATCCCTAATGGTCACATTACTATCAAATATCCCCTTCCACACACAAAATGGCTTTTAGCTTATAGTTGTGGTTGAGGGTAGGAGTTGGGAGATGAATCACTAAAATTAATTGTGCTAAGGTATAAATAACCAATTGAGATTCCATTTAACACCTCCCAAAGATATTTCCATTTTTGGAGAATAGTTTGATACCATCCAAAATAATTACTTTTTCCACGGCAGAATTCTAGTTCCTGGCTCCTGGATTTGGTTTGGTCCAGACCTAGCTGTTGCAACCATTTGGTCACTGAATCGGTAGATGGAAAAATATCTATTATCTATCTATCTATCTATCTATCTATCTATCTATCTATCTGTGTGACATTCTCTTTTCCTGTTGTTCTTCCTTTTAAATAAATAAATACATAGTTTCAAAAATAGAAAAGGTAAATCTGACTCTGTATATATTAAACTAAACTGCATAGAAATGAAGATTTATAACTACTGATAAACTTTTCAAGAATCTACCTTAACTTTGATTCTGTTTTCTCATTACATAATCATGTGATAAAAATCCAGGTAAATCATTCCCTTTGGTTAAGGAAGAAGTTAAAGAAATGAAGCTAATCACTAGGTTAAATGTCTAGCTGTCTTCTGGAACTAACAAGATGTATTTGGACGACCAATACAACTGTCACTTTAGAAAGATCTTTATGCATTAGAGGGTGTGGGCTGTGAAAGCACACTCTGCCTGATCCTGTGCAAACTATCTTTTATTCTTTGGGTTTTTTATTTCATTAGTAAAATGGGGAAAATGATGGAGTTGAACTAATGACACAATTTGGAGGACTATAGGAATTTCTACTCTGTATGATTTATGAGTTTATTACACACATGACTTGGGAAAATGTGCTAACCTGGGATTGGTGCTGTGATGCAGCAGTTAAGATGCAGCTATTCCATACGGAATGCCTGCCTTTAAGTTTCAGCTCAGCATCTGATCCAGCTTCCTGCTAATGCACTTCCTGGGAGACAGTGTATGATGGCTCCAGTACTTTAATCCTTGCCATCCAGGAAGACATTGATGGAGTTCTGGGTTCCTGGATTCAGTCTGGCCAAGCCTCAGCTGATGGGGACATCTGGGGAGCGAATCAGTGGATGGAAGATCAATTTCTCTCTCTCTTGGTCTCTCTGTTTTCCTCTCTGGCTTTCAAAAAAATAGGTAAAACTTTAAAACATGCTTTAACTAAGACAAATAACCTCTTTTGATAAAAAAAAGTCATGTAATCGATTCCATGTTAATTGTGACATGCTTATTAGTCATTTGAAAATATTATTGATCTAAAATTTATGATTGTTCTACTAAAGAATAATGACAACAAAATTAATATTTTTAAAGAAGAGCAATAAAAACCCAATAATACAATCAAATTTTTACCAAGTATGTGTGTTCTAATTCTTATACCGTATACTTGCTTTCTATTTGAAATACAAAACACAAGATGCATTTATATTATTTTTACTGCATGTGATTCCTTATGCTACAGATCAGAGTTAAAAACCTCTAGCAGAAGTGGATGTAGTGTTTGCTGTGCCACATACCCAGCTAGGCTGTGGCAGGGCTTAGAATTGTAACTTAATTTGAGGATTTTTTATAGAGTTGGCACAGTAGCATGACCCAGAATCAAATTGAGTCAAGACTTTTGACAAGATGTATTTCTTTTTTTTTAACTTTTATTTAATAAATATAAATTTCCAAAGTACAGCTTATGGATTACAATGGCTTCCCCCCCCCCCATAACTTCCCTCCCACCCGCAACCCTCCCCTCTCCCGCTCCCTCTCCCTTTCCATTCACATCCAGATTCATTTTCAATTAGACAAGATTGTATTTCTGATGACAATGGAAAGGAAAGTTGGGAACAATCCTGAAAGGAAAGGCTCATTCTTGAAACCTGCTATTTTTATGTTTTTCTTCTAACAGTCTGCTAATAACTTCATTCCATGCTTATCTGTTCATGAAATTTTGCCTCATTTTGATTTGTTGAATTAGCTGCATCCATTCTTGAAAGATTTATCATCTAATCTAATTCCTAAGTAACAGGACTTGAATCTAAACATATTTTCTCACTCCAATATATATTTGTACTTTATATTCCTTTTGATTCTCTACCCTAACATCCATCTGAAATTTAGTTTCTTCATCTTATTTTAAAGAAAATTGTGTACCATTTTCCCAGGAAAATTGCACCTCTCTCTCTGAGTACTCTGAGTGTGCACATCTCTTCAGCATGTGGGGCATTTATCACTATGAGGTAACTCCTTAATTCCAGAAATTCAAGCTGTTTGTCTATCAGGCCAAAAATCAAGTTGAAAGGCAATCATTCATGCATTTGAAGTAGGTACCAATTTTTTTCTGCCTAAATTTATCCTACTGCTTACTGAAATTTCTTCTTTTTTGGAAAAATCGCAACAATGAAATTTCCAATCTCCTTATGGAAATTCTACACTGGCTAAACAGATACTCTGATGTTTAAATCAATCACATATAATTTTTAAAGCAAAAAAAAGTAGTAGCCTTCTTAAATTAAGTTATTAATTTTTGAAAAACTTTTCCTACCATGGTCCCCTACCATCTTTCCTAGGGGCAAAGTGCAGACATAGCTCTGGTACCAGGTTTAATCTGTATCAACCCCTGTATATCACTTCTGCCAAGGGACTCCCCTCCCCATTTAAGCCCTTATCAAGCGGGTATTCTCACCAATCTGTTGCCATTACTAATATTTATTACATGCTGGGATAAATGCATTATAATATTTCTTTAAGAATCACCACAGACTTTTTGTAGTAGATTCTATATTCTTCATGCTTCAGCTAAAGAAAATGAGGTTAAGAACCTGCCAGCGGCCACACAGTTACAAGCCAGCAGAATTCAACCAAGACAGTGACGGCAGGTCACAGCTCCAGTGGTTGGGGCTCTTCTGTCCATGTGGGAGACCTGGATTGAATTGCTGACTCCTGCCATTGGCCTGGTGCCGTCCTGGTTGGTGGGGACATTTGGTCTGCTCAAACACTCAAATAAATATATAAATAAACACGAACGGGTCAAAGTGAGTGCCTGGCTCCTACAGCTGTGCAGGGCATTCAGACCCTCAGAATGCCTGCTGCTGCTGCCCCGGTATCTCCTTCCTGTGTTTTCACATACACTACTCCCTGTAAGGGAAAACGCACATCAGTCAATGCCCAGGTCATGGCATCTGAGCTACTCAGTCTTCTTTCCCGGAGAATTCACATTATGTTTCACAGGAATAGATTCCCTGCTATTCTGGATGACGCATCGTCCCTTTGGATTTGCAGCTTTACAAGTTCTGTTAAGTGTGGGAGTGTATGCTGAGTTTTCTCCAGTCTTCTTGTCAAAGTGAGGCTAGAAAACAATGAACAATCCACTCAGCTCTCCATACAGACTTTGAATTTAAATGTGTCTGTGGTAAGATTCGCTTTTTTTTTTTTTTTTTGTAGCCACAAATCAGATTACTTCTTCCATTGGCAGAGCACAGTACCCCAGAGCCTTGCTTTCTTTTTATTGATTAAATACAAAATGCCTGGGGCTGGTGCTATGGCATAGTGGATAAAGCCTCCGCCTACAGTGCCGGCATCCCATATGGGCGCCAGTTTGAGACTTGTCTGCTCAACTTCCAATTCAGCTCTCTGCTATGGCCTGGGAAAGCAGTGGAAGATGGCTTAAGTCCTTGTGCCCTTGCACCTGCATGGGAGACCAGGAAGAAACTCCTGGTTTCTGGCTTTGGATTGGCGTAGCTCCAGCCATTGTGGCCATCTGGGTAGTGAACCAGCCTATAGAAGACTTCTCTTTCTCTCTGCTCTTGCTTCTCTGTAACTGCCTTTCAAACAATAAATAAATACATCTTAAAAATAAATAAATACAAAATGCCTGTCAGATTTTATAGCCTGCCCCAAACTTGAAATGTGATAGATAAGAACGCAGTGGAATTTTATCAAATTGCTATACTGGCAACAGTTTGATTTTCCTTCCTCCCAAGGGTTAGAATTGTTTTTCCCATTTGCTTTAATAGATCTGTCAGAGTGTACAACATTCTCCTGCTAAGATATAGAGTGATAGATAGCAAGAAGACCAATCTGACTCTACACAGGTGAATTATAAAATAAAGAAACATGTCCCTGTAATGGTTTCTTTTAAAAAGAGGGATACCCAGAAGAGAAGAAGCCTTGAGAAAATAAAACAAGTTAAAAAGGACAAGTTTTTCAAAAATTAATAAATTAATTTAACAAACACTTATTAAACATTGCTTAAGTGATAGACACCATGACAAGTGCCAAGAATACCAAGATAAATAAATAAAACACTGTTCTCATTCTTAAAAAGCCCTTGGTCCACTAGAGGAGACACAACAATTTCACTGTATTGGTACATGATTTTGGTACTTTTCTTGCACATGTAAATGAAAAATGGGAAAACCCAACAGAAAGAGTGAGAATCCCTATTTATTGAGAAGTCCAGAAAGATGGATGTTACACCTGAGCTGCAATCAAAAGAAAGAGCAAGAGGCTCATTGTTGAGACAGGAAAGAGAGGTCACAGCATGACAAGTCTCACATTTTAAGTAAAAAGGTTTGTATTTTTTTTTTTTTGACAGGCAGAGTGGACAGTGAGAGAGAGAGAGACAGAGAGAAAGGTCTTCCCTTTGCCGTTGGTTCACCCTCCAATGCCCGCCGCGGTTGGTGCGCTGCGGCCCGGTGCACCGCGCTGATCTGATGGCAGGAGCCAGGTGCTTCTCCTGGTCTCCCATGGGGTGCAGAGCCCAAGCACTTGGGCCATCCTCCACTGCACTCCCAGGCCACAGCAGAGAGCTAGCCTGGAAGAGGGGCAACTGGGACAGAATCCAGTGCCCCGACCGGGACTAGAACCCGGTGTGCCGGCGCCGCAAGGCGGAGGATTAGCCTAGTGAGCCGCGGCCCCAGCAAAAGGTTTGTATTTTTAAGACTACAGTTCATATCTTGGCTACAATGAATTCCATGAATGAGCTTTGAAAATATCCTAGATCCGGCCGGCGCCGCGGCTCACTAGGCTAATCCTCCGCCTTGCGGCACTGGCACACCCAGTTCTAGTCCTGGTCGGGGAGCCGGATTCTGTCCCGGTTGCCCCTCTTCCAGGCCAGCTCTCTGCTGTGGCCTGGGAGTGCAGTGGAGGATGGCCCAAGTGCTTGGGTCCTGCACCCCATGGGAGACCAGGAGAAGCACCTGGCTCCCGCGGTGGCCATTGGAGGGTGAACCAACGCAACAGGAAAACCTTTCTCTTTGTCTCTCTCTCTCTCACTGTCCACTCTGCCTGTCAAATAAATAAATAAATAAATAAATAAATAAAATAAAGTGAAAATATCCTAGATCCCATTTCCAAACATTTTTTATTGGGTTTGTATGAAATAGGACATTGGCACCAGTACTTTCAGAAGCTCCCTAGCATTATATTTTGTTTTGTTTTTGCTTTTGTTTTAATGCACAACAAGGTCTGAAAACTGCTGCTTTATTTATTTTTTAAATAATAATTTACTGTATTTTGTGTTGCCATTGATTAACTCTTTTTTAAAATTTATTTTCCCCTCAATGAAACCTTTTATTTAAGCAATACACACTTCATGAATTTCATCAGTACAACTTTAGGAATATAGAGTGATTCTCCCCACCATACCCGCCCTCCCAACCACCCTCCCACCCCTCCACTCCTCCCTCTCCCATTCCCATTCCCAATCCCATTCTCCACTAAGATCCATTTTCAATTAACTTTATACACGGAAGACCATCTCTATACTAAGTAAAGATTTCAACAATTGCACAGAAAAACAAAACAAAACAAAACAAAACAAAACACTGTTCCTCAACAGTTGAGACAAAGGCTGTTCAAAGTCATTGCATCTTGAAGTTAATTTCACTTCCTTTTTTTTTTTTAGAAACTTGATTAACTTTAAAGAAGCACCCAATAATGATACATCTTTTGTGAGCACTTGAACATAATAATACTACAACCCTTTGAGAACAGAGGTCCTGCATATGAAGTTAGTGCACAGTGATTCCTGTTGTTAATTTAACAATTAACACTCTTACGTATGATGTCAGAGATCACCTGAGGCTCTTGACATGAGCTGCCTATACAATGGAAGCCTTTTGAATTCACAAACTCTGTCAGTATTTAGACAAGGCCATAAACAAAATGGGAGTTCTGTCCTCCCTTTAAAGAAAAGTACCTCCTTCTTTGATGACCACTTCTTTCCACTGGAGTCTCACACACTGAGATCCTTCATGTATGACATTTTTTGCCTCAGTGTCTTGGCTTTCCATGCCTGAAATGCTTTTGTGGGCTTTTCAGCCAGACTAGAATGCCTTAAGGATTGATTCTCAGGTCAGAGTGCTACTTACAATGATTGTCATTCTATGAATCTGCTGTGTGGACTGCTTCCAACATTGGAGCATTCACTCCTTTTAATTCTATCTATTATTATTACCAGACCCCTATTCCTATCCACATGATCAGTTTAACACTTAACATGGTATTTTTACCACCCAGTTTAAAGAGATTTGGGGTCTCATGGCAAGTTTTTAAACTGTACCCTTAGAAGCAATTGCATGGGAATGTATGCAGAACTCTATAACTTACACTTCATAGTTACAATTTTAGGAACATGATGATTCTTCCTCCTCATTCTCATATTCCCACTCTTATTTTTTATTGATATCTAATTTTAATTGATTTATACACATATATTTAACTCTACATTCTCTCTCTGTAACTCTGCCTTTCAAAAAAGGAAAGAATCTGTGCTCTGTAAGAGGGATTTTGTTAAAAAAAAACTTAAAATATTTACAATTAAATACACAAAAGACAGTTTTTTGTACAGTAGCTCCCTTTTATCTTCTTGTCTCACTTAGAACTGTATCTACAAATCACACTGAATCTGTTAAAAACTAATTAAAATTTAAAAAAATTAAAAATATAAAAAAATAAAATTTTCATATGCACTTTTTTTTTAAATCCATGACCTTGCATGGTTTGAATTCCATCACTCTCAAGCTGCAATGAAAATTCTGAGTCATTTTCAAAGTTCTTGGCAGAGAAAGAAGTATAAATCACCAACCTTCTCTCATCCACCACACCCCTGCAATCACTGGTAATGAAAAGATGTCACTGGTTAAGGCAAAGGACCAGTGTAAAAGATCTGCAAAGTTACCACCAGGTAAGGCAAGACTGATTTCCATACTGTCAGTCTTATCTGGGGAGAAGCAAAAAAGCCAACAGTGCTACAAACGAAAAGTCTAATGCTTACAGGCACAAAGAAAGAGAAATATATTCTGATTTCACATTATTAAAATATTTTATTTATTTATTTGAGATACAGAGTTACAGACAGAGATGGGGAGAGACAGAGAAAAAGGTCTTCTATCCACTGGTTCATTCCCCAAATGGCCACAGTGGCCAGAGCTGAGTCTATCTGAAGCCAGAAGCCAGAAGCCAGGAGCTTCTTCAGGGTCTCCCATGCGGGTGTAGGAGCCATCTTCTGATGCTTTCCCAGGCCTTAGCAGAGAGCTGCATTGGAAGCCAGGACACAAACTGGTGCCCTTATGGGACACCAGTACCTCAGGGAAAGACTTAGCTTACTATGACACAGCACTGGCCCGCTGATTTCACAATTTTAATATCTAGACATAAATGTGGTGAGAAGAATGTATATCAGTTACTATGTCTTAAGCATTTGACATTAGTAATAAAATGTAAATAAGACCATTAGAAAAACTTTTGAGTTACACAAAATACAATAAATAGATTGTGAGAGTGTATTAACATAGAATTTATTGCAATCAAGTAAGCTTTATTTCAGAAAAGCAGAATTTATTCAATAATGAAACATAGACTTGGGAAAGCATTTCCATAGATCTTATTCTGTGTCCTATTAGCTTGAGTTACTATTCAGTTGGGTCTAGTTCTATCTTATTTTCTGCAAAGGCAAAAAATTTCAAGGTAATACCACTGGCATAGAATGTAAACAATCAGAAAATGCTGTGCAAATATTAAATATATTGTTAATAAAATAGATGAAAAAGATAAAGCAATTCAAACTGACTAATTAGAAAATCTAAATGACTGACAACTTTTCCAGTTTTGTGTACAGCTTTTGAGGGGTTTTTTTCAAAGATAGAAGCACTTTATAGTATATTTATGAAGATGACATATTGAACACATATATCCCCCAAAATGTCTATGAAGTGGGAAAATGGAAATGAACATAACAATAAACTATGGCAAATTTAGCTTATAACAATAAGCTAAAACAAAAAAGGGTGCCATCAAGTGGTATGATGTATTAGCATTCTCCTTAGAAACAGATTCAATTGGATATATCATATACAATATGGCTTTATATATGAGGTCTTCAAAAAGTTTATGGGAAAAGTACATATCCTTTAATTACATTTACAGTAATTTTTATGAGTACTCTTCACAAATATGACATAGATAGCCTATGATATCATATTATACACATATAGGCTCATGTGAGTAGGAAATCTGCCCAAACCAAAATCTGCAGGGCAGGCCAGCAGGCTAGAATTCAGAGATGAGTCAATTTTGCAGTTTGAGTTTGAAGTCAGTCTGTTGGCAGAATTTCCACTTGAAGGAAGTCAGTCTTTTTCTATGAAGACCTTCAACTGGTTGTTCAAGGCCCACGCCTATTCTGAAGAGTAACAAATGCTTCACTCAAAGTCTACTCATCTAAAAATACCTTCACAGAAATATCTAGAATAATATGTAAAATCATAGCTGGGTATCACATCCTAGCAAGCTGAAACATAACATTAATCATCACATTGGGAATAGCATTTGACTGAGTGGTTAAGTCACGGCTTAGGAGGCCTGCATCCCATATCAGAGTATTGGTTCAAGTCTCGGCTACTCTGCTTCTGATCCAGCTTCATTCTAATTGCACCCTTCTAGGCAGCAGAGTACTTGAGTCCTTCTACCTACATGGGAGACCTGGATGGAGTTCAGGTCCCTGATTTCAGCTTGACTCAACCCTGGCTGTTGTAGGCATCTGGGAATGAACCAGCTGATGGAAGAGCTCTGCCTGTTTCTGTCTCCTGGCCATTAAAATAAAATGAAAATAATGAAAACCAATCATCACAGATGGTGCTTGAGGAATATCTTTTTAAAAAAATGAAAGCAATCACATTTACCAAGAAAATATGGAATCATGGACTAACATGTAAGAAGAAAGGAATGAGCTTGGATTATTTTTCAGAATCCAACTTGTTATCCACTCTAACACAACTACAAGGAGAAGAAGAGAACAGTTAAGTAAAAACTATTGGGACAATTAACTTGATCTCTGTAGTCAGGGCAGGTGGACCAGTTGGCTCCTTGCTCTTCTGGGCTTGAACTGAGCAATTAACAGCAGCAATGCTTCCTAACAGGCCACAACTCAGAACAGACACTAAGGTGGAATGCATAATACAGAGCAGCAGTAAGTTCTGACTCTTAGATAGGTAAGGGGCCATTAGTCAGGGTAATACACACCACACTAAGTGGCACATCCTACATGTACAATGATTAAGTAACATGAAACAGAAATTCTTAAACTCAAGAGATGAACTTAAAATCAAAAATCATCAATGGGCCGGCGCTGTGGCTTAACAGGCTAATCCTCCACCTTGCGGCGCCGGCACACAGGGTTCTAGTCCTGGTTGGGGCGCAGGATTCTATCCCGGTTGCCCCTCTTCCAGGCCAGCTCTCTGCTATGGCCCGGGAAGGCAGTGGAGGATGGACCAAGTGCTTGGGCCCTGCACCCGCATGGGAGACCAGGAGAAGCACCTGGCTCCTGCCTTGGGATCAGCGAGATGCGCCGGCCGCAGCGGCCATTGGAGGGTGAACCAACAGCAAAAAGGAAGACCTTTCTCTCTGTTTCTCTCTCACTATCCACTCTGCCTGTCAAAAAAAAAAAAAAAAATCATCAATGGTCTGCAGGAGGCATGCAAGGACCTTTAAAAACACAGGACAAGAGATTTCTTAGCATGTGATAACAGCAGGGCTAACCAGAGTACAAAAATTAACAGTATACCTTACTTTAATAAAACTAGCATCCCAAAGGCATACTTTAGTATCAGAGTGAATTAGAAATAAACTCAGTATCTCTTAACCCCTCACTTGCCAAGGAAAATTGCCTATTTAAATGACAGAATCAAGCAAAGGGAGAAAATATCCCCTGAGAATTGTGACATAAGGTGACTCTCATGAATTTACAGTCAAATTCACTTTGACTGGGTGAAGCAAATCACTCTAAGTGGTGTTTGTAATTAAAGTGGTCCCACGCAAACAGTGCTTCTAGCTGCTAGAGTTGTAAGACAAAACCACAGAGAAGGAAATTCCCTATAAGCGGGGCTTCAAAGAATTCTCACAAATAAACCTACAAGGAAAAGGATCAGTTTACAGTAAAAATATAAGAGAATAAACCATTCAGACCTACATAAAGTAAGACATCATAAGTGAAAGTTGACAGAAAGAACAGGTGAAATGTACCTGTAGAAAATACACAATTGCCTTATTTATTAAAGTTAAAAAAAAAAAACCTTAAATATAAATTCAGGTAACAGGAAACCAAAATTACCCAGAAAAAAAGAGCAAAGTATCCAGTAAGACTTTTTAAAAATCAATAACTAATATTTAAAATAATCGATGGACAGTTTAACAACAGCTTAGACAAAACTAAAGAATTTGTAGGGGTCAGTGCCGTGGCTCATTTGGTTGATCCTCCGCCTGTGGTGCCAGCATCCCATGAGGGCGCCAGATTCTAGTCCTGGCTGTTCCTCTTCCAGTCCAGCTCTCTGATGTGGCCTGGGAAGGCAGTGGAGGATGGCCCAAGTCCCTGGGCCCTGCACCTGCATGGGAGACCAGGAGGAAGCACCTGGCTCCTGGGTTCAGATTGGCACAGCGCACCGGCCGTAGCAGCCATTTGGGGAGTGAACCAACAGAAGGAAGACCTTTCTCTCTGTCTCTCTCTCTCTCTGTCTATAACTCTACCTGTCAAATAAATAAATAAAAAAAAGAAAAAAGAATTTGTAAACTTGCAAGTGGGCATTTGGCCTAGTGGTTAAGATGCCAGTAGAGCGCCTGACTGCAACTTCCTGCTAATGCAAACCGTAGGAAGCAGTGGCTATGGCGCAAGGAATTGGGTTCTTGCCACTTATGTGGAAGGTCTGGATGAAGTGCCGGGCTCCTAGTTCTGGCCCTGGCTCAGCCCAAATTATTGTGAGCTTCTGGGAAATGAGCCAGGAGATGAGAGTTCTGTCTTTCTCTGTCCCTCAAATAAATTTTAAAACATTACAAGAAACAGAATTTGTGAACTGGGTAATATGTAAAGAAAAGAACTCCACAATGAAGCAAGAGAACCAAAACAAATGGAAAATATAAAATAGAGGTTAACACACAAGGAGGGTACAGTAAGAAATGCCAGTATTTATGCCTAAATTGCCTGAAAATGACTAGGATAGAGTAAATATTTGAAACAATGATTACTACAAGAATTTTCCTAATTTTTAAAAAAAACTTCAGTATAAAAAATACTTCAATATACTAAGTCTGATAAAAACAAATATATATTTAGCACTTTAATAATGGAAGTACTGAATGCCAAACCTAAAGATAATATAACATACAAACATGTAGTGTTTGAAGAATAGTTATTTCGGGACTTGATTTACAACACAATAGAACACAACATAATAGAAGTGAAAATACAGTGGAATAAAATCTACACTGGGCTGAAAGAAATAGCAGTCTAAAATATTTTACCAGATGCTTCCAGTAAGTGCAAACTAGTTTGCCACAGATCAATACTTCTTCCAAAGACAAACAGAATGTTCGGAAAGAAAACATCCAACAGAAAAAAAACTTGTTCAAATGTATCACAGCCCTACCCAGATAGCAAGGAATTGAGGAGCCAAACCTAGTGTAGTGAACTTGACATTTGTTGCCAATTTCCTAGCTGAGGCATTTTGCTGTCTTGGAAGCGGATACAAGACCAACAACCAGGGAGGGCTTTTTGGTCTCCTAAGACTGGGCAAAAATAGAGTTCTGTCCAGAGTAGTTGGGGGGCCTAACAAACATTGAAGGCTGTTGGCTGGAACTCCTAAAGACCACACTTTAGGAATAGCAGTAAATTATAAATAAATACAATCCATGAAGCCCAGCTCAAAACAATTATAATCCCTGACTAAACTGAAATGATATATTCTGAACTTACCACCTGAAAGAGCAAAATAAAGCTTGTCTGTAGGAAGATCTTTCTTCATACAAAGGTAGGGAATTAATCACCAGGAAAATGAATGCCCCCCTAAAAAACCTAAAATGAGTGCAGCTACATACCCACCAAAATACCAAAAGTTAAAGACTGAAAATTCCAAGTGTCGGCAAGAATATGCTGTTGGTGGGAGTACAGGCTGGTGCAAACACTGGGAAAGTTTTTGGCAGAATCAATCCTCCACCTGCGGCACCAGCACCCCGGGTTCTAGTCCCGGTCGGGGCGCGGATTCTGTCCCAGTTGCTCCTCTTCCTGTCCAGCTCTCTGTTGTGGCCCAGGAGTGCAGTGGAGAGTGGCCCAAGTGCTTGGGCCCTGCACCCGCATGGGACACCAGAAGAAGCACCTGACTCCTGGCTTCAGATCAGCGTGGTGCGCCAGCTGCAGTGCGCCGGCCGCAGCAGCCACTGGAGGGTGAAGCAACGGAAAAGGAAGACCTTTCTCTCTGTCTCTCTCTCACTGTCCACTCTGCCTGTCAAAAAAAAAAAAAAAAAAAGAAAAAAAGAAAAAAGAAAAAGAAAAAGAAAAAGAAACAGGATGCTCATTACCTTTGGGTTTTGAAAAAGTAAAATGCATGTTATAACTTTTTGCTCAGCTTATTTTTTTTCTTTTATTAAACTTTTATTTAATGAATATAAATTTCCAAAGTATAGCTTATGGGTTACAATGGCTTCCCCCTCCCAAAACTTTCCTCCCACCCACAACCCTCCCCCCTCCCGCTCCCTCTCCCCTTCCTATCACATCATGATTCATTTTCAATTCTCTTTGTATACAAAAGATCAGTTTAGTATATATTAGGTAACGGTTTCAACAGTTTGCCCCCCATATAGTAACACAAAGTGAAAAGAAAAGAAAAAAAAATACTGTTGGAGTACTAGTTATAGCATTAAATAAGGGTGTACAGCACATTAAAGACAGAGATCCTACATAATATATATTTTTTTAAATTATTTAATTTTCTATGCCATTTCCAATTTAACACCAGGTTTGTTTTTTTTTTTTCATTTCCAATTATCTTTATATACAGAAGATCAATTCAGTATGTAATTAGTAAAGATCTCATCAGTTTGTACCCACGCAGAAACACAAAGTGTAAAAATACTGTTTCAGTACTAGTTATAGCATCACTGCACATTAGACAATACATTAAGGACAGATCCCACAGGGGATGTAAGTACACAGTGACTCCTGTTGCTGACTTAACAATTTGACACTCCTGTTCATGGCGTCAGTAATCTCCCTAGGCTCTAGTCATGAGTTGCCAGGGCTATGGAAGCCTTTAGAGTTCGCTGACTTTGATATTGTTCCGATAGGGTCACAGTCAAAGTGGAAGTTCTCTCCTCCCTTCAGAGAAAGGTACTTCCTTCTTTGATGGCCCCGTTCTTTCCACTGGGATCTCACTCACAGAGATCTTTCATTTAGGTCTTCTTCTTTTTTTCTTTTCCATGGTATCTTGGCTTTCCATGCCTACAATACTTTCATGGGCTCTTCAGCCAGATCCGAATTTTTGCTCAGCTTATTGTGGAGAAAAAAAGGGGTAAAACTTCTAGACTGGAAGAAATAAGAGGAAAATATAGGCAAACAATCCAGTCATTTCACAGGAAAACAAGTCAGGAAAGGGAAATAAAACATAAAAGGAAAAATGAATAAAAAGCCAAAAATAATGTGGTTCACATAAACCAAAATGTTTCAGCAATCAGAATAAATATGAATAACTTGTTTCTCTATTTCAAGCAGAAAAACTTAGACTAAATAATACAAAAACAAAACCTAGGCATAAATTCTAAGCAAAAAATATTTAAAAGACCATGGTATACAAAGTTAAAAGTAATAGAATAAAAGTGAAATTGTAGTCAGATATTAACCAAAATAATACAATGGAAAAATTAAGTAAATATCAGATAACATGGACTTTGAGGCAAAGGTATTAAGATAAATGTAACTTCATAAAAACTGTAAGTTCAGTTCACCAAGAATTTACTAATTTTAAAATGCAGTCCTTTAGAACTGTGGAAGGCTTTTAATACACATATTTATTTTCCATTATTCTGTATATTTTTATTCCATATATGTTAAAGATAAGATTGCATATTTGACTAAGTAACCAATAGATTAAGCAAATAAAAATCAGTAACACAGAAAATTTGAATAAGACCATATAGGATACTGAAGAACAAAACAACAGTCTATACATTTGATTTTTTTTTTAGCTTACACAAAATATTTTCAAAAATGGACTGCAAACTGGACAATAAAAGAAAAGAGATCACACAGATTTTTCTCTGATAGCAATAACATTAAAGTAGAAATTTGTCCTTAATGTGCTGTACATTGTGATTTAATGCTATAACTAGTACTCAAATAGTATTTTTCACTTTGTGTTTCTGTGTGGGTGCAAACTGTTGAAATCTTTACTTAATATATACTAAATTGATCTTCTGTATATAAAGAGAATTGAAAATGAATCTTGATGTGAATGGAATGGGAGAGGGAGCGGGAGAGGGGAGGGTTGCGGGTGGGAGGGAAGTTATGGGGGCGGGGAAAGCCACTGTAATCCATAAGCTGTACTTTGGAAATTTATATTCATTAAATAAAAGTAAAAAAAAATAAAGTAGAAGTAAAGACAAAAATATAGCTAAATAAACTGTATATTTGAAAATTAGAAGCATAATTAAAATTTTAAAATATTTAGAACTCAATAAACACTACCTATCAAAACTTGTGGGATACAGTTAAAGCAATAATTTTGGACCTAAAGATACTGTATTACATAAGAAAAATAACATATTAATTAAGCTAAGTAACCATCATTAGAAATTAGGAACAATAACATAGTAAGTTAAGAAAATGGACAAGTGAAAAGACTAGTGAAATGATCAGTTGGAAGAGGAATGTTAGCATTAGAGATGGAGAAAAGATAATTCTACAAGTAACAGGAGTCAGGGAGGTAAATCTCTGTGAATTGATTGGTATAGCAAAGTGAAAGTAAGGATGATTATAGATATTATCCACCAATTCTGGAATTAATTATAATTCTTTTCCTCTGGGACTTGATGCACAACTTGGCCAAATGCAGGAAATGGAAGTGAAGTGAGCTACCATTTCTTGAATGCAAATATAATTTCTTGAATAGTCAGTACAGCATCATTATATAAGTTAATCTTATTACTTCTCACAATAGATATTTGAGCTGCATCTGTTAATTTTCTAATTTGACCTAAGCTTCAAATCTATAAACTTGTCCAAAGCCATAGAGCTATGTATGAATGAACTGAGATTTCAGTTTAGGTCTTGCATTTTAAAAGTCCATTAGTTGCAGATTTTGTTTCAGACCTGTTACATTTAAGTTGCCAGAAAATCCTCTAAGAAATCTGGGCAACTGGCTGGCGCCGTGGCTCAATAGGCTAGTCCTCCGCCTGTGGTGCTGGCACACTGGGTTCTAGTCCTGGTCGGGGCGCCAGATTCTCTCCCGGTTGTTCCTCTTCCAGGCCAGCTCTCTGCTGTGGCCCAGGAGTGCAGTGGAGAATGGCCCAAGTCCTTGGGCCCTGCACCCACATGGGAGACCAGGAGAAGCACCTGGCTCTTGGCTTCGGATCAGCATGTTATTGGGGAGTGAACCAACGATAAAGGAAGACTTTTCTCTCTGTCTCTCTCTCTCACTGTCCACTCTGCCTGTCAAAAAATAAAAAATAAAATAAAAAGAAATTTGGGCAACATTACATGTGATCTGATTGCCGAAAGAAACTTAAGATGAATATATGCTCCTGACAAACTTCCTCAGCATGTTACTGAATTACAATTTGCAATTGCAGTTTACAATTTTTGTGATTTGCAATTGCATTTGCATTTTTCTCATAAATCATTTTATTTTCCACAATAACAAAATAGCACTTCTTTATCTGACAGTGATCATAATGCAAGTAAAAAGAAGAAGCTTGCGAAATCTTTGTGGAACCTACAAACTCTGATTTCAGTGTGTTCTGCTTGTTGGTAAATGAATCACGTGTAGAACTGATTACAACTGTGGAAGCAGAAACTAATGAATTACATTCAAATCCAATGTCCTTAAAGTCCCCCAAACCAAAATGAGTCATCACGCTTTTGGCAAATAAACTAGAGGGCTTTCTTGGAAGTAACAAAAGAATGTCTCTGTACATTTAACCAAATAATCTTGAAAGACAAATTTATCAAAAGGGGAAAACAGGAATTGTTTAGGGGAATTTCCTGTGGATAACTTTACTTGAATAATTGTTTCTTTCCATGGATCCTTTCATGGCTGTCTAATCATATACAATGAAGAAATAAGTCAACAGAAATGCATTATTCTGCCATGTTAATTTTGGACTGTAAAATTGCCTAGTGTATCCTGAAAAATATTTATCCACACATGGCTGATTCTTGCTGTTGAAACTCTCAAAGGTTATGAGAGTAAAAATGAAAGTCCAAAAGGACGCATGAGGAAGATGATTTTATTAAAGATTATTTCTAGAACAGGAAATCAATTTTCAGAATATATGGGTAAACATGAAGACACAGAAATCTCACTTCCTACTGTCAATTCTTAAATGTTCAAGAATAAAAACAAAGCTATGGTCTATTATAAGGGGATGTCACTTATTTCCACTAAAAACAGAGGGCATTTGAGGTCAGTTATCAAGAGGTAGAGAAGATGTTATTATTTTACAAAAAAATGTTAGTGAGAGGCAAAGTCTTTTATTTGGGACAACTACACAGCAGGAAATAGAGGAAATATCATAGGTTGAGAATGGACAACTTGTTCAAGCAACGGTATATGAAGATTTTGGGTGCTGCCTCACAGGTGATTTCAGGATGAACAGCAGTCATATACTATGTTGTAGTTAACATTTCTCTGTGTGTGTGTGTTTGTATTAGGTTTGGCATATGACTTTTGATGAATTTATCCACCTAAGTGGAAATAATGGCTGTACAAAATCAAATATTAATATAATTTATGTGGCACTATTAAAATCAAGCTTTTTTTTTTTTTAACAATCCACTCAATCTAAACCTACTACTTCAGAATCAATAACTTCTTTGAAGCTACACTAACACTTAATATGGTGACTTGAATGCAGAAATTTCATTGGTTGGAAAGCTAATTAAACATCCAACTTGTTCTTTTTTTTCTTTTTTTTTAATCTTTTATTTAATGAATATAAATTTCCAAAGTACAGCTTATGGATTACAATGGTTCCCTCCCCCCCATAACTTCCCTCCCACCCACAACCCTCCCCTTTCCCACTTGCTCTCCCCTTCCATTCACATCAAGATTCATTTTCAATTCTCTTTATATACAGAAAATCAGTTTAGTATATATAAAGTAAAGATTTCAACAGTTTGTCCTCACATAGCAACACAAAGTGAAAAATATTGTTGGAGTACTAGTTATAGTATTAAATAACAGTGTACAGCACATTAAGGACAGATCCTACATGATATTTTTTTAAAAAATTAATTTTCTATGTAATTTCCAATTTAACCCCAAGTTTTTTTTTCATTTTCAATTATCTTTATATACAGAAGATCGATTCAGTATATACTAAGTAAAGATTTCATCAGTTTGCACCCACACAGAAACACAAAGTGTAAAAATACTGTTTCAGTACTAGATATATCATTACTTCACATTGGACAACCCATTAAGGACAGATCCCACATGGGACGTAAGTACACAGTGACTCTTGATGTTGATTTAACAATTTAGCACTCTTGTTTATGGCGTCAGTAATCTCCCTAGGCTCTAGTCATTGCTGAGGCTATGGAAGCCTTTAGGGTTCACCGACTTCAATCTTATTCCGATAGGGTCATAGTCAAAGTGGAAGTTCTCTCCTCCCTTCAGAGAAAGGTACCTCCTACCTTTATGGCCCCGTTCTTTCCACTGGGATCACACTCGCTGAGATCTTTCATTTAGGTCACTTTTTTTTTTTTTTTTGCCAGAGTGTCTTGGCTTTCCATGCCTAAAATACTCTCATAGGCTCTTCAGCCAGATCCAAATGCCTTAAGGGCTGATTCTGAGGCCAGAGTGCTATTTAGGACATCTGCCATTCTATGAGTCTGCTGTAAACACCCAACTTGTTCTAATAGGATTACAAAATGGCAAAATTGTGTTTTTCAGAAAGATACAGTCCCCTGGAATCACCAATGCTAGATAGATGTTAGTAATACGATAATAAGGAATCCAGGCATCCTTTAGACAGTATTCTGTTGTCCTGTCTTCCCAGAGACTGTGGATGTGTGGAATGACACCACTAGCAGCAACTGCAGCTTTGATGAGAAAGTCCAATTCTTCATCACCACAAATAACATGTTGCAAGGAATGGGGGCGGGGTAACGCACTTTCTTTAAGTCTTTTGATGCCTTTCCTGCCAGTTCAAGTACCTCTGAGATGAAATATTCCAGGATGGCTGTCCTGCACACAGCAGCAGTCACATCCACAAATCTGTGGCTGATCATCCTAGATTTCAGGTGTTGGTGAATGTGGCCCCCTGAGAACTGCAAGCCGTCTCTCAGCAAGTGGGAAACCGCCTTTGTCATGGCCTTTGTGTAGTCCTCCCCAGCCTTACCTCCAGCCATTGAATTCTGCTGAAACTCAAATAAGCAAGACAGAGAATAGGCTAATCAGACACATGGTGAGATCCCACTGCCTAATCCTTCAAGGTACAGCAATTTTCAAACTGTGCTCAGAGTTTGTATTTGCCATATGTCTTTTTAGGAACATGAAGAGCAGAAAGAGAAATAGATCTTGAATTAGAACACTTGGATCAAAGTTTTGGCTTTACCAATGAGGCCAACACAGTTGCCTGTCAATAGCCATTCTACATCCTTGGTGCTTCCACAACCTCTGTTCCAAAGTTTATATTTTATTTATTTGTATACACACTATGATTTTGTTTGATGAAATATAATTGTACAGTCTGAATTCAGTAGCTCTGATCCATAATGCATTTAATAAATACTTATTAAGCATCTGCTATGGACCAGGTGATACACTCTGCAATACAATGATGAACAAAATATGTCCATGACCTCATGTCTTCAAATAGCTGTGTTTCACATAACACTGCTATGATCTTAGATTTTTCATGTGCCTTTTTATAAACAACACAGATTTTCATTTCTGTCAAAATTGATGATCTCTACCTTTTAATTGGGAAGTTTGGACCATAGCATCTAGGATAATCAATGTATGTGGATTTCTGCTTTCACTATTTGTTTGAGATGCTTCCATCTTATTTTATCCTTTCTTTTGATCAGTACTCTTCAGTCAAGACCACCAGGATGCTACAATATCAGGAACATGTCATGGTAGAATAATATGGATTTATTGCTCCTTAAAACAAGAGAGGCCACATTCCATGAGGAAATATGAGAAATCATGGTACTATTATATTACATTATTAAATTAAATTACTGTAGAATTTAGGCTTATATAAGGAGAGTTCAAGAAAGTGAGGATTTGTTCTGGACTGGATGATATAAGCAAGTACTATGATTGTGTGTCTCAATAAATCTTATCTAGCTGTAGAAATGACTGGGAGGGGGGGAGCCATTGTAATCCATAAAGTGTACTTTGGAAATTATATTCATTAAATAAAAGTTAAAAAATACCAAAAAAAGAGAGAACTCAATAAAAAAGGAAAAAAAAAAAAGAAATGACTACAATGAGGCTAATGTTAATTGGTAAAAATGCAGCTCACCCAGATTAGTAAGGATAGAGGGTGCTTGACCATTTGTATGTTTTGGATAATGCTTATGGTTTTGTCTATGTTCAAAAATCATCACAAAGTAAACTACTTTTGGCTTTGATCAATCATGGTTACAGAATGAACTTGCTGGAACAATGAGTGGCAAGCAATGCACTGCAAGCAACATCAGGGCCTGATAGTTCCAGGCCAGTTCCTAAGTAAAAAAGGCTGCTTTTCTCTTTCTTATATGTATAGTGATTTTTCCATGTTTCTTTCTCAATTTTTTTCCTTCTCCAATAAATTGAGTTGTTGTTATTGTTATTTGGGTATTTTTCTTATTCCATTTTCATTATCTCTAATGTTTTAGAAGTTACATACTCAACTTATTTCTGTCAATTTTTACATATGAAACTTTAACAGGAATTTTTGTTTAATTTTTTTTAATTTTTTTTATTTTATTTTAACTTTTATTTAATGAATATGAATTTCCAAAGTACAGCTTATGGATTACAATGGCTCCCCCCCCCCATAACTTCCCTCCCACCCACAACCCTCCCCTCTCCCGCTCCCTCTCCCATTCCATTCACATCAAGATTCATTTTCAATTCTCTTTATATACAGAAGATCAGTTCAGTATATATTAAGCAAAGATTTCAACAGTTTGCTCCCACATAGCAACACAAAGTGAAAAATACTGTTTAATAGGAATTTTTCAAAAAGTTAAATTCAATCTTCATAAATCTCCTGAACAATACACTGCTTTTATGTCACATTTCCCTGGTAAAATTCCTCAAACTTCAGTTTATGTGATTTAGTTTTTTAACTATCTTTTAAAAAGTATTCATTCCAGCAGCAGACAGAAAGACTGACAATCAAGAGACTTCCTGTCTGTTGGATCACTTCCCAAATGCCTGCCACAGGTGAGGCTGTGCCAGGAGGAAATCAGGAGCCAGGAAGTCAGTTTGGGCCTCCCCTGTGGATGGCAGGGACCCAACAACACAAGCCATCATATGCTACCTCCCAGAGCGCACATAACTGGAACTGGACTTGGTGGCAGATCCAGGGCTTGAAAACAGGCAGTCTGATATGGGATGTGGATGTTCCTCAGAGGGTCCTCGCCACTGTATCAAACAATCAGCATTGTTCAGTTTTTAAGATTGTTTTTACTTTTGTTTGCTACATGAATTAGATTTCATAACTACATTAGTTTTACATTACATTTACATTATATATTTATTTTCTTTCTAAGCATGTTTGTGCCCAAGACTTTCCTTCTAGGATCACTTCCCTTCTCTTTAGAAAGTACTTTTAAAATTCATATATACTTCACATAACATAATATTCCTATTAATGCACATTTCAGTGACTTTAGCACATTCACTACGTTGGGCAATCATTGCCACTATCTAATTTCAGAACATTTTCATTCCTCCCAGAAAGAAACCTATTAGCAATTAGTCCAAACTTTCCTCCTTTCACTCCCAGTGAGTCATCAACCTTTCTGTCTCTATGAATTTGTCATTCTGGATATTTTGTATAAATGGAATCATGAAGTGTGTGCTCTTCTGTGTCTGGTGTCTTTCATGTATTATTTTTTATTTTAATTTTAATTAAAATGAGTTTTTTACAGACTCATTGTGGTTTGTAGATCTAATTCTAAGAACATAATGATATTCCCTTCACCCCCCCCCCAACTCTCCTTCCCTCTCCTTTGCTTTTTCTTTTTTTGTTTTTGAGATAACATATTTTAAATTCACATTACCATATAACAGGGCTTAATGTTTCACTGAATAAGAATATTAACATGGAAAAAGCAAAAAGACCCTAGTTTAGTGACTATCAATAATAATTGAATGGAAAAATGGCCTTTTCACCCATATATGGTAAATTTTGAAGTAATCAAAGACATTAAAATTATAGTAGTAGAACGTTCTTAACCTTTGGTTTCAAAAAGGTATAAAACAGGCCGGCGCTGCGGCTCACTAGGCTAATCCTCCGCCTTGCGGCGCCGGCACACCGGGTTCTAGTCCCGGTCGGGGCACCGGATTCTGTCCCGGTTGCCCCTCTTCCAGGCCAGCTCTCTACTGTGGCCAGGGAGTGCAGTGGAGGGTGGCCCAAGTCCTTGGGCCCTGCACCCCATGGGAGACCAGGAGAAGCACCTGGCTCCTGCCATCGGATCGGCGTGGTGCGCCGGCCACAGCGCGCCTACCGCGGCGGCCATTGGAGGGTGAACCAACGGCAAAAGGAAGACCTTTCTCTCTGTCTCTCTCTCACTGTCCACTCTGCCTGTCAAAAATAAAAAAAAAAAAAGGTATAAAACAAAGTTTCATATGAACTATATTTGCAGCAATACTGATACACACATTTTCTTTTTTTGTTTGTTGCTTTGTTTTTTAAATTTCAGCTCCCACATATAAGGGAGAACATGTGGTGTTTGTCTTTCTGGGTCCAGCTTATTTCATTCAACATGATGTCCTCCAGTTGTGTACATTTTCCTGCAAATGATCATATTCCATTTTTTATAGTGGAAAAATATGCCATTGTGAGTGTGTGTATATATATATATATATATATATATATATATATATATATATATACTGCATTTTCTTTATCCATTCATCTGACGACAGACACCTTGGCTTGTTCCAAATCTTGGCTACTGTGAACAGTGCTGCTATAAACATGGTGGTGCAGCTATCTCTTGGAAATATTGTATTCAAGTTTTCTAGTTATATACCCAGTGGTGGGATTGCTGGCAAGTCTATTTCTAGTTTTAAAAGAAATCTCTACATTGCTTTCCACAGTGGCTGCACTACTGTACATTCCCACCAACAGTGTATAAATGCTCACCTTTGCCCACATCCTTGTCAGCATTTGTTACTCTGTGTTTTGAATTTTAGCCATTCTGACAGGAGTGAGGTGTTATCTCATTGCAGTTTTGATTTGCATTTCCCTGATGACTAGTGACATTGAGCATCTTCTCATATATTTGTTGGCCATTTGTATTTCTTCTTTTGAGAACTGATATTGAAATCCTTCGCCCACTTCTTAACTGGATTGGTTATTATTGTTGTTGTCATTTTTTTTATGCTGTTGATATACTCAGGCCATTAATCCTTTATCAGATAGATGGTTTGCAAATATTTTTTCCCATTTCATTGGATGTCTCTTCACTCTATTGATCATAACCTTTGCAGTGCAAAAACTTCTGAGTTTGATACAGTCTTATTTGTTTAGTTTTGCTTCTGTTGCCTGTGCTTTGGGGGTCTTGTCCAAGAAGTCATCCCCTACACCAATGTCTTAGGATGTTTCACCTACATTTTCTCCCAGCAGCTTCATAGTCTCTGGTGTTAAATTTAGATCTTTAATCCATCTTGAGTTGATTTTTGTGTAGTGTGATAGATATGGATATAATTAAATTCTACATATATACATATCCAGTTTTGCCAGTACCATTTGTTGAAGAGATTATCTTTATTCCACTGCAAGTTCTGAGTACTTTGGTCAAAAATCAGCTGGCTGTATGCACATAGATTAATTTCTGAGATCTCTATTCTGTTCTATTGATCTATATATCAGTTTTTATGCCAGTACCATGCTCTTTTAATTACTATAGCTTTTAAGTATGCTTTGAAATGAGGTATAATGATCCTCCAGCTTGATTTTTGTTGTTCACTTCCTACTTTGTAGTCCCTAAAAGTCAGCAAGTGATGAGAACTGAGACTTTTCAGGTCTTCCCCAAACAAGGGCAAAACTCTTAGCAGGCATTTTATTTTCTAGATTCCCAGGAATACAAGTATGTTGGGACTCTTCAAAGATCTAACATATGGATTATCTAGCCTTTCTTTCCATGTTCTTTGGTTAGTAAATTGTTTGTTTCAATTGCTAGCCACTTCTTGTCCTATATCCTGTAAAAATTTTAACAAATGTTCACTGGGAAACAGTTTTAGCACTAGGCTAGTTCCAAGTTAAGTAAGACTACCTTGATGATATGGTCTTCCAAGGAGCCACCACAAAAAATTATTTATAATTTACAAATGAGGTATATTCTTCTCTGCCTGCTCCTGGGAATGGACCTGCTTATTTTCATGGCTCCTGCTAACTGGAGGATTGGGGATGTGATCAGAATGAGTTTTAATGACACAAAATTTTCAATTCTTTTAATCAGCTTTTTTCTTTTTGTTTTGAATGAGCATTCCCTTTTCTTAATTTCCCAGAAAGTTAATGCTCTTTTTTCCCTTTTTAATCACTGCTTTTATGCAGGAGTGGGATTTAAAGTGTTGTCACTGATGTCACCCTTTCCCTCTTTTTTGGAAAGTTTGAGCTATATTCCATTATTTGAGAATATTGTTACTACACCTGCTATCTACATTGTTTTTCTGGTTTCTGGTATCACTATTGAACGATCAGTATCATTTCTTATAAAAAAAAGTAACAATTATTTTGGTTTCTCCACAGTTGTTTTTAAAATCTCTCTAACATGAGTTCTGTTATTTCACCACAATACATCCAGGTGGAGTTTGTTTTTATTCCCTTACTTGATACATGACATGTTTTCTATGTCTGAGGATTCATGTTTTTCACCAGTTAAAGAAAACTGTTGATCACTATCTGTTCAGTATTTCCTCTTTTCTCTGTATTCTCTTCCCTTAAAATTTTGATTATTATCATATTAATACTATATAACATGGAGATTAAATTTTCTATTATCAATTTTATAGACTATCATAAGTATACCCTTATATGAGATCGGAGTTGGCGAACTCAAAAAGCTTCCATAGCCTTGGCAAGTCATGACAAGAGCCTAGGGTGATTACTGATGCCATAAACAAGAGTGTCAATTTGTTAAATCAACAACAGGAGTCACTGTGCACTTACTCCCCATGTAGGATCTCTGTCCTTAATGTGTTGTGCTATGTGAATTACCGGTATAACTAGTACTCAAACAGTACTTTACACTTTGTGTTTCTGTGTGGGTGCAATCTGTTGAAATCTTTACTTAATATATACTAAATTGATCTTCTGTATATAAAGATAATTGAAAATGAATCTTGATGTTAATGGGATGGGAGAGGGAGCAGGAGATGGGAGGGTTGTAGGTGGGAGGGAGGTTATAGGAGGGAAAGAGCCACTGTAATCCAAAAGCTGTACTTTGCAAATTTATATTTATTAAATAAAAGTTAAAAAATATACCCTTATATGGATCTATATACAAGTATATGCATATAACTGTGGGGTGTATGTATATGTGCATGTGTATAAACATGTTCATATACATATGTGTATATATATATATATATATATATACCACATTTTCTATCTACCCTCTATATTTCTTTTCCTCTCTTTCATATTTTTATATTGTTTTTCCATGTGGTTTTCTAAGGATTTATTTAGGCTTATAATCTAATTTAGTGACTCTCTTTTTCAATGTGACTGATACTCTGTTTAACCAAGGTTTTAATTTTAAAAATGTTGATACTACAAAAGTTACTAATTCACTATAAACAGAGAAAGTCCCCTATAAGATGTACATGTAAATAACTAGAAAGTATAATTTGGTGAATTTTTTCTCATTACAGAACATACTATATCAGTCTGCCTCAAAATAATCTAATTATAGCACCCAGAGTCTCTTTCATCAGCTGCAACATTAAATACTTACTTGTGAGATTATTTCCCAATATGTAGTTGATGAGGCAGCGTTAGCAATTTAATGTAACTCTAATATCTTAGAGCAATGGCACAATAAATTAGTTTATGACAAACTGAAGCAAATCATTTTTCATTATTTGTATTAGTGGAATGCAAATAAATACTGGATACTTTTTAAAATGGCAGAAAACCACAAAATTATTTATCTTTGATAATATATTGGGTCTTACATTAAGATGTTAATGGTATTAGTATATTGTCACAAATAATATACCACAAATAAAACCAGGCCATGATGTAATGGTTCACTAGATTGTGCTCAGTAGATATTAATTGAATAAGGGAAATACCTATTTTTCTATCCAATTATTGAAGATAATGTTTTGCCCACTGTTAAGGGCTCAATAAATACTCAGTGAACATGCTGACTAGGAAAGAGGTGAGAAGCGATCAGCCTTCTCAGCTGGATGTCAGGTATAATTGGAATCTGTGTGGGGAAAAAGTGGTTAAACAGTCAGCCGCATGTGATAGAGAAGTAAATATACTCAGGTGCCAACAAAGCAAACAATTAAGCAGAAAACATTGGTACCCGAATAAACAAAGGCAAGATTTGCCAATAACAAGGCAAATGAAACTTTTAGGAAATAATTCAGAAAAAAAAAGTTTACATTGGACCATACCTTTTCCTACACAACTCTGTTTGAGACAGACCAATAGAGGACAGTAAGAGATGACTGTCTTCTTGATATTCGATCATCCTAGTTTCCAGCAATTTATTATTCATGAATCAATATAAACATATTCATATTTAGGGATTAGTTTCCACAAGTACAATGCTGAACTTCCTTTTATTTGTCCTAAAATGCTTAACTTTTAAACTTGAAGGGACTTTGGTTATTCCATGTAGTATTGATAGTTCCTTTAACTTTTCAGATCAGAGTCAAAATATTCATACAGTATTCATAATGCAGCATTTTCCACACACCTTTGATCACTTGAACCATCCTTCCTTGGTTCTTTGCTGTCAGATCCTTCTTGAAATGTAGTAAGCAGAACAGTATGGGGTATTCCAGATGTAGTTTGGCCTATCGTTGTTGCAAAGGCTTCTGCTTGACAAGGTAATTCAGTTGGTCTGTTGATGGAACTATAAAATCTTGTGTAGTTGCAATCAAAAGACTGACTTCTTGATCTCCTTTCATAACTTTGGCTTCATCTGTATGTCATGGTCATCTTAAAGTGAAGAGCTTCCTTGAACCTCCATCTGATTAGGTTATCTTCTGATCCCCCTATTCCAGCTTGACTTTCACAGATCCATTTTCTGTCCTAGTTATGTGAAGCATCTTCAGCATCATGAATGTCCTCAAATTGCACATAAGCAAATCTTGCTGGTTAACAGGTGTTGAAATCAAGTGGAACATACACATCAGCCATTGGAGCACAATGACCAAATGTGCAACGTAGATCTTCAGACCTGGTGTCTTCCTCCACGTTCCTGAGGAACAGAGGTGTTCAGGGAGCTCAGGCAGTGGGACACAGCAGTGGCGTGAGTTGCAACCCAGAGCACTAATGGGTTGCAACTTTTAGTTTGCTGGGCCTGACACAGAGGCACACATGTGTGCATGCACACACACAGGCACACATCGAGCCAGAGTTCTCTCTTAAGTCAACTGCCTTAAAAATTATTTTCTGTTTCTAAAATTGCTATTTAATTGTTTTTCAAATATGTCTTGCAATTTGGGTTGTCTCCTACTTGTTGATCATTTTTTACTTTCTATTTATTTCTTGAAATTTGGGGAGATGTGTTTATTTTTTACTTGGAAACATAGCTCCAACAATCCAAATACTTGGATGTCCGAATATAACTTTTATTGATTTTGATGACTTCCTATACTGATTTGTTATCTTTGGGTTTGGTAATGTTGTAACATGAATTCATGTTTTGTTCAACTTAATCTGTAGAAATCATAAGGGACTACAACAGAAATGGCTTCTTCCAGGATAATTTCAGTATTATTCCATACAGCATCGTGCTATACTACTGTTTTTAATACTGCTAATTGTCTACAACTTAGCTTTCCTAGTATTTCACTATTTTTTAGAGCTCCACTGCCTTTCTAGTTCACTTTTTTATCTTGCCGAGCCTAGGGGATGAAGGCAAGCTTGCAGATGACTTTCTGGAAGTCAAAGAATACAGGGTAATTATTTCTTTTTGTAACATTCAAGATCTAGCTGTATTTTTAGCATGAAGGCCCTTCTGAAAATGTTGTCTGTCATAATACCAATAAAAACAGTCCTCTCTTTTTCCAACCAAGGTAGTAAAGTATGAGATTCATTTACTCAACAATAGTTTAAATCACATTTGTTCACTTAGCTACATAATTAGGATTATAGTAACAAGCAAACAGCTTCAACAATGTAGAATTAAAGCTGCTTTTGGTAGACACCTATACACATCTATGTCACTTCTGGGTGTGTTGTTATTTTAATGGACTACATAAGTACATGTTTTGGATTTAGGATAGTAGTTACTGAAAGAGCTTTTTAAATAAGAAAGATAAGATAGAGAAAAATTTAATATACCTACAATACAAGAAATAGGATGAGAGACAAGCTTTTGTATAAAAATTATAGATTACATAGTAGTTATACACAGGATTATCAGAAAAAAATCCGTAATTACCTTTTGGTTTTTTTAATGATAGAATTAAACTCCTTAGCATAGCATGAAAGTATCCTCACGATCTGTTTCTTCATGTACTAGGTCAGTCTCATTTGACACCACTCCCTACGTTGCAGTTTATATTCCATTCACACAGAATTAGTGAATTTCAGACATTTACTCCAAACCAATTTTCCTCCACTTTCTTGCAAACTTTGAGTTTGTTACAGCATTGGGAAGAGGCCTCTTGCTTTAAGGGAATTCTGCCCTAATACATATATGGAGATGGTCACATTCCTTAGTTCTGAATAAAAGAAAGTCTTTTAGGAAACACATCTCTTACTAATTTAAAAAAATCCCAATTTGTGCTTTATTTATTTCGTTTGTGGTAAACCAAGGTGCTTACTGCCAGGACAATCGGACAATCATCTTATTACCAAGGGCCTCCTGAAACATCTTGAGGTCATTTGCCATCTAGAATAATAAAGTTAGTAGAAATATCAAATTAAATATTTCAAAGCTGAACTGCTGGTCAACCTCTGCATACATTCCTAAGTCTATGAGGCTTCACTTGTAACCTTCCCACTGAGACTCCATAATTTTAGTTGCTGAGGCCATAAGCTTTGTTTTGTCTGTGATTCCTCTTTTTGGTCATGCCCACAGGCAATATGACAAGAAAATCTAGTACTGCGCCTGTGAAATATAACAAGAATCTAACCATCTTTCATCATTCCTCCTGCCACCCCCCAAGTTTGAAACACTATCATTTCTTACTTGAATTTTTGCAATAGCCTCCAAACACTGCAGACAGAGAGAACCTTTATAACAGTAATCCAGGTTACGTCTCCTTCCTAGCTTTAAAGCGTTTCAAAGATTCGCCAAAGGTCTCCCTATGACTTACATTGCAGACTCTGGAAACTAAGAAGTTAAATGACCTAGCAAAGGTCACAGAACCCACAGTAACAGGACTGAGGCTAGAACACAACTCAATGTAACAAAATAAGGATGACAGTTTTCATGTTCTTAAGTAATATTTATGTATTTGTTTATTATTTATTTGAGCAGGGTGGGGAGAGAGAGACAGAGAAAGCACTCTCATCTTCTGGTTCACTCTCCAAATGCCTGCAACAGCTGGGAGTGGGTCAAAGTTGAAACTGAAGCCAACAACTCAATCCTGGTCTCCCACATGGGCAGCAGTAACCCATTACTTGAACTATCACTACTGCTAGATCCCAGGGTCTCCATTAGCAAGAAGGAGTCAGGAGCTGGGATCCAGGTATTCTGATGTAGGACGCTGGCTACTTCATCAGCATCTTAAAGAGTGGTTAAATGTGTACACCTTAGGTAATATTTAAATGCTGATAATTAATTGAATTTAATTCAGAATGGAAAAAGTGTGAAAAAGAACTATCTTCTCTACTAAAATGAAAGCTGGTTAAAGGAAGAGGATAGCTATTTCCAATTCTTGGATTATCCAGGATTTTTAAAATTAAGTTATTTATTTGAAAGTCAGAGTCACACAGAGAAAGAGGGATAGAGAAAGAGAGCTTCCATCCACTGGTTCCCTCCCCAGATGGCCACAATCGCCAGGGCTGGGCCAGGTCGAATCTCGAATCCAGGAGCCAGGAGCTTCTTTCAGGTCTCCCAGGTAGGTGGCAGGGCCCAAACACTTGGGCCATCTTCAGTTGCTTTTCTCAGGCCATCAGCAGGGAACCATACTGGGAGTAGAACATATGGTATGCCGGGATTGCAGGTGGCAGCTTTTCCTGCTATGTCACAGCACCAGCCCCAGGTTATTTCTTAAGTGAATGAACCATTCCTTTAAAAATGTATCCTACTCCCATTCTTATTTTTTACTAAGATCTATTTTCAATGAACTTTATAAATATAAGATTAACTCTATATTAAGTAAAGAGTCCAGCAAATAGTATGAAAAAAAAAAAAAAGTTCCTCAACAGTGGAAACAAAGGCTGTTCAAAGTTATCACATCTCAAAGTGTCAATTTCGCTTCCATCAATAATGTCTTTATATCTCTCAGTCTCTCAAACACCTTCATTAAGGTCTACCACTCAGCTAAAAATGTCTCCTCACCCTTATACTCCCTTCTTTTCCCACACACCTGTATGCCTGAACTCCTTCCTTAGGAAAACAAACATTGCTAACACTGCACTGTGCCTCTTTCAGAATGCTATTTACTAACCTAGAGTAGATGCTAAAAAGTGCTCCGGGCAGCACTGCATAATGAAGTCCCTCCCCCCTCTCCAGAGGCAGTGGGTCCTCTCTGAACCCTTTCCCCACCTAAATTTATGCAAATTAAGGAGGTAAAATCATATGATAAATATGATAAATATGCTTTGACATCTTTCCAACCTGGTTTCTCAGTCTACTCACTTCTAGGGATGAGAAGTGAGTGGATATTCACTGTCCCAATGGTAGTATTTTTTTTTTTAGCAGCTCTCACCAATATAATATCTTGATGATGACAAGAGATAGACATGAATAAGTCGCCAGAACAAATATTGTGCTACTTATTTACATGCTATTAACTCAAAACCCTAGATCAAAAATTGACGCCTTTTCACAAAGTAACACAGCCTGTACTATTGTGCACTCGATTCTCTGAGTTCAAAGTCTCTTGGATGCTTCGTGTCATGTCAACTTAAGAGAGTGGTGTTCATAGGTCACCCTTTCCTTCTCATTTTGTGGAAAGGTCAAGAGAAGGAGCAAATGATCTGCTCTAGGACACAGGACAAACAAAGCCAGCACCAAGACCCATGATGTCAGCATGCAGTCCAGAGACAGCGAGGCGATTTGTGACATTGTGAAGAACAATGATAAGAACAATGAGGTAGGTCCAGAGGTTCTGCTCAAATTTCCATGAGTGGAAGTGCATCAAAATTGCTCCCCGTTTTCTACAGTGAAAAATGCTACTCTTAAAGCAGTGTTTAAAGGTTTATGTTACGGGACACTCTCTGTGAAACAAATTTGTCCCAGGTTGTCTGCGTTCCTAACAACCACTTGCATTCAGAAGGTCATGGTGTTATTTCTACTTCACTTCAGAGATCTGATTCAAAATTGGGAAATTAAACAGAAGACTCTCGATTGAGAATGCTTTCCATCTTTTGAAATGTAATGTGGAGAACAGAATCAACAAGAATATTTCAATAACATGAAGATCTTTAACTGGGGAGGTTATTTAAACACAATGTTTTCTGGGAGCTTGAAAGAGACTCAGAAGAGAAAAGACCAAACTTTAGAAACAAACTTCAGTGGTTGTTGATACATTCCTCCTACACACCTCAATGGACACAGTGGAAGAATTAGAAAAGCTATGGGCCAAGAGTCAAAGAACTGGACCTTCATTACAGAATTTGCCACCCACTAGTCTGGAACTTCAAGTCATTTTACCTCTGGGAGCCTCAGTTGATTCATTTGTTAAATGGTAGTTAAACCTAAATGGTCATAAAAGGTTCTTTTCAGCTTTAAAATTCTAAAACTATACTCCTCAACAAAGTGCTTACTCTGAAGACCATCATGTGCCCTACCCACAACTAATACACATACCATACATTGAAAAACTTCACCTGGCTGGACAAATGGTAGTGCTGAGAAAGCACTCCCCTTCTGAAGCCACAGTGCTCATCTTCCAAGTCTAATCACGTCATTCTTTAGATGAAAGTGCACCATACGTAAGTGGCTAACATTTATGGAAAGCTTACTATGTTCCAGATATTTTTGTAAGTGTCTTACAGTATGATTTAAGTTGCTGAAATCTTTCAACAACCCCACGAGGAAGGTTTCATTATTATCCTCCCCATTTTACAAATAAGGATACTGAGACACAGACCCTATACTTTTATAGTGAATTTTTTTAAAGATTTATTTTATTTGAAAATCAGAGTTACACAGAGAGAAGAGAGGCAGAGAGAGAGAGAGAGAGAGAGAGAGAGAGAGAGAGAGAGAGAATCTTCCATCTGCTGATTCACTCCCCAGTTTGCCAGAGCTGCGCTGATCTGAGCTAGGAGCCAGAACTTCTTCTGGGTCTCCCACACGATTCAGGGGCCCAAGGACTTGGGCCATCTTCTACTGCTTTCCCAGGACACAGCAGAGAGCTGGATTGGAAGTGGAGCATCCGGGACTCAAACTGGCACCCATATGGGATGTCGGCACTGCAGGCAGCGGCTGTACCTGCTACACCACAGTGCCAGCCCCAGACCCTACACTTCTAAGCATTCTATCTTGCTGCTTCTTCTCACAGGATTTCTAAAAGTATGTTGTCCCCATGGCCAATAGGATAAAATTCAATTCCTAACAAAGCTGTCAGAAACTTTAATGAATTGAACTCATGCAAAGATCTGCATTTATGGCCATATCCTATTGCAATCGTATTGAATTCACTGCAGCTCTTCTTAATTGCAGGCTTGGAGATGCTACAGAGAGATGTTTCCTCTGCCTAAGCTATTTTTCTCATTGCTTCTTCCTTTTCCCCTTCACCATATTATTTTTGAGATAATCTAGTGGTTACATTGTCCTCCACATCATCTTCCTACCCCACTGAAAGTATCCCACTCCATGATCTTTTCTATCAGTCTTGCTCTACTTGTTCATTTGTCTATCAAGGCTCATATTTCACTATCAGTTTCCCATAAGAGTGACTCAGGTATTCTAGGCACTGAGGTAGATGAGGTATTTGTGACCAAGTTGTATCAAAGAGCAGTCTTGATGTGTTGATGCTGTATCAATACATAAGGTGCCTTCAATGTTCTGCCACCTAGAACTATCAACTTTTATTCTTGGTTGTAACTCAGGATATGATCTCTAACTCAGAGAAAGGTTATTTTAAAATTGTAAATATTTCTAAACATTTCCAGATTTGAGGAAATACTTCTGAGATTTTGTTTTCTTAAACCCTTAAACTTATGCATAACTTTCACAGACATAACTTTGACAATTACACCTAGAGCAAATGACATGAAATAGGTTTGGTATAAGAAAGTATCCCCATGGGAGAAAGCATAACAAATGTTGGGAAGAAAATTCTTCATGTCATAGTGGGTCCCAGGTCCATTTAAAAGCCAGGGCTACTTGATACTTTACACTTTCACTGGTGTATGCCTCGCATGATTTCTTGGACTTAGGGTTTGAGGTTTCTGTGTTAGAAACACAGAAACAGGACAGAGTGTGATTACAGCAACTGTTAATGTTTGCTATTGCTTTGAACTATTCTAAGGCCCCATAAGCCTTCAAATACTATTTGCAAGAAACTGAAGAAAACTGGTTGCCAGTTGGGAGCAAGTCAGGCAAACAACGATTGACTGGAACTATTTTGTGTATGGGGCAAATTTATCAGGAAATCCATTTGAATTTGGTGTGAATAAATCAGCTTCTGAGAGGTCTATGATGGGGCTGGACAGTCAAGGTTTAGTTCTGCCTAGAGTGATAACGTATTTGGCAGCATCTGGAGCAAAGGAATTACAGCAGAAGCTGTCATTTTCAACAGACTTCTTTGCTCATGTCGCATTAACAGAGCTAAATTCAACTTTTAGATCCTATGAACTTATCCTCTTTGGAGCTTAGATGAATTTGGCTTTCAGAACTTTGCAAGTAACATAACTCCAACAACAAGGAAGAAGGCGGCTGAAGAATATTTTTCTCCTGTCTATTTCTCACCAGATCAGTCTTGGAGGTGAATTCTTTGTTCAGAAGGGCATTTCCTCCCTTCCATCCCTTCAGCCTGAAGATTCTATTGTTACTATTGGTAACACTGGCATTTTACCTAGAATATTTACATGCATTACCTTGATCCTTTCAATACTCCTGAAATGAAGCAGGGCAGTTGTGACTATTCACATTAGGAGATAAGGCAACTACTGAAAAATTAAATGATTTAGCCAAATTCACAAAGCTAAAGAACAATGAAACTAAGACTATAATCCTGAACTTCTATCTCTAGGATCACTTATTGTTCCACCAGTCCTTTCTTTCTCTCTCATCCTGTTTTTAAGATCCTGATTTATGTAATTATCTATATAGTACCGAGCACATAGTGGGCTGTTAATAAATATTTATGGAATGAATGAGTGACTGTTATAAGGAGGAAGGAGGAAACTTGCAATATGTCTGGGGAACTGGAACTCGCCTACCCCACAGAACCTCATGTAGTACTCATAGTTACCCCATGAGGTAACTACTATGAAAATCTCCATCTCACAGGAGCAACAGATGACTTTTAGAGATGTTTAAGTACATAACCTATTGGGATATTATTACAAGACAGGCATTATGCACATTATATAATTATTCCATTTAATCTCCACAACAGTCTTGTCTAGTTGGTGTTATTTTAACTTTTCCCATTTTATAGGAAACTAAATCTTAGAGAAAGCAAGCAATTTGCCATGGGGCAGAGAACTGAGTTGGATCCAGCCTCTGGGATTCTGATACTTTACCATTGCACAGTGCTGGACCTCCTTGACTAAAGGAGTTCTGGTTCATTAGGTCTATGAGGGCTGGAGTCAGGGCCCATTTGGTTTTACCCAGAGCTACTGGTTATGGGCTTGCTGGCTCACCTTTAGGACTGAAGAGTATTAACAACTGAACATTCTCAAAATATTTGTTTTCAGATAAATGTTCTAGAGGAGTTGTGTGCCCTACATAAATAAAACAGAATTTCAAAACTGGTCTTGCAGAAATTCTCTAAGTGAAAAAAAGTCACACATTCTGCCTTTTAGAGCTATGTTTGCACATTTTGTTTGTTTGGTTTATTTGAAAGGCAGAGCTACAGAGAGGCAGATGTAGAGACAAGTCTTCCATTTGCTGGTTCACTCTCCAAATGGCTGCAACCTGGAGCTGGGCCAATCCAAAGCCAGGAGCCTGGAGCTTTTTCCGGGTCTACCACATGCGTGCAGGGGCCCAAGAACTCGGGCCATCTTCTGCTGCTTTTCTAGGCCATAGCAGAGAGCTGGATCTGAAGCAGAGCAGCCAGGACTTGAACCAGCACCTTCAGGAGATGCCGACACTGCAGGCACAGCTTTATCCATCTGCCACAGCCTGGGCCCCTTTTTGCACGTTTTATTATGATTAAAATTTACAGAGATTTCAAAACTCCCATTCACATCAAAGTAGCAGCGGATCCACAGTAAATTCACCTGGCTGTGTAGAGAAGAATCATCCAGATTCTCTGTTTTACAGAGAACCCTAAGAGGATAGCAAAATCCCTGCAAATGAGATTAGGATCTCATGATTCACATGGAAATTACAAATTTGTCCTTTTCTCTAGCAGACTCAAACGTCTAAAACTTTGAAATACAAATTGTTGGAGTTGTGAAATTCTGTATTATAATTTTTTAGATTTCAAAAATCTATGTCTTCTTACTTTCAAAACCAAAATAGAATATGTGCAAGTATTCTAAATTTAGAGTGAATTTTATGTTAACATCTTTTTTAAATATTTAATGACACTACCTGAGATAGCTGTGCCATGTTGCAAAACAAGAATTTAGAATCACTGGCTGAATTCTAACAGCAACTCCAGCCATACAATTTGAATAAGAAATGATTCATGGGGAATTGGCCAATGGAAGCAAAATGCCAAAAGCATTCTTTACAAGACAAAGGTTATTCCATGAACATTCAGTCAAATTCTGTACATGGACCATATCCACAAAAATATAATTTAATTCCAATTTGAAAATATTTATTAAGAAATTATTTTATGTCCAGAACTATGTGGACCTGTCTTTGATTCAATGATGGATAATTATGGTTTTTGCCATCTTGTAATTCACAATCTATAAAGGAGATGAACTATGTGTTATATGCTAGAAAAAGCAGATTGGAATATACAATTTTAAATAATGTGCTGTGAGAATACTGGGTTTGAAAGAAATAAATTCCAGAGAGGAAAATCTGAAATGGATCCTTGTGGCAGATGATGTTAGAGATGTGCTTCCTACCCATTATCAAAGCAACAGGGAAGATACAGGGACACTTTGGTAAGGATATCGACCCAGTGGAATTCTTACCTCCTTCATCTTAACTATTATGGAGCATCTGACACTGCAACTACTATGTCCTTGTTCCCCTCATTTCTCTCCTGGTTTTTCTTCCCCACCCTAATTCTCTCTTCCTGTCCTTCCCATGATGTTTCCTACCAGGGGTACTAGGTATTTCTGCTATCACAAGATGTGATCTTGCTTACAATATTCTTCTTATTTCCACCATATGCTGATGTCATCAGATCTATATCCCCTGTTCTATGTATTTCCTGAGTTCCATATCTTTATGTCAAACTCCACTTGATTATCCCATTGACCTCTGAACTCAACATGTCCAAAACCTGATTTGGTCTTTTTCAAGTTTCTCCAAAAATCACTGTCTGGGAATAACATTCTGTTCACTGAGGTCTTAGGGACAAAGACCAAGGGCTTTGCTAACTTTCTCTCACTCTTTTTTCAGAAACTCAACAAGCTTTATAGATTCTACTGCATTTGTTTCCATATCCTTGGTTCTGTTCTGTTTATGACCATGGAACAGCTTAAAGTCAAGCTTTGCTGTCTTTCAGAAAAGGATTTTTTCATTTAGCTTATCTACCTTCTTGCTGCAAACTTTTAAATTTCAAATCACTCTCCTGATCCAATATTTATCTGAAATGCTATGTGAAATGACAGAAAGATGTCACACTCAAGGTAACTTTGCCAGTTTCTCCAGGCTCAATACTGACGTCTCATAATCATCACTTCTACTTCTTCACCAGTCCCCTCCCCTCAATTACACCAAATTACTTTCAAGGACACAAAAGCATTGTGCTCTATCATCTCTTCTTGTTTACCAATGCAATTTTTCTAGGATTTATTTCTGTTCTTTTATGTAGTTATCTAGTCTTCAAAAGTAGGTTTAATTACAACCTATCCCTTTGCTGCCCAGTTTCATTTACATGAACTTACTGCTACTATAGAACAAAAGCATAACTTTATCAAAATTCTTCTTCATTACCATGCACTGCCCCTTCACTAAACTCATTTTTTCATCTTTTTAGGAAATTTGTTCACTTTTAAAATAATTTAATTTTTTTAAAGATTTATTTTATTAATTGAAAGGCAGAGTGAAAGAGAGAGAGGGAGAGACATAGGGAAAGAGATCTTCTACCGAATGCTCCACTCCTCAAATGGTCCTGAGAGTTGGGATTGGGCCAGGCTAAAGCCAGGAGCCAGGAATCCCATCTGTGTCTCCCATGTGACTGACAGGTTTCCAAGTATTTGGGCCATCATCCACTGCCTTCCCAGGCACATTAGCAGGGAGCTAGACCAAAAGTGGAGAAATGGAAACAGAGATCAGTGCTCCAATATGGGTTGCAGCTTAAGCCATGTATAACACCAGCCCCAAATCAATGAGATTATAATAAATACTTCAGACCTACTTTAAAAAAATGTAGAGTCACACAAATTTTTGTGACAATTTCAGAAAACCTGCAGATATTTATCCAAGGATTTCCAAAGGACCAATCCCTGTTTAGACATTAAATTCCTTAAAAATAGAGGCCATAGGTGTTTCTTTAATTGACTATTTTTTACTAATATTTAGTTTAATATCTAGTATAAAATAATATCTCAATAAATATTTCATAAATAAACAAAAAATAGGTTCTTGATATTTGGATATGGCAGAAGGCTGCAAGAAGGAAAAAACAGATGAGGCTGGCACCGTGGTTCACTAGGCTAATCCTCCACCTGCAGCGCCGGCACACCGGGTTCTAGTCCAGGTCGGGGCGCTGGATTCTGTCCCGGTTGCTCCTCTTCCAGTCCAGCTCTCTGCTGTGGCCTGCGAAGGCAGTGGAGGATGGCCCAAGTGCTTGGGCCCTGCACCCGCATGGGAGACCAGGAGGAAGCACCTGGGTCCTGGCTTCGGATCAGCATGGTGCACCGGCCGCAGCGCACGAGCTGTAGTGGCCATTTGGAGGGTGAACCAACAGAAGGAAGACCTTTTTCTCTGTCTCTCTCTCTCACTGTCTAACTCTGCCTGTCAAAATAAAGAAAGATGAAACAGCTTGATGTACACCAAGTTGCATAAAGGATGAGACTAGTTTTAGCTATACAAAATATATTTAGTTTGCTTTGCAAGGGGTTAAAACAATAGAATATGGTGAAATTTAGGTGAAACAGGTGAAATTTAGGGCTCAATTGTTATTTTCTATGATGATAAAAATGTAAACCGAGCGAGGCCTTGTAAGCGTAAACATAAACATCTATCTGAAAATCATTGAATGGTTAAAGTCTAAGAATATCTAATTTTAGACTATTCACCACTAACTGCCACCTCCAGTGCTTCCAAATGAAAGAGGACTCTATGTAATTAAATAACAATGGAATGAAGGATTTATTGCATTTCCAGCTTCATATAATAGTGTGTTGCATCATCCTAAATCTGATCCCAAGAATGTGTGATTTTTCACGCGGTTCACTAGTCATAGATAATTGTGTAATCATTCTTACTTCTCCAAGAGAGGAGGGAAAGATTAGATTGCAATAACTGATACAAAAACATGTGTCATAACAGTTGAATACAGTGGCATAAAAATTCAGTTTGAAAAAATGTACCCATACTAGTTTTTCTACTACTTCTAGCCCTTAGAAGGTGGTTGTAAAATTGTTCCTGCTCATGAGTAGTAAACAATAAAAATTATTAATTCCCATTGTTGAAAATAAATTAATACCTCCTTGCCCTGACTGCTTTAATTCCATTTAATAATAATATCATTATATTAAATATATAATGTTATATTAAATTATAATTATTTTAAGTATGTAATATTAAATTTAATTTATGAATATATATATAAAGTTATGTAGAGATATATGCATATATAAATTTCTAGGTCTAGGAATCAACTTTAGAGAAGATCACATCTGGTATGTGACCAATAATTAGTAAACATTACATCAATTTTGCAATATTTAGAAAATTTTAATTTTTTTTATGTTACATAAGGAAAGTTTTTTCTTGCATCTCAACATGTGCTGCCTTTTAGCCAAGATCTATAGGTGAGAAAAGTCAAACATTTTCATGGCTTTGCATCAGTTAACAAATACGGTCTTTAAGTCTTCACAGGGTAAACACACAGCACTGGTGAGAGGAGGTAAGTAAACATCAGGTTGGTAGTGAAGGCTATTCCTGCCAATGGAAAGCATCAGCCACTCCTGGCCAGTGGACATGCAGGCAAGAGAAATAGCTTCAGTGAAGGACAACAGAAGGTTTTCGCTCACAACAGTATTTTGCTATCCACTCTTTGGAAGATGGGACAGTTCATCATGACCTCAGGGTTGGTGCCTGGAATGCTCACAAAGGGAAACATTAACCAGGACAGATTGTGGCCCATCCCTTTGACTCATCTACTGTATAAACCATGAAAATGCTTATGCAGATCAGGTCAGAGGTCTACAGTATGTTAAATTGACTTCTTACATATTCTATGAACCAACACATATCTGGCTTTTTGTTTTGTTTCAATTGTTTATTTGTTTTAATGGAATGAGGAACTTATAGCTAATATATAGTAGTTTATCAGAAAGGGGAAGTTAGGTACACAAATCCAAAAATTTTGCTTCCATCTTTTTATGACCCTGTTGTAGATCTAAGTGACTATCTGTGGTCAAAAAACTAGTAACTAGTGAATCTTAGATCAAATCCAGATACCTCTGATTCAGTGGTCTTTCTATGAGACTACTTGATAATATTTAGAGGAGTTTCCATTAACAAATTAATACCAACTTTCTCCTATTTAGATCCCAGGGGAAAAGTGATACACCAGCTAAAGTACCACTTTAGGTCTGCTAGTCCTGTCCTGTCTCTTGGTCCAGCTGCCATCTCAATAACCATTTTTACAGAATCTGAGGAAATTTGAAGTCTCTTATGTCATACTGGTGCAGATGTAGTGTGTGGAATGCTGTGAAACCCCACATTAGGCTCATACATGCAAAACCCAGAAAAATAGAAGTATCAATGTCCTGTTGAACAAACTTTGGATCAGTGGGAAACAATGGCTTGTGGATAACTCTTCACCTTTCCTTCCTGCCACTGTCTATTCTGCAAACCAGTTTATATGGCTTCTTTAAGTGTTTTAGGACCAAACATTCTTATATTGCCCTTACTTCTTCCCTGGTCTACAGCGTAATGGGGTTGGGGGGAGGGCATCGTACCAGTAAGATTAAAGTCCTTTAGTATATATTATTCCAAAGTCACTATTATATAGTTAACATACATCAGGTTAAAGTATATCATGAAGTCTATTAAATTGAGAAACAATGTTATTGTAATTACAAAGTAATGATGAAAAGATTTCTTGAATAAAAAATGAGTGAAATATAGGCTATGATCACTGGATCTATCTTCACACACGGTCTTGATCAATCACTGAATAACCCGGGTTTTCTCATATAGGAAACTGTAGCCAGAGAAGTGAGGTGACCCTCCTCTTGACTCATGCAGTCAGTTGACTGACAAGTCTGGGTGACACTCAAGTCTCCCTGAGTCTTGACACTGTGATTCTATTACATCATAACACAGAATCCTGATCAGTGACTTCAACATGCTATCCACGTAGCAGTTTTGGCACACAGAACAACTAATGAGTCATTGGTCCCCCAGAGCCTGAGGAAGATCATCCATCAAGGGCTCTAACTTATCATTCTCAGTTCTTGAGCATCTTTCACCTTGAGCATCTTTCACGTTGTTAATCACTTTTCGCAGCTGCTTTGATTTCAGAAAGAGGTGGCTATGATTATTGTATGTAAATATTCAGGCTGCTGATTAGCTCAACAACCAAATGTAAATTACTTTGAATCAGTTCCCATGAGCCTGATATCTCTAAGTAAAAGAACAGATAAAATCCTGTTTGTTGAGTTCCAGAAAGGACAAGATTTCAGAGTACGTAACAACATCAACTGAGCATCTGCCCAAAACAGAGGCCAGACTCCATTCCCTAAGACTTTCTCCTCTTCTCTGGTTCCAGTTAATGAAGGGAAATTTGCTCTAAAATTCATGTCAGTTCAATTCAGCCAATATCTCTTGAGAAGTCCTTATATGCAAGAAGCTGAGGGAGTGGAAATCCAGGCACTCTATTTAGAAGCTGCATGTCCTTTCTAGTTTACAGAAAATTCTCCCTGATATGGTATATTTCTCTTCTTGAGCGTCAACTGCACTTAACCAAACCACATATGTTAATTGGGAAAACCGTGTTGAGTATTCAATGTTAGGCTTTTATCCTTTCAAGTAAAGACTTAATAAGGGCAGAAATTGTGAATGTGTATGTTTTATTCACTGTTCTAAACCACACTGTCTACCACAGTGGACACAGTATGTATTGGGAATTTAATAAACATTAGTTGAATTAGTGTGTCTTGCTCCTTGCACTACTGGATAACCAACTTGTCCCAATTTGTTAAAGACTTCCTTGGTTTGTATGAAACTCTGCATCTGAGGAAAATCCCTCAGTCCCAGGCAAACGGAGAGGTTAGATCATTCTCCTGGAGGAGTTGACAAGCTACTCAACTTGTGGAAACCTTGTCTTCTAAAAGTAGGTACCCTGAGATTGTGCTGCACATGTTTATCTTCTGAATTTTCCTCCAAGACACTCATGGGAACTCTTTCAAGTCAGATTGCTTTCCCAGACTACTGCCAAATCTACTAATATTACCCTCATATGGCTAGAATTATCTTGGAGAATATTTTCTCTGGCAAAAAATAAATTCCTTGTCATTAAATCTGACTCACAGAGATGCTCAAGTGACCAAGGATCAGAGCAGTTCAGCAGGAAGAAGAGAGCATAGTGACCTAGCAAGTCCCTGTGAAGTCTCACAGAACATCAAAGTGACGAGAGGCAATTTCCCTTGGTTATTGGTAAATGACTGTACCTCATAATCCTGCTTTGATGCAGCAGAACTGGCAGTCCTCTTTTTTTGTTGGCTTGTTTCACATCCTGGAGGTGTGATAATAAAAATCGTAGAAGGCATTCTTCACTAGTTCAAGATTTGATATTAACTTGTTTGATATAATTTCCCCTTTATCTTATTTGTCAGATAAAATGCAATGCATACATTCCGATCGTACTAAAAATAGGAAAGCATGTTAAGTGAACAAAATTCAAGTACAGTCTCCATTCCACACTCAACCCTACCAAAATCTTTCCCTCCCCATAAGGAATTGCTGTAAATGGTTTCGTGTAACTTTTTTGTGGTGTTCATGCATATATTACACATAAATATAATTTTTCAAAAACAATAATTCTACATTTTATTTATATTTTTATATTTTGTTTCTCTCTGAGTTATTCAGCTGCACTTTGTAACAGTGAAATACTAAATATTGCCCCTAAAAGAATTAAGGGCTCCCTGTTTCAACACATCTATATATAGCCCTGTGTCTATGTTTGTGGTTTTGTTTTTCAATATTGAGTATTTTAACTTGTTTGTGTTCTATTTATTCCCCTAAGTTTGTTACTTCCTCAGAAGTAGGAGTCATTTCTACCTTCTTTTCCATCAAAATATTCAACAGACTCAAGAACAATACTGAAAGCCTAATGGCGGTTTATAAACATATGCCATCTGACTACACACTCCAGAAACAATGAGACTGAATAAATCATGGTTATTTTTTAAGAGTTGGTTGTCTGAGCAGCATAATTTGGTTCTCTGTGTACTATCCATAATAGAATATATCTTACTAATTAATAGTGATCATAAAAAGGCAATAACTCTAAAAAAAGAAAAAATATCCTTGAGTAAAGCCCTGTACTAGAGAGATGATATAAAATGGGAGTGTCTAGGAAATAAAGTACATACGGGAATTCAGATAACAGATTACATAAATAAAAGGATTTCCTTCTGAAAGATCAAATTTGAGGACGTAGGGTAAATATGGGGGACATGCAGAGGATGTAGTTCCTGGCAGCCTTCTCTATTTTTACGACCCTACAAAATCATTGTAGGAGTATGTCATTCCAAGACCAATTACAAGATAGAAAAATACTATTCCTTGCCGTAACCTCCAAACAACTACAAAACCAAGTTTATGATTCTTTCAGGAATCCATGATTCACTCTGGGCAAAGCAGAGGTCAATGCAAGCTGTCAGGTCTTCTGAGTCACAGTGAGACAGAGCAGTCCACATTTTCAGACCTCCATCCGAGAAGCTCTGTTGCACTAAATTCACCCCGAGTACAGTTGGATTCTTGTCTGTGTTCCCCATCACCCAGCTTCCTCCTTGCCTGTCCTGCCTTAGTTTCTCCCAGCATCACTCTATATGCTGCACTGCAAAAATACTGACAAAAGATCATAGCAGAAGTGTCCACATTTTCTTCCCCTCCCAATTTTCCAAGGACCCTGTCTGTATTACTACCTCCAGACAAGACTGTATAATCAAGGAAGAAAAAAGGCCGGAATTTTATGTATCCGACCAAGGAAATTATGCTCCCAACATTATGCTTTCTGCCAATGATTGGTTATTACAGGTACAAAAAGAGCAGCCCCCCTTTCTTTTTTTTTGACAGCAGAGTGGACAGTGAGAGAGAGAGAGACAGAGAGAAAGGCCTTCCTTTTGCCGTTGGTTCACCCTCCAATGGCCGCCGCAGCTGACGCGCTGCGGCCGGCACACCGCGCTGATCCGAAGCCAGGAGCCAGGTGCTTCTCCTGGTCTCCCATGAGGTGCAGGGCCCAAGCACTTGGGCCATCCTCCACTGCACTCCTGGGCCATAGCAGAGAGCTGGCCTGGAAGAGGGGCAACCAGGACAGAATATGGTGCCCTGACCGGGACTAGAACCTGGGGTGCCGGCGCTGCTAGGTGGAGGATTAGCCTGTTGAGCCACAGCTCCGGCTAGCCCCCCTTTCTTAAGCAGTGGGAGCAACTCTACTGTGATTCGTGCCAAAGAGCTCTCTGGCAGAGGACTGAGCAAAAGTGAGACTTTTACCTGATTCCACACCCATGCTCAGCTCTCTTTCGTTATCCTGCTTTCCTTCACAGTGTCTGCCTCCAAAAGAACACTGTCTGGCACACTTAACCCAAATTCTGGCCTTGGGCTCTGCTTTTAAGGAACCCAAATGGATGTAATCCTCAAAAGGACTATTGGGAATTTTCTGTGTTCTGTGACTTACTAAAATTCCAAGCATTTTTGGTATAGCATTTTGTTTCTTTTGAGTATGTCACAACACAGAAATGGTCTTTATGGAAAAAGCAAAGAGGCTCAGATTATTCTTGAATTCTGTCAGTTGTACCTTATTGTTTCCCTCCTATTCAGATCTCCTTACATGCTCTTTCCTAGGTCTGGGGCAATTTTCATCTTATGTATAGTCCAGACAGCTCTATTTGATTCTCCATTTAGATTCCTCCAAAAACTCTGCCCCACCCTGACATTTTAAATCTAAGTTAGATGTGGCTCTCTCACATATAGTATGTGTGCATTCTCAAGCTTTGATAGATTATACACTCAATGACAATGTATAATAAGTCTATTCTGGCCATTTCCAAATCCCTAGAATTTAGCATTGCACCTGACATATAATAAAGAAACATTTTCAAATTTAAAATGAATGGATTCACAAATATTAATGCAATGAGAGATATGATACATGACATTATTTATTATGTGACACATTGAAAGGGCTTGGACATAATATTGACTTGGAGTAATTTTCCTTAACAAATAGACTACTGTCATTTATCCATCTTTTCAAAATAGTGTTCTTGGTGTTGGGGAGGATGACGTGTTTCTTGTTTCATTTGGAAGTATCTTTAATTATGATCACCAGATTGTATGGTACTCAGTGGTATGGGTTGCATCTTACTCATCTCTTTATTCCAAAACACTAACTCAATGTTGAGCAAACATAAGATGTTCAGGAAACGGTGAATACACAAAAGAGCTTACTTTTCTGGAGCATAGACTAATGCTATGTGAATGAAGAATAAATTTTTGAAACTGACTTTGCTCCCTACCTTTTTACTGTTAATTCTTAATACTGTGATAACCTTCCTCTGGAATCAACAGACTCTCCTATTACCAGCCGTATCTCTTCCTTATTTTTTCCTTATCTCTTCCGTATCTTTTCCTTATTTGTAGAACACCTCCTCTATCCCCTCACCCAGTCCCCACAGAATCAGCAGTCTTCTCAGTGGATTCATGAGGCTTTCCCAGAGTCTGCCAACTCTTGCTGACATTCTTCATTAAATTTTATCAAACTAAAAACCACGGAAATGTTGTCATCTCCTCCAGGGCAGCAGTTCTGTCTTCGATATTAGGAATGCTGAGACAAATAATTCAATGCCTGCAGCATAACTGGCATTCAACAAACATTTCTGGAGTTTTTAGTAAGTCAGAATAATGGAGTGAGCATCAGCCAAGAAATTCTTTCACCACTTCCTGTAGTCCAGAGCTACGTTTCTCAGATTAGAAAAAAGCAGCTTGGGCCTGGGGCCATTCACTGGCAGTTAACATACAGCAGGTTACAAATTCTCCTAATATAGTGAGAAAGATAATGTACTCTTACTCTTAACAGTCAAAGGCCAGGGTAGTTTTCCTTAAGAAAGGATATCAACCTTATAGTAACTGGAAAAACACAGCTTCTCAATTAAAAGCAATTAGAATTTCAGAAGGGAAATAGTCCATGTTGTAGTGAAGTGTGTTTGATCTTTGGATACTGTAGAAAAAGGTCATTGTTGTCCAGAGTTGAAGCTATCTCATTCTTTCTTGCTCCCTTCCACTAGCCTTAGGACTTCCCATTCCTCCTCAAAACAATAAATTGCTCCACCAGAAGCTACCCCATTGTCTGAAGCCAGAACTCAACAGGGAAAGAAGTGAGTAGGAATAGTGCTTACTAGGAAAAGTGTGTGAAGGGAGGAAAGCTGACAGGGTAAAGATTAAAACTGAGATGTGTCTAGAGGTGAAGCCAAGTCCATGTATAAAATCTTTGACTTCTGTGTCAGGGATCACAACTCAAGCAACTGTAAGAGACAGAAAGGTGCTGGCATCTCTATCAAATCAAAGAAGGCTTGCATAACCCACAGACATTTCAATTAAAAAATTTAGACCCCAAGATTTTAACTCAGCCCAACCAGTGAAATTCTGCTCTGTATTACTCAAAGAATTCCAATAAATCTGCTCCCAATCTTAAGCTTCAGAAAACTACCTAAACCCTTCAGAGAATACAATGAGGATCCAGGTGGGAAAGCAGGTGAGGTAATGCCTGGAATAATAACAGAAAACCTCAACACATGTACCACCATGGTCAGCCAAGAGGTATTAATAGCACCTTGATTTTGTATTGCTGAGTGATGAGAAAATGCCATCCTATAGCAATAGTGATAGAGAGACACAAATACCTGTATTTCAGCTTTCCTCTTACAAGATGATAGGCTTCAAACACATCTGGTAGGGGCTGGCATTGTGGTGTAGTACGCTAAGCCTCCACCTGCAGTGTCAGCACATCATATGGGCACTGATCCTGGCTACTCCTCTCTCAATCCAGCTCTCTGCTATGTCCTGGGAAAGCAGTAGATGATGGCCCAAGATGGCTTGGACCCCTGAACCCACGTGGGAGACTCAGAAGAAGCTCCTGGACCCTGACTTCCAATATGCCCAGTTTTGGCCATTGCAGCATTTGGGGAGTGAACCAGCAGATGGTAGACCTTTTTCCTCTGTCTCTCCCTCTCTCTGTCCTCTCAACTAAATAAAATCTTAAAACACACACACACACACACACATCTGGTAACCAAAAAATGTAAGTTCACATAACAGCTGCTACACATTAGCCATGTGCCTTTGGACAATTCACTGGACAACTCCTAGCCTCAGTTTTTGAGTTATCATATTAACATTTGGACTGGAAGGATTTCCAAATTACTTTCAACTCTAAAAGTAATAATTTTGAAGAAATTTTAATTAATATAAAGTTTTTTACGATAAGCAGAATCTTGACCATAACTTCTAGTACTCTGTGTAGTCCCTAAAGGTAGAAAATATGCTAAGTCATTTGTCCTCCTAGTATTATTATACTCTCCAGGGTAAATATTTTTCCCAAGAATGACATTGCTATCATCACAAGGAAACCTATAAAATCATCAAGTGACTCCACTGGCATCCAAACACACATGTGAGACATCCTTGAATAAGTAACACAAAAACCTTTCCAAAATAAAGAAGGAAAGTGTTCATATGAAGTAGGATTGCTTCTTAGTGGATGTATCCCCTGGTGATGATCACTTTCATTTTAGTGTTATCAATAATAAAAACAATGATATCAATCTGATAGGCACTTATTACGTGGCTGGGATTTTCTTCATGCCTTAGGAGGACTCAGTCTTCACAAGATCTTTATTAGACAAGTAATAGCAGTATTCCAATTTTAAAGCTGAGGAAGCTGAAGCATAGAGGGGTTATATAACTTACTGACATTTAGACAGCTGTTAGAGGCAGAGCCAGCATTCAACCATGTCAGTTTGGCTTTGCCTAATCATCCATTCTAGAAGTTTCCTGAATATTATCAAATTTGGAGTATAGGCCATATCATTTGGTGTCAATAATTCATTTATTTCAAATAATTTTTAGTATTTTCATATCTCCAGAAATCTGGCATTTCTGTTTTATTGTGATACTTCAAATGCTTCAATAAAACATTTAAACAACTGTTCTACTATTGGGTTTCCATGTGTATCTAACTGTTTTACTTTTTTCAATTTTGACATTCTGGTTACAGATTAATAAAGTACAAGGGAGAGACTGTCATTATGTCTGTCATTTGAAAACCCAGCCAGGGATCAACCCCTCTTGGCCCTTTCCTAATCCCAATCACTTTTATCATTCTTTTGCATTTTCATTAGAAATTTTTACTAAACACCAGCCCCTTCTGGTATTCATTTTTTTTAAAAAAAAATTTACTACCATTTCCCTCTGATCATTCAACAAACATTTCTTGACTATCTATTGTTTACCAATCACTATTTAGAAAACAAGGGTGACTGCAGATAGCATGTTTTCTATTTTACAGGGTGAGTAGAGGTCTTTGTAACCCTACCTGAAACTCTCACTTTAGATCTCATCCTAATTTCTCTCCTTCTCAGGATTTTTTTTTTTTTTTTTTTGGAACAGGCAGAGTTAGACACAGAGAGAGAGACAGAGAGAAAGGTCTTCCTTTGCCGTTGGTTCACCCTCCAATGGCCGCCGTGGCCAGCGCACTGCTGCCGGCACACCGCACTAATCTGAAGGCAGGAGCCAGGTGCTTATCCTGGTCTCCCATGGGGTGCAGGGCCCAAGCACTTGGGCCATCCTCCTCTGTACTCCCTGGCCACAGCAGAGAGCTGGACTGGAAGAGGAGCAACAGGGACGGAATCCGGCACCCCAACTGGGTCTAGAACTCAGAGTGCCGGCGCCGCAAGCAGAGGATTAGCCTAGTGAACGACAGGGCCGGCCTCTCAGAATTGTTATGCCTCCACCTCCTAATGGCTTCTCCTTTTACCACTGGAGTGATAATCCAAAGTGTAGAGAGAGGGGAACTCTCTGGATGTGATAATATAGATTTTTACTTTATAACTTTCTGTACCTGTAGCATTTTTTTTCACACTGAGGTCCTTTAACACTGCTAGAGTCTTTCCAGTCTATAGCTTGTCTGGCTTAGACAAAATGCTCTTCTTCATGCAAAATTTGATGTCAAGAGGCAATGCTGAGCCATCTCCCTTGGCAATTCATATTTCCAGCCAAGGCCAAATTCATGTTATCAAGTTCTCCTTGGGCTGAAGTCAAGTCATGTGGAGGATTTTTTTTTTTTTTTTTTTAGTTTTCAAAAAGCTCACTCTGCCATTTGCAAACATCTTTCCATCTTTCATTTCTTTCACTAATTTATATTTGTCCACATACTTTGTGTATTGAACTCATAGTTTTTTATATAATAGATTATATTCACAATTTTTCCTTTTTAACTGAACTTTTTTTTCATTATTACAGTTCTTCAGAAATTCTGAATTTTGGAGATGGTTTATAGAACCAATGATATAGAAATAATAAAATAATAAAAGGTGATCAATGAAAACATCTAAATGGCACTACAGTCTTTTTACTTTTATTGGTTGTACTCTTCATTTAGTGGAGCATTAAGCCTTTGACTATAATGTAAATAAAAATGTTATGTCAATAATTAAAGAAGAAAGGAAGGAAGGAATAAAGGGAGGATGAAAAGAGGTGGTAGGGAGGGAGAGAAAGAGGGGGAAAGAGAAGTGTCATGTTCTTTGAACTGTATCTTTGAACTACATGGAATCTGTTCTCTTTGTATTCACATCACATTAACATGAGAATTGATTAGGAAAAAAAGAAACAGCAACGTTTCATCAGGAGGTCAATATTCATCTGACACAAAAACTATCTAGCCAAGGAAATGTACTTCAACACATTTCATAGTCTCAATTATTATTATTTTTTAGTGTGAGAAAGTAATATTATTAAAGTGCTAATTTTTTCTTTTGTCTTTCATGCACTTCTGTTATGAAAAATCTGACAAGTCTTCCTTTTAATCTGCCTTCAATCTCATACTCTCATCTTCGCAGTTTCTTTTGGAAAAAATATCAGAGAAGCTGTACCCACTAAAAAGATGATTTTTTTTGTAATTTTAATTTTATCAAACTGTAGTTTTTCATAGCAAAAGACTCACAGAACATTAGCAGTAGGAGGATCGCTGAAGATCATCCTGCCCAAATTCCTGTGGAAAATGGAACTCGTGAAGACAGATGGAGTCAAAGCAGACCTGGCTTCTTAGTAGCCCCCTCCTCATCTGCAGAGCACAGAACACAGAGTCAAAATCCTGTGCTCTACTCTCACATGCCAAGGTGACTAGAAGAGTAGAACTCAATAATAAATGCCAAATTAGTCTACTGTCATTTTTAAAAGTTAATTTAAAAAATAAGAATTACATAGATATTTATCCTGTGCAACATGAAGTTTTGAAATACTTACGCATTGTGAGTGTCTAAGTTGGGCTAATTAGGGACAGCCAAGTAAGTCAATGATTGGGATATCTATGTGGAAAGATGGTCTGAGGATTTGGGTCCTGGCTACTTAGCCTCCAATCACTTCCCATGCTAATGGGCCTGGGAGGCACAGGAGATGGCCGAACAGCTTTGGCCCCTGCACATGTGGGTGATCTGGCAGGAGTTCCCAGGTCCTATCTTCTTCCTGGCCCAGGTCTGGCTGTGAGGCTATTTGAGTGAATGAGTGAATGGAAGATCTCTCTGTCTGTCACTCATCTGTATCTCTTTTTCTGTCACTCTCTTTCAAACAAATTAATAAATCTTAAAAAATAAATTGACTTAAGCTATTATCATTTTCATAAATTTTTGGTAAATCCTATATATTTATATATATACATATACACATACCATGTGTGCACATACATGCACACTTACTCATTTCATACATTCTTTTTGTCCCAATGCCAATAAAATGATCTATATCCATTAGTTAACCAAGAGGAGAAAATACAAAGAATGACTGAGGCAAGATTTAGGAAAAGCTGAAATTATTAGATGAAATTTAAAAAGCAGAAGGAATAAACTGCAGAGAAGATTATAAAGTCAGTAGATTGTGGGATTAAAGGAGGGACAATGGCTTCCAAAGTTTTTTCTCTCTCTCTTTTTTTTTTTTTCCAGAAAATGTTATTAGGTGCTGTAAGTTTCTAGGGAACAGCTTATCACAAAGCAGATTTAGGTGAATTACTTTTTCTAGGCATCATTTCATGCTCCATTTTCACCAGTGTGGTGAAAAAAAATTGATCTAACCTGCTCTTTATTATGAGATCTGGCCTAGCAAAAGCACACTTCAATGTTACAAATGAGTAAAACAGCTAAGTTGTATAACACATAGCTCTTCTCTGGATGATTATTTTATTAGAATACTCTTAGTTGGGGGGAGGGGTTAGTGAAGTATGTTAGATATTGAGGTTTCCAAAGTACCAATGGCAGGATAAAAGAAGGGTCTCTTAAAATGCTAAAGTATTTCAAACCTTGGAATGTAAGTTACCAAAAATGCTGTTATTAATAGACCACAAATTGAAAACTAGGACCATTTTGGTGATCATATCGCCTCTCTCCAGCATCATCCTATGGCTATACTCCTGAGCCAACTATATAGAGGTGGTATAAATATCCCCAATGCTATCATCTATGATAACCTAAATGGTCTCAAAACTCTAGTTATTTTTGTGGACTATATCAATACATCAGTACTTATTGAGAGAGAGAAAGGGATATCTTCCATCTGCTGATTCACTCCCCAAATGTCTGCAACAGCTGGGGTTGGGCCAGGTTGAAACCAGGAACTCAGTGTAGAACTTCTATTAGGTTGGGAGGGTCCCAACTACTTGAGCCATCACCTGTTGCTTTCCAAGGTGCACATTAGCAAGAATCTGGAAATAGGAGCAGAGCCAGGACTTTAACCCAGGCACTCTGATATGGGGTGTGGGCTTGAACACAAGGCCAACTCCTGCTCCTTTGTCAGAGAACATAAAAACCATACCTGACGTCACCTTCCTCCTACCCTAGATCATGTCTTTCCATCTACAAATTCTGCTGTTTGAATCCCTAAAACATCTCTTGAATACATCCAACTATTTGAATTGCCATGTGATATCATCTCACTCCTAGAGTACTGCAGTAGCCTCCTGACTAATTTTCCCATCCATTTTTGCTAGACTCCTACCTCCCAGTTTCCTTTAGATATTAATCACTAATACCTAGCTAATTTATACATTCAATAAGGGTATTAAAGCCTTAAATAACTGTATTTCTCTGTTGATAAAATATTAAATATTTCACAAGGATTTTCAGTGTCTCAATATGTTCTGTACTCTCACTATAAAACCTTCTGTCCCTAGGTTTTCACATCTATAAAATGGGAATAATAGTACATGCCTTGTAGGGTCATTGGGATTCAATGAATTAATATTGTTAAGGCACTTAAAGCTGTCATAGGCACAGGGTAATTGCTAACAGATGTTTAATAAACAACAAACCAACCTCATCTTGAGTTATTCTTACCTCAAAAGATTTTCTCCACTACATTGATTCCCTTTTAACTCCTTGGCTGCTTCAAGGTGTTTAAGTCTTAGCACCTTCACCCAACTTAATTTCTCTACTGGGAATGCTCAAATCCCTCCTCATTCTTGGTATCTACATTTATTCTTTGGTCTCCGCTTTAAAAATGGAAGCTTTAATTGACACTGCATTCTCTAGCCTAAATTATGCCCTCCCATATAAATTCTTGTAGCATCCTCTCCATTTCTTATATCAGATTTTCATTTTTCTTTCTATTTTTCTACTTACTGCTCATATACCTAGCCAGACTAGAAGCCTTGAAAGTGAACAGTAGGATTATATTTGTGTTATCTTCTGATATCAGATTCAAGTACAATATCTAGCTTGTTGTAGGTTCTCTGAAAATATCTAATAAATAACAAATGAATGAACAATATCTCAATTCTTCATCTTTGTATACAACTCTATTCCCTTTGGGTTTTGTAGACATTATGGAGCAAAAGGGCAGTGCAGCCTTGTCAGTTAATGAAAGGCAGATGTGCCAAAGTTGAGCTTTAAGTTAACTGGCTTTGCCCAGTGTGACTATGTTTTAAAGATTCCTAAGTATGAATATTTATACACAGGGAGTGTTATTCTCACTAAAGTTCTGTCTCGAAAGATGCAGCAAAGGTAATGAATTCCTAGTGATAATTTTTCTTCTCATAAAGAAGAAGGAGTTCAAACAGGGACTTCCTGGTGGCTGGTATTGTGGTGCCACAGGTAAAAGCCACCACCTGCAGTGCCTACATCCTATAAGGATGCCAGTTCACACCCCTGCTGCTCCCCTTCTAATCCAGCTCCCTGTTAACAGCCTGAGAAAAGCGGTGGAAAATGGCCCAAATCCTTGAGCCCCTGCCACCCACGTGGGAGACCTGGATGATGCTCCTGGCTTTGGCCTGTCCTAGCCCTGGCTGTTGTGGCCATCTGGGGAGTGAACCAGCAGATGGAATATCTCCATCTCTCCCCCACTCTCTGTGACTCTACCTTTCAACTAAATAAATGAATAAATCTTAAAGAAAAGGTCATTCTGCTTGGAACATTGTCTTTTTAGCAATCACTTTAGACTTCCTAAGGAGGTGGGCTTGTTTCATGTCTCCATTTCACCACATCCTCATTTCCAGATGCAGGATTGCAAAACAGAAAACAAGGCAAGTCATTTCCTTAGCATCTAGCGACTAGGCATGTGTGGAACTGAATTTATTCCTATAGGTCAGTGAGAAAAGTTTACTTTCATTCTAATCATTATAGACTTTAAAAAAAAAAAATCAAACCTGTTGCCAAAGGAAGAGTGTAGTTAAATCACAACCAATGGAGAAATGAAAAACATGCTCCTAACGACCCATAGAAGAAAAAAAAAGAGCATCTGTTCATTTGTGCACTTGCTTGTATGTTCTGAAACATCTCAGCCTTGGATAGCGTGATTTATGAAGGGATCAGCCTGACTGTAGCCAAGTACTCTCCTCATATCAAGCCAGGGATATAACCACTTTTGTGGCAGCAGGGTGTCTTGACATTGTGAGGTAAATTACCTCCTCCTGGATACCAAGTGGTACCAGGAAAAAGTAATTTACCTTCTTCAGGTTACACACGCAGAGTATAAAGCACTCACCTAGATGAGCAAATTGCTTTTCCTTGTCATTATGAAATGCTGTCCTGACACGGTGTTCTCTGTGCCCTGGTCCATCAGAGGGTAGGCTTTTATCCTCCATTCGTATGCTCTTCTCTCCGTTCAATGTACAGCTAGGGAAGGATCTCGGTGACCACATGAAACATCCTGCTTCCACTGGCAATCAAAGGCCACAACTCAATGGCAAAACACTGGTTCTGTTATTCCTCAGATTTGTAGCCCCAAAACACATACAGCATGTGCAACCGGAGAAAAACAGTGTTTCCAAAACTGAAGCAGAACAGAAATGTACAAACATGTTAGACTGGGCTGGTTTACAGTCATGGAGGAACAGCCTGAGAATCAACTTGCTGATTGAAACTTTTTACAGTTGGCTACATCTACTTACTTTACTAACCTCTACAGTACTTACCCTAGAGTTTAATTTGGCAATGACTCTGCAACCTCTTAGTGAGAATGAGGAGATAACCTCTTTCAGTAGATCCATGAGTTCTTTTCCATCATGAGGGCATCATGTTATGTCCTCAAAAATTCAATTTCATAAATTATCCTTTGTAACTTCCAAAAGTTAATGTGACCGCCGTCCTCCCAAATGACTCACTCTCTTTTCATCCACTGAGACAGGTGTGCCATGGATTTGATTGCATCAAAAATAAGCACTCACTAAGGATAGAATGTTTACAGAATTACAGGCAGGAGAAAATATTAGACATATATCAAGATGGGCAGGTATAAAAATACACAAGGGTGTCCTGACCCATCATGGTTTTCATGGAAGAATTAACCTCAAAAAGGCAGTGATTTTTGTGGTTTGTTTTATTTTGTTTTCTGGGAACACTGCTATATTAATTGAGAGAAATAAAACACAGACCACAAGACTTCATATGCAGTTATTATTTTCATAGCATGATTTTGCCCATAAGCTTTATTTATTTTAAAATAAGGTCTGAGTTTACAACCATGAAAAATTAACATTTAAAAAGTAACAGATGCAGCATTTAAAATGTAAATACTTCTAAACTAATGACATTTCAAATTAAAACAATCCTTTAGAGGAAAAGTAAATTAAGAGAAAATCATGTGAAATTGCACTGCTGTAAATAGCGAATTAAATCTTTCTCAGGGTAATACAGAGGATGATTCACTTCCACGTGGATTCCTCACACAAAAAAATGCATGAAGCTAGAAGGGGTCTTAGAAATTATCTTGTCCAGTTTGCAACTAGATAGCCCTTCTGCTTTTGTTCGATTCATGCTCATTCTGTATAGTCCCAACAAAACTCTGCTAACACAATTATTTGATTTGTTGATTTTAGATTCTTAAGTATAGCATATGTAATATTAGTGTGTGTAGTCCCTTTCTCATTGTGATGGTACTGGCCAGGTGCTAATTTCTGAGGCCCTAGTATGCTGTATTTCTCTGCAGGAGGGTCAGAGTCCCTCTTGACCTTTAAGAAACAGCTAATAACAATCACAAGTCTTCCTGAATTTCCCTTCTCCATTCCTTAATTTCCCTTCTCCATTCTTATTCTTAAAAAATTTATTTATTTATTGAAAGGCAGAGTTACAGAGAGCAGAGAGAGAGAGAGGGAGAGAGGGCTTCCATCTGCAGTTTCATTCCCCAGATGGCCGCAGGCTGGAGCTGCACCAATCCGAAGCCAGGAGACAGGAGCAAGGAGCTTCTTTCGGGTCTCCCACGTGTGTGCAGGGGCCCAAGCACTTATGCCATCTTCCACTGTTTTCCCAAGCACATTAGCAGGGAGTTGTATGGGAAAAGGCAGCTGAGACTAGAACCGGTGTCCATGTGGGATGCCAGCTCTGCAGGCAGTGGCTTTACCCACTATGCCACAGTGCCGGCCCTTCTCCATTACTTTTTTCTCTTCTATTTCAATTTTAACATATGAAAAAAATTTTAAAATTAGTATGTAGTATATAAGCATTTTATTTGCATCTCATTCCCCCAGTATGACTGGGATTTTGCATATTTGGTCATTTTGCTCATTTATTTAATCAGACATTTATAGAATAATCATAATCTCCTGGATATTGTATAGTGGGGTTGCACATTGGAGCAGAAATAGTTCTTCCAGTTCCAGGATATGAAAAGGCTACAGGTAGAACAGGGTGTTGTGAATGTATAAAGTCACAAAGGGCAAAAAAGCAGGGCACTTTTCTCCTTTTTCTAAAGACCTTCTGGGTTGACAAGGTTGAGCAACGAAAGGACAAGAGATGTATCCTTAGGGTCAACATGAAGTAATTTGGGCCATGTTTATTTCCTTACTTGAAATAACTAATAACTAAAAGCTTGAAGAATATATTAAATAATGGTGTTATGCATTTTACATAAATCAGTAATGGACAGAGAGTAGGAATAAATGAGGTGAGCCCAAGAAATCCTGTTTACCACCTTGAGTTATTTTCTAAGATACAATAGAGGAAGGGGAACCTTGGCAGATCCCAGTGAATTCTGAGTTGAGGTTAATCTGAGAGTCTAGAGACATCAACATAGCTGGAACCGGCAAGACAGGATCCTAAAGAGGAGAAAGCCACAGGGGGCAAGAACTTCACATGTGTTCATGGGATCCGCTTGAACATACAGAGGAGTTTTGAGAAACTCATGCACATTAGAAAACCATCCAAAGTAATGAAATAAAACAACCAAAAGTTTTGTAACAGTGCTGAGCACACACACAAGGACAGAGATAGTGCTTTTTCCCATCAGCCAGACCAGAAGAGCTTCTAAGTCAAGGGGCATTTGGTGGAGTACCTTAGTCCGTTGCCTCCGTAATGAGCATAATTGGTGTGAACTAAATCACTGCTCTGAGCCTACCAACAGAGTTTGAAAGCAATGGGCAGGCTTTGTGGCACAGTGGGTTAAGCCATGGCTTGGGACAGCTGCAAGCCATAACAAGGGTTGATTGGAGTCCTGCCTGTGTTTCCCATCCGTCTTCCTGATAATGCACCAGGGAGGCAGCAGATGATGCTTGAATTACTTGGCTTCCTGCCACCCATGTTTGAGACTTGGCTGGAGGTCCTGGCTCCTGGCTTTAGCCTGCTGCAATATCAGCTGTGTAGGCATTTGAGAAGTGAAACAGTGGATAGAAATCTCTGTGTCTCTCCTCTCTTTGTGTCACTCTGCTTTTTAAACAAATAAATAAAGCATTTAAAAAAAAAAAAAGGTAAGACAAAAAAGGATCAATCTGATTCCAATTAACTGTAGCCAGAGCAAAGCTTAAAACTATTTACAAAAAAAATAATAAATAATAAATAAAAATGAATAAATAAATAAAGGGGTCAGCGCTGTGATGTAGTAGGTTAAGCCTTTACTTGAAGTGCTGGCATCCCAATATGGACACCAGTTCAAGTCCTGGCTGTTCCATTTCTGATCCAGCTCCCTGCTAATGCAGCAGAATCCAGCTACCTGGGAAAGCAGCAGAAGACAGCCGAAGTCCCTGGGCCCTGAACCCAGATGGGAGACCTGGAAGAAGCTCCTGGCTCCTGACTTCGAATTGGACCAGCTCTTGCTGACACAGCCATTTGGGGAGTGAACCAGCGGATGGAAGATCTCTCTCTCTTTACCTCTCCTTCTCTCTCTGTTCTCTCTCTGTAACATTGCCTTTCAAATAAATAAATAAATAAAAGACTACAGAAATATAGAAATTTTGGGCACCAAAAAGGCAAAAATTACAATGTCATATATCCAAATAAAATTAGCAGGAGTGTAAAGAAATAAGAAAATACAAATCATGAAGAGAAAAATTAAAACAATAGAATTGGCACAGATGTTAAAATAGTAAAAATAACATTAATGACTCCTTATACTTATAAACATATTCCTTGTATTCAAAGGTTAAGTGGTGACACAGAAAACACAAAACAATAAATTCAGCTGCTACAAAGTCTGAAATAAATAATACACTAAATGAAAACAATGGCCATTTGGGATGTGAACCAGCAGATGGAAGATCTCTCCATCTTGCTCACTCTCTCACTCGCTCTCTCTCTCTCTAATTCTGCCTTTCAAATAAATAGATATTTTTTAAAAATTAAAAGTTAAATAGAAATTTTTAAAAGTTTCTTTGAAAAACAGAGATAAAATTATGTGATTCCATTTATTTAAAAAGCTCTTAAAATGCAAACTAATCTGTAGTCAGAGAAAGCAGATTAATGGTCATCTAGGGATGGGAAGATTTCAAAAATTGAGAGAGGTTACTAAGGGACATGAAACCTTTAGGGATGTCTTCATTAATTCCCTTGATTGGGCTCATTTCACAGGTTATCCATCATATCTATCTTCTATTTATTCATATAGGAAAACTTGTCAAATTGGGCACTTGAAATGTGCAGTTTATTGTTTGTCTATTATTTCTCAATGTAACTGTGAAGCGAATAGACTTAGAAATAGAAAGGTGAGTTTTGTTAGTGTTGAATATTGTGGGAGTTGGATGTTAATAGACCTGAGTTTGAGTCCTAGCTACATAATAACAGAATGAGTCAAGTGTGACCCCAAATCTGTTTCCTGGTTTATCAATACAGTAATTCTACTGTCCAACACACAGGATTTGCACTGGATTAAAGAGATAATATGTGAAAAGAGCACTTGTGAATTATAAATCATTACAAAGCAAAATAAACCATATATAGGTAGATGAGTGTTAGATAATATGATTCATAGTTAGATAAATAACTAGCTGGCTAGGTAGATAGATGTATACTTGTATTTTTACTATAGTAATATTGAAAATCTTAACTCATTTTAATTGGTAATCTTTTCCAAGTGTTATTATTGCTAATAATTTAACACACATATAAGTTATTCTTTGATTTTGATAGATTTATAATAAACAAAGATATATGTATTAGGTGATTCTTAACCTTTCTCATGTAATAAATATGATAAAAATTTTCTTTCTGGGAAGAAAATCATAGTTACACACACACATATTTTATATACTATTTGCGGGGTTAATTTATTCCTAGAAGCCTATCCAATTTAGAGACTTTAAGATAGTAATATAGTGATTTCATATAATTTCAGGTTGCCTGGGTTTCTAAATCTAAATTGGAACTTCTCATATCAGAAGCAAAGCTTAGTCACCTTTGATACAGTTTCCAGTTCTTTACTTCTTCCCACTTCTTCAGTGTGATCAATTCAGATATCCATCTTATACAACCACCTCATTGTGATCACTCTCTTATGGGATAGCTAGAGACAACTTACTTGGCATGGCCCACTGACCCTTGTATCTCTCCTAGCTGGACCCCCTCCCTCACAGGTGAATCCACTGAAGTTATGCCTACTCACTGTAAGCTCACCACTTAGAACCCCCTTGGAAAACCCTGAGTGGTACCCTAGGAAGGCTTAGGTCCAAAGTCCCCACTCTTTCTTGCTCTCCTAGCACTAGTTGAGTGTGAATGTTCCACATGGCTCCCCTTTCCCCTTGCTATTTGCCCTACAATGCATGCTGCTGCCTCCTCTCTGGGATCTGTCAATAATACGCTGCTTCTCTTTAACTTCATGTGTTTTATGATGTTGTCTCTTCTGTGTGTCTCTTGGCTGACACATCTTAACCTAGTGCTCCTCTCAATCTGGACTGTCCAAGCAAGTGGTCATCTTGATAGGAATAAACTTGACAAAGGTCAGAAAAGAATCATTGGAGCATCTTTCAGTATAAATAAGCTTCCTGTGAGAGTACCACCAGGTTATGGGTCACTTAGGCTGAATTCTTCCAACAAGATAAATAAATATCCTGTAAAAGATGCACTGGAAACTCCCATGACCACGATCACTGGAGCCCAATTAAGGCAGGACTAGAGTTTATAGTTACTTCCACAAGAGAGACTTCAAGATAAAATAAACAAATGGGATTACCTCAAATTGAAGAGTTTCTTTACAGCAAAGGAAACAGTTAGGAAAGTGAAGAGGCAACCAACAGAATGGGAGACGTTATTTGCAAACTACACAACAGATAAAGGATTAACAACTAGAATCTATAAAATGATCAAAAAACACCACAAAACCAAGACAAACAACCCAATAAAAAATGGGCCAAGGACCTTAACAGACATTTTTCAAAAGAGGAAATCCAATGGCCAATAGACACATGAGAAAATGCTCAGGATCCCTAGCCATCAGGGAAATGCAGATCAAAACCACAGTGAGGTTTCACCTCACCCCGGTTAGATTGGCTTACATACAGAAATCAACCAACAACAGATGCTGGCGAGGATGCGGGGAAAAAGGGACACTAATCCACTGTTGGTGGGAATGCAAACTGGTAAAGCCACTATGGAAGACAGTTTGGAGAGTCCTCAGAAACCTGAATATAGCACTACCACAGGACCCAGCCATCCCACTCCTTGGAATTTACCCAAATGGAATTAAAGGGGAGAAAAAAAGAGCCATTTGCACCTCAATATTTGTTGCAGCTCAATTCACCATAGCTAAGACATGGAATCAACCTAAATGTCCATCAACAGATGACTGGATAAAGAAACTATGGGATATGTACTCTATGGAACACTATGCAGCAGTAAAAAACAATGAAATCCGGGCATTTACAACAAAATGGAGGAAGCTGGAAAACATCATGCTGAGTGAAATGAGTCAGTCCAAAAGGGACAAATATCATATGTTCTCCCTGATCGATGGCAACTAAACGAGCACCTAAAATGATACCCACTGAAGTGAAATGGACACTACGAGAGACAATGACATGATCAGCCCTTGTCTAGACTGTTGAGGAACAATTTACTATTTTATTCCTTTTAGTATTTTTGTTGTTGTTGTTGTTGTTGTTGCTCTGTTTGTTCTACATAAGACCACTGGTTGAACTCTGTAATCAATGCAGAGAGGGAGCAGATATATAGGTTGGCACATGCTCACTCGGACTTACCTCCAATGGTGGAACTAGAAATGTGCCAGGGGACTCAATCTTACCAAGGAGGCAGGTACCAATGCCAGCGCACTTGGTAAAGTGATAAGTATAAATACACAACCGATCAAAAAGATAGGGTATGTGTCGAAGAGATTTCACAAATAAGACCAGTGGAAGCAAATAATGAAGGATAGAATTAAAAGGGAGAGAATGATCCTGTGGGGGAAGCAGGACACACCGCAGACTCATAGAATGGCAAATGCCCAAAACAGCACTCCTGCCTCAGAATCAACCCTTGGGACATTCGGATCTGGCTAAAAGGTCCATGAGAGTCTCACAGGCATGGAAAGCCATGACACGGTGGCAAAAAACAATCTAAATGAAAGATCTTGGTGAACAAGACCCCAGCAGAAGGAACAGGCCATCAAGGAGAGAGGCGCCTTTCTCTGAAGGGAGGAAGGAACCTCCACTGTGACACGGCCTTGACTAAACAAGTTCAGAGTCAGTGAACTCAAGGGGCTTCCATAGCCTAGATAGCTCATAGCAAGAGTCTCGGAGGATTGCTGACGTCATAAATAAGAGTGCCAATTGTTAAATCAACAACGGGAGTCACTGGGTACATGCTCCTCAGGTAGGATCTCTGTCCTTAATGTGTTTTACTATGAAACTTAAAAACACTACTAGTCAAACAATACCCTATACTTTGTGCGGTTGTGTGAATGCAGCCCTTTGAAATCCTTGCTTAGTATATACTAAGTCGATCTTCAGTATATGAAGGTAATTGAAAATGAAACTTGATAAAGGGTGGGATGGGAGAGGGAGTGGGAGAGGGGAGGGCCACGGGAGGGAGTGAGGTTGCGGGGGGAAGCCACAACAAAACAAAAGTTGCACTTTGTAAATTCACATTTACTAAATAAAAAAAAATAACTATATAACAAACAAAAAAAAAGAACTTAATACTTTACCCTTTTAGTATTTTTTATGTTCTACTTAAAACTATTAGTTGAACTCTGTAATTAATACACAATTATTCTTAGGTGTTTAATTAATGCTATAACTAGTACTCAAATAGTATTTTACACTTTGTGTTTCTGTGTGGGTGCAAACTGTTGAAATCTTTACTTAATATATGCTAAATTGATCTTCTGTATATAAAGATAATTGAAAATTAATCCTGATGTGAATGGAAGAGGAGAGGGGGTGGGAGAGGGGAGTGTTGTGGGTGGGAGGGAAGTTATTGGGGGGGAGCTATTTTAATCAATAAGCTGTACTTTGGAAATTTATGTTCATTAAATAAAATTAAAAAAAAAAAGAAACACATTACAGGGGAAACTAAGTTCATTTGCATATAAATGGCTTCTCTATTATTGGAACTCTTTAAGAATAAAAGGTTAAACAACCTTATAAAAAAAAAAGTTTATTTTAGTGTAAAAATTTTGAAGTCCATGAGCAGTTTGGAACTTTTTGAAGACCCTGCAAAATCAAAATTTTGTTTTTTAACCAAAAAATTTACCTTTAAATTCCATACTTCACAAACTTTTTGAAATGCTCTTTTACATTTTACTTTAGAAAAATATAGATTACATTTTGCACTTACCTGTGGGAATAGAGAGCAGGTGAGACAGAAGGACTGGTTAACAGACTTTAAAAGACAGCTTAGAAAGAAAGATTAAGTTCTAGAGTTCTGTAGCACAGTAAAGACACCATAGTTAGCCATAAAGTATTTTCAAAACACCTAGACCAGGAAATTTTGAATATTCCCAACACAAAGAAATGAAGTGTAGCAGCAGGGGCATGAACTGGCATCCAGATGGGATGCTTGCAATGCAGGCAGCTTAACCTGCTAAGCCACAATACTGGGCCTAGGCAAAAAAAAAATCTTCAAAAAGTATTACCAGATTTGGAAAGCAATGCAAATATATAAAAAAGAATAATACTTTATGACCAGGAAAGCAAAGTCATTTTAATATTCAAAAATCAATCAATTTAATTCACTATGTCAGTAAAATCAGAAAAAACATAGAAGATAAAGTTCTTGAATCTATGAATAATTTTTAAAACAAATTACAAATATTGTTAAATTTGATTGTGAAATATTTAATGTGACCTTACTCAGATCAGAGTCAATAAGCAAATTCTATTTTAATATTTTTCTGAAAGTGTTAGGCATTGCCCCAATAATAAACAAATGACATAAAAATCAGAAAGGAAAATTAGTACAACTAGTTCTATTCACAGATAACTTTATAATTCTCATAGAAAATCCTAAGAAATATGTAAAGAAAAATTAGAAATAATGAAAATGTTTAGCAAGTACATGGGTAACAAAAATTTTTTTTTAAACTTTTATTTAATGAATATAAATTTCCAGTGTACAGCTTATGGATTACAGTGGCTTTCCCCTCCCATAACTTCCCTCCCACCCGCAACCCTCCCCTCTCCCGCTCCCTCTCCCCTTCCATTTGCATCAAGATTCATTTTCAATTCTCTTTATATACAGAAGATCAATTTAGTATAAAGGTTTCAACAGTTTGCACCCACATAGACACACAAAGTGAAACATACTGTTTGAGTACTAGTTATAGCATCAAATCAAAATGTACAGCACATTAAGGACAGAGATCCCATATGAGGAGCAAGTGCACAGTGGCTCCTGTTGTTGACCCAACAAATTGACACTCTAGTTTATGGCACCAGTAACCACCCTAGGCTGTCGTCATGAGTTGCCAAGGCTATGAAAGCCTTCCAAGTTTGCCGACTCTGATCATATTTAGACAAGGTCATAAAAGACATAGTGAGAATAGTAACCAATGATCCTAAGAGTGGCATTAACCAGGTTTGAACAATTATACAGCATTAAGTGGGGAAGAGGACCATCAGTACACACAGGTTGGGAGTAGAGCCATTGGTGGTAGAGTAGAGGTTATGATTACAAAGGAATGAGGCCCAAGTACGCTAGACAGGGTCTAGAACAAAGGACAGAGTCATTATTAGAGGAGCTAAGAAAGGTGCTGTCTAAGCTACAATTAAGTTTTCTGATTGAGAGGCAAATAGAACCTGATAGAAGGGGCTTGATAATAATCTGGTGGGCTTTAGGCCTTGTAAGTTAAGAGGCCCAGACCTATCTATCTCTTCACATGGGGTATATCCTAAGGGAGGTGTGAACCTCCTAGGGGAAGGCACTCTGTTGACTTTCATTACTTGGCTGGCCTGGGAGGAGAGCTGGCCAGGTAAAGGCAGGTGGCATCTCTAACAAGAAATTTACAGTTCTGCCTGCAATGTTGCTGACCCTACTTGACCTCACCCTCAGCTGCAGTGGTCACTTTGGAAGTTGGGCTGAGTGAAGGGCTTTTCAGCTTAGAGCCAATAAGATCTGTGGCTCTGACCTGGGCATCCTTCGACTCCAGGGCAGGTCCATTTCCAGTGATCCAACTCTTGGCAGAGCTGCCAGGGCTCTTCACAAGCTGACTTCTGCTGAAGCCCAGGCTTACCTCATTGAAAGCCACTGCAGTGGACTGGCCTGTTGGGTCTCCTTGAGGGCAGATCACTGTATAGATCAGCCATGAATAGGCCTGCCACCCATTGCTTCTGATGCCTAGCTTTCTTTTCCTCCTGGTTTGTGTTAAAGCAGACCAGAGGATGCAAGTCAAGGGAGTGCCCGTGTCCCATCTCTAATCTTCGGTGGCCTGAACTACAAGTCTATAGTCACAGGCATGTTCTGTAGTAGTTTTTCTAAGGTAGACAATGCCCATGAGGAAAATTATATTCTCACTTTAAAACTTTCTTTCCCTTTGGTCTGAAAGGGAGGTTTTTTCTACTTACTGTATACTTTGCTGATGGCGAAGTGAATCTAGCTATGAGATTATTATTTAAGTTCTTATTTTGGCTATGCTATTACAGAAAAATGTTAGCCATCTCTTTTATAAGGTCTAAAGATTAAATTGTGCGTCCTACAGATTCCTTCATAATAGATTTAGTTTCCTATCTTGAAGAGAATAGAGAAATGAAAGAACAAGTTGGGCTTAGAATAGAGAAATGAGGGAGCAAGTCCTAGATCGCTTGCTGACAATAGCAATATCACATGAATACTTAGCAAACAGTTTCAACCATTAGATAACAACTTAAGAAAACATTTACCAGAAGGTCCAATGCCTTCTATAAATTTTAAGAATCATGTATTTGAAAATACCTCTTAAATATCTAACATGGTGTAGTTTGTTTAACCAGCAAACTTAAGCACAACCATATAAAATGTTTTTAGTTTCTTTCTACCTACAAGTTTAAAACATATGATACATAGATTCAGGTCACTCAAATTAAAATGTATCTTTGATTGATTTTAGCAGCTTAAATTTATGGACAATCTTATCTATAAGCCATTTAAAATAAGACTCTTAATAAAATTTCCCCATGTGGACATACAATATGTACACACATTTAACATAGCATAATAGACCAATATAGCGTTTTTAATAATAGCTTTTAAAATCTTTAACTCTTTTTGTAGATTGCCAATTGATTTGAATTGCTTTTTTAGTAACCTCAGTTAACCATACTTTCTCTCAGTTGGTACTGTTAATACATTATTGGCTTCATCTGTTTACAGAGCCATCCCAAAGTACTGAATACAATGGAAGTGGCTGGAAAAAGTCCATAGGAACCCATAGGAGGACAGCTACACACAGAACCAACAACGCTTTAGTTTTATGAGCAGCAAATCATATATAACTGTGGATGACAAAAGACTTTAAGTCGCCATGTTTAAAATTATAAACTCATAGACCAAATTTGATCTTGTTACAAGGTGATTATTCAAATCTTTGAAAATAAGCACATATTTACATAATCCATAGATCTTAATAAAAATTCAGCTGTTTTTGAACAATTAGAATTTAACAGACATCAAGAGAACACAATAGATTACTTTAACACATTGCTTTAACAGAGCATTAGAGTTTAATTCTATGTCAAAGATAAATTGAGCTTCCTGTGATCTTTTGATGTGAGGTTTCCTTCCTTTACCTTCTTTCATATTGGTGTCCATGTTTCTGTGTTTCTGTGTGTAACACATCTTTAAGCATCTTTTGCAGGGCAGGATGAGTGGCAACAAATTCTTTCAGTTTCTGTTTGCTATGAAAAGTCTTAATTTCACCTTCATTCACAAATGAGAGCTTTGCAGGATATAGTATTCTGGGCTGGCAGTTGTTCTCTCTTAGTACCTGGGCTATGTCTCGCCATTCCCTTCTAGCTTGTAGGGTTTCTGATGAGAAGTCTGCTGTGAGTCTAATTGGAGATCCTCTAAGAGTAATCTGACGTTTCTCTCTTGCATCTTTTAGGATCTTTTCTTTGTGTTTCACTGTGGTGAGTTTGATTACAACATGTCGTGGTGAGGATCTCTTTTGGTCATGTTTATTAGGGGTTCTATAAGCTTCCTGTACTAAGATGCCTCTGTCCTTCTCCAAACCTGGGAAATTTTCTGCTAGTATCTCACTGAAAATGCCTTCTAAACCTTTCTCCCTCTCCATGCCTTCAGGAACTCCTAGAACTCGAATGTTGGGTTTTTTAATAGTATCCTGTAGATTCCCGACAATATTTTTTAGATTTCTGATTTCTTCTTCTTTTCTTTGGTTTGCCTGTTTCCTTTCCTGTTCTCTGTCTTCTAAGTCTGATATTCTCTCTTCTGCTTCGCCCATTCTGTTTTTAAGGCTCTCTAATGTGTTTGTCATTTGATCTATTGAATTCTTCATTTCATTATGATTTCTCGTCACTATCAGAGTTTCTTGTTCCACTAGTTGTTTCATTTCATTTTGATTCCTCCTTAATATTTCATTTTCACGAGAGAGATTTTCTATCTTGTCCATGAAGGATTTCTGTAGTTCAAGAATTTGTTTTTGAGAAGTTCTTAATGTTCTTAGCAATTTTTTGAGATCCGCTTCTTGCATTTCTTCGATCTCATCATCTTCATAATCTTGAATTGGGGTGTCTTTTTCATTTGGGGGCGTCATAGTGTCTTCCTTGTTCTTGTTAGCTTGGTTTTTGCGTTTGTTGTTTGGCATGTTGGAGATATTTGGTTTCTTCACTGTGGTGTTTTTTCTTGTTACACTATGGCTCCTTATTAAGTGGACTGTCTGCTTTCGGTGGAGCCTTAGAGGCTTGAGATGAGTGTGGACTGAGAGCTGTGTTTGGTTCCTCAGGGCTGAGGGTGTGTCAAAGATGACACTCCCAGGTTAGGCGTGGTAAATCTCTCTTTTTTTGATTCAAAAGGGAAGTAATTCCGCACAGCTGAACGTAATTGGAGGTAGTAATTAGCAGGCAAATGATATACCCACAGGAGCCAGAGATCGGAAGCTCTTTCCCAAGGACCACACAGGGAATCTCTGCTGACCTCAGTGTGGGCTCCAATTCTCCTGCAGTCTCCCACTAGGTTGCCAAGTTAGATGCTAATCTCCAGTTATTTTACCCCTCCCCCCAGAGTCAGGTTTTTCTGCTAGGCTCAGGGCCGGTGCAGACCTGAGGTCGCCCTGCTTATGACGTATGTCCAAAATGGCGCCTGCTCTGTCTTGCTCGCCTTTGAGAGGTGAGCGGAGAGAGAGAGACTCGTGTCCGTATCGGTCACTTTTTTTTTTCCTCTCTCTCTTCTAGTTAGCCTGGTGAACTTTTCCCCACGGAGTTTCAAGCCTCGTTCCCTCTAGTCTCCTCTTTCCGCTTGCCCGCTGGTGTCTCGGGCTATGGAGGTTCGGCTCACCTCGCGTTCCAGCGCTGGTGCGTTGAGTCTGCCGCTGCTGTCCCGAACTTGGGCTCCCACGCTCTCCACGCAGGTCCACTGTGAATCACTAGTTCCGAAAGAGTTTCCTCTGCTGTTTCTTCCCCTACTCTTCCTTGACCCTGCAGTATCTCCACTTATATTAACGTGTGTCTTGACGAACTATCAATGTGCTTCCTTCCTATTCCGCCATCTTGCCGCTCTCCATGGGTAACAAAATTAACACACAAAAGTCAATTGTGTATTTATATAGTATCACCAAATAATTGAAAAGTATACTAATCAAATGAATAAATTTATAATTGTGTTGACATAATACTTAGCAGTAATTTAACAAAAGATGTACAAAACATCCACATTGAATTTGAGAAAATTGCTTCATGTTAAATTTGTTTTAAAAGGCCTAATCAGTGGAGCTGTATACCATTTTTATCTATTAGGCGATTCAGTATATTTAATGCAGTCCTAATCAAAACCCAGTAAGATTGTGCTGTAGAAATTCACGAGCTAGTGGTGGCCATTTGGTGCAATAGTTAAGACATTGCTCTGCTCGGGATGCAGGAATTCCAGGTCAGAATGCCTGGCTCCAATCTTGGGTCCAATTCTGATTCAATTTCCTGCTAATGTGCACCCTGGGAGGCAGTAGATGATGGCTCAAAAACTTGGATCCCTGCCAGACATGTGGAGGATACTGGCTTTGGCCTTATCTGTCCTGGATATTGCAGGATTTGAGAATGGAACCAGTGGATGGAAGATTTCTGTCATTCTCTGTATATCTCTGCCTTTCAAATAAAATGAAAATAAAATAATAAATAAATAATTTTAAAAGAAGGAAATTCACAAGCTTATATTAAGATTTTATAGAAGTTCAATGGGTCTAGACTTTTCTAAACAATTTTGAAAATATTAAATGAGTTATCTACCTTACTGTAAAGTAAGGCTACAACAATCAAAGCAGCATAGCATAAGAATCAGAAAATGAATCAACGGAAGAGAATAGAGAGCCTGAAAAGAGGCCTACATTTAAGCAGTTATTGAATTATTGACAAAAGCATCAAAGTTACAATTGAAGGAGTAAAGAAAAGTTTTATCCTAAGTAGTGTCACCACAAGTAAACAAGATGCCTGTACAGAAAGAAATAAGCCTTAACTGCTGTCATTATATCACATAGATTGATTTGAGATGGATCTATGGTGTAAACATAAGCACTAAAATCATTCATCTTGCAGAAGTTGACTGGGGGGATATTTTGGTGATTGAGACACAAAGTTTGGTTAGACTGAACAAAGCTATGCAAAAATAATGAAAAATTAAACTTCATCAAAATGCAAATCTTTTGATCATCAAAACATACTATAAAAATGTAAACCACACTCTAGATGGAAATGTTTAAATGCATATATTCCATACACATGACAAAGTGATTGGTACCCAGAATATACTGAAAATTACAACTCTATCATTAGGAACCAAATAATGTTGGAAAGGATAAAAATCATTCTACCCTCAGCTCTGAGTATGAGACCAAGTCTACAATTGTCGAGGACTCTGCTCAGCCCAGTGCCTCTATTGTTTCTCCTACTTGGAGAGGTTCACTCACTGTGAGGAATTGTGTTACATATCATTTTGTGGTCCTGAGGCAACTTTGCCTTCATGAGTTCCTTTCTCCATAAAAAAAATTCACTATTATATTTTATGGCCATATTATAGTTTTGACATAAACACAAATAGATCTCAGACTGAATTTGTATTATTATATATGTATAATATATAGTATATTTATATTTATTTTATTGTATGTTAGTATTGATTTATTATAAATATATGTATTTGTTCATCTTTTAAATGATATTAAAATGCTTGCATTTTCATGGTCTGCCACATGTATTACTGGCCTTAGATGCTGTCCTTTCTCTGTCTAATGGACAAATTGGCCTTGACTATAAGTGTTCCTTTCTGAAGTTAAATTGCTTTTTAGTATTTTCCTTCCCCCTCTCAACATCCCAAACTTCTCATGTCACCATTTCTGTGGTGACAATGTGTACTTTGAGCTCTATACCCAGAATCCAAACCTTTTAAAAATAATTTTTCAATAGAAAACTGGCTTTCTTCAGCAGGCAGCCTTATAATTTTGCTCTCTGAGCATTAGGGATATCAAGCTGTTGAACACTTATCCTCTTCCTAAGCAGAGCCAGTCTTGACCAGAGAGCTTCTATTGAACTGGCAGAGTGCAGGTGAATATGCTCCAGGTGAATATGCTCTCATTCAAAAGAATTAGAGCTGTGCTAATACGCTCCTTGTGCAGTTAGCTATTACAAACAGAAAGCCAGCTCTTTCTCCTGTAGTCCTGAAAGGCATTTAAAAATAAATAGGAGTAGTAATCTTTTCTTCTTTAAAAAAAAAAGCTACATAAGGTAGTCTAGTAATTTTGGAAAATATTAACATTTTATCTTTTTCTAGCTCTAAGACCAAAGAACCGGAAATACAGACTAAAATCATTCAGTTCAATATACTTTGAGGAAGTACATATTTTGTGTGCTCTCCTAGGCACCAGGATACACAGAGTGTGCAAGGTGTTATCTCTGCCCTTGAGAAACTTGAAGTCTACAAGAAGAAATAAATTTAGCAATAAATAATGTCAAGAAAATGTGTTAAATAATATGATGGGTAGGGCCGGTGTCGTGGCTCACTTGGCTAATCCTCCACCTGCAGCGCCAGCATCCCATATGGGCGCCAGGTTCTAGTCCCAGCTGCTCCTCTTCCAGTCCAGCTCTCTGCTGTGGCCTGGAAAGGCAGTGAAGGATGGCCCAAGTGCTTGGGCGCCTGCACCCGCATGGGAGACCAGGAGGAAGCACCTGGCTCCTGTCTCCGGATCAGTGCAGCACTGGCCGTAGCAGCCATTTTGGGGGTGAATCAACGGAAGGAAGACCTTTCTCTCTGCCTCTCTCTCTTACTGTCTAACTCTGTCAAATTTTAAAAAAATAATATGATGGGTAAATACAAATGACCTTCAAAAGTTCATAAAAATGCGCATTATAGAAATAACTATACATGGATTCAAACATTTTTTTCACCAAAATCAATTTATTCTTTAGTACTATTGTTTCCACGAACTGTTTAAAGTATCCCTGTATAATGTGAATGAGCAGTATGTAAGCAAAGAACATTTTGGGGGCTATCTTCAGTGATCTTTTTACCTCATATGAAGCTAATCATAAATCCAAATTTGTGTCCTTGCAACTTGAAGCAATCTCAGTAACAGAGTATATGACTGGCCCTTTAACAAGCTTTACCACATGTCTTGCTTGGGTCAATGAAATGTGAGCGGAAGTGACAGTAGGCCAATCAGAAGCAGAAGCTTTAAAGTAAACTGCTTCTTTAGACTTGGTCTCTTGCAGTTCTTCCTTTTGTTATGAAAATACCATGTGCTAGACAGGCACAATCCTTTCATAATGGATTCTAAAATGAGAATGTATGCTCACCCTTTTGTGTTCAGATTGAGCTTTTTTTCTTTGTTTTTTATTTTTTTAATGTTAGCTTTGACACACAAGGGACAACATATAATATTTGTCTCTCTCTGTGCGGCTTATTTCACTCAACATGATATCCTCTAGTTCCATCCATTTTGCGGTCAATGACATGATTTCATTCTTTTTTATAAGTTGTGGAACGAGTTGCACCAAAACCATTCCACATAACTTCAAGCGAAAAACAAATGCTTATTATTTTAGGCTACTGAGATTTTTTTAAAGCTACAGCTTTAAAAGGTTGACTAATACAAGTAAATTTGGTTAACCCAGTTAATGCAGTTCCCTGCTAACGGCCTGGAAAAAGCAGCAGAGGTTGATCCAAGTGTCCGGGACCCTGCTACTCATGAAGGAGACTCAGAAGAAGCTGCTGGCTCCTGACTTTGGCCTGGCCCAGCCCTAGCCATTGTGGCCATCTGGGGAGTGAACCAGCAGATGGATGATCTCTCTCTCTCTGTCTCTTCTTCTCTCTATTCAACTCTGACTTTCAAATAAATAAATAAATCTTAAGAAAACATATACAAAATCATATTACAAAAAGATACAGATGAAATACAATTTGATGAATTTCTTGTGAAATGTGTACACTTATTGCTTTTCTGATAACATTGTACTTAGTTCCCAAGTCTTAAAGGAAAATAATTATAAGAACTGGAAAAAATAGGTTCTAAGGAAATAATTCTTTTAATGACAGAAAGCATCTCACCCAGAAGCTTTTCCCCCCACAAATCATCCATAATGATAGAAAATTATAAAATTATACACAAGTATATATAGTAGTAACGTGGGCAGATTAGGCAAGTTATAGAAGGCTAGTTTTATGTAATGTTCTAAAATATTAAAGTTGTACTAATAAATACCAGATAGTAATGGCACAACTGTTGATGACATGTTGTTAATTGAAAAGAACAGACTAAGTCAGAATGGACACTCAAATTATGATTGTGTAAAATATGGACACTGAAATTATAATTGTGTAAAATATGGAAGCATGGGCTACGATGAAGACTAGAAGTCTATCCTTTATTGCCCAAATCTAACTAATGTCAATATTTTTTTTCATGTGTCTGAAGTGGGACTGAAAAAGGATAAAAGTGGTATATTACAGTAAAATGGCCTCCCAGATTCACACACACAATCTTGTTATACAATCATCCCCCCTTAGTCATCCCCCCCTTTTCACTTTCTGTAGTTTCAATTACCTGCTCTCAACTGTGGTCCAAAAATAGTAAGTGCAAATTTCTAGATAAAAACAGTTCATAAGTTTTCAATTGCATGCTGTCCTGAATAGTGTGATGGAATGACATGCTATCCCACTCTTTCCCATTCAGAATGGGAATTATCCCTTTGTCAACATAAAGAATTTAATTTCAATATATGAATTTAAAATGACCTTTTCCCAATTGCCTTTTGTAGAAACAAACTTAACTCTCCTCTTATGGTCTGGATATGGTCATGTTGAAATTTGATTGCCACGGTGGCCATATTGGGACACTGAGCCTTCTAGAATGATGAATATCTTTCTTACAAGCCTGGGTTGGATTAGTTCTCCTGAGAGCACAGGAAACAGATAAGTTCTCCTTCATGTCCTCTATGTCTTCTGCATGCACTCACTCATGATCTTCCACCTAGAACCATGAGCTAAATAATCCTCTTTTCTTTATAAATTACTGAGTCTCAAGTATTCCCCTGTAGAAATAGAAGAGGAACCAAGATATCCCTTTATTTTTTTTTTTTAATTTTTATTTTTGACAGGCAGAGTGGACAGTGAGAGAGAGAGACAGAGAGAAAGGTCTTCCTTTGCCGTTGGTTCACCCTCCAATGGCCGCCGCGGCTAGCGCGCTGCGACCGGCGCACCGTGCTGATCCGATGGCAGGAGCCAGGTGCTTCTCCTGGTCTCCCATGGGGTGCAGGGCCCAAGAACTTGGGCCATCCTCCACTGCACTCCCTGGCCACAGCAGAGAGCTGGCCTGGAAGAGGGGCAACCGGGACAGAATCCGGTGCCCCGACCAGGACTAGAACCCGGTGTGCCGGTGCCGCTAGGCGGAGGAATAGCCTAGTGAGCCGCAGCGCCGGCTAAGATATCCCTTTAAATAAAAGAATCTTCAACCAGGGTCATCAAGATGCCAAGAGATCAAATTCAACTAATTATGACATCATAATAAAAACTTTACCAAATTATGAATAATTAATCAAGAAAAAATAAATGGAAATTATTTAGCACCCCAGGACTTCTACATTGAAGGCTAGAATTAAAGAAAAAAACAAGAAATAGTGTACCAACAAAACTATGCATATTTGATGACATATCAAGAGATCATCTAGAAAAAAATATAATTATTGGAATTTAAATCACAGTACTATGTAGGATAGCTTACAAAAAAATTGGCTAAATGGAAAATACATCTAGACATTTGTTAGTCAGAATACTGCCCAGAGATAAAAGAAAAAGTGAAAGAGTAGCTAAGCAATCTAAATGACACGATAAGGTCTAACACTAACTGCAATTGTAGAAGAGAGAAAAACAACACATGAGGGGGAAGCGATATTGGAGACATAATGACTGAGAAAGCTTCACTGGCACAGGAAAGATAAATACCAATAAAATCATATGAAAAGCAAATTTCAGTGCACTGAAGACAAAGAGAAGATCATAAAAACAGAAAAAGAACACAAATTCTCTCCAAAAGACAATCAGGTTGTCATGCTCAATGGTAATGACAGTAGCCCAAAGAAGAACAATATCCTTAAAGTGCTGAGAAAAGATGAATGTAACCTCGAAATGTGCAATTTATTAGACTCCACAAATTCAAGCTATAAGGTATTTTAGTGATTGATATACCATCTGTATTCTTAATTTGACCCTTGCTGGAAAATCAGGTTTTAATCATAATTTGCACCTAGGAGCTTTCCCAATTTTGTATTTTAATGTTTGCCTACTCTAGTTCCATGGACACAAAAACTGTGAATTCCCATTATTGCCCTTCATTCCTGCTTATAAAACAGTCAATACTTTTCTGAGCACATGTTTTTAATAACTGATTAAAGAGAGACATAGCAGGAAACATCCAAAACATTTTTTTCCCTGACCTCTTTCTTCTCAAGCAAGAAGCTTGTTAGCTATGGGACCTTCCTCTCAAAAACCCAAGGTACTAGTTTCACTGAGTGTTTGGTTACTATGTAAAATGAATTGCCATCTTTCCAACCTCCAATAGCAACTTAGCAACTTCCTCGCTCTTTGATCATTGAGCTGATACACACTGCTATATATATATATATATATATATATATATTTATATATTTATATAAAGCATATATATATATATATATTGCTATTGGGCATTCTACATTGAGTACCAATTTCTGTGTAGGTCAAGATAACCCAAGTAACAAACCCTCAAATCTCAGGGACTTAAAACAATGAAGGTTTATTTCTCACTCAGCAGGTTGGCGGAGGACTCTTTCACATAATATTCAGGGATGCAGGCTGAGAAATAATCTGCCACCAGGAATGTCACTTCCTGTGGGAGAAACCAACACGCACAGCCAGAGCCCTCTGGGAGGAAGTACTTCCTGCAGGGCTGCAGGGAATCAAAGCATCAATTAGCCCCCCAGCTGTCAAGAGGGTTAGGATCAGGTTGAGGTAAAACAGGCAAGTGAGGTACCTGCTTTAGCTGTAAAATTTAAGGGGCACCAAAAAACTCAGTAGTAAAAATAAATCATTTTAGTGAAATGTTTAGAAGTCAAAATTAATGCAAAAGTCCATGATAAATGAAATATCAAATTTTAAATAAAGACAACTCTCAGTGGTGTCAAGGTCAGCCTCAGCTACAGAAAACTCCTACTGTGGCAGCCAACAACTGCTGACTGGGTCTGGAGTATAAGGGCCATTGAATCCCAAACTAATGTTGAGTGAAAAAAACAAATTGATGAAAAAATACAAACAACATAATTATTGACTTTTATAATTATAAAGAATATAATTATAATAAATATATTATTATTTAAAGTTTAAATTATTTAGTGATTAAACTTTAAAAAATAAATATAGGAGAGGGCAGTTAGCATAGTGGTTAAGTCACAATTTAGGATGCCTGCATCCCATATCAGAGTGCCTGGTTCCTCTCCTGATTCCAGCTTCTTGCCAATGTGCATTCTTGGAGGCAACAAGTGATGGCTCAAGGGGTTGGATTCCTGACACAAATATGGGAGATATGGATTGAGTTATAGGCTCTCGACTTCTGCCTAGCCAAGCTTTGCCTGTTGCAGGCATTTGGGAAGCAGTAGACAGGAGATCTCTCCTTGTCTCTCTGCATTTCAAATAAACAAAACAAATCTTAAAATAATAATAATAAGTATTTAAGTATATGTACTAAAATTATAACAAAAGTATGTATTCCACACAAAATTCAAAATAATGATTTCCTTTCAGCATTTGATAATGGACCCAGGGGTGGGCATTTGGTCCAGCAGTTTAAGAAGTCAGGCACCACGCCCCACATCAGAATTCTCAGGTTGGATACCTACTCTGACCCTTGACTTCTGCTTCCTGTTAATGCAGACCCTGGGAGGCAGCAGTTGATTGCTCAAGTGATTGGGTTTCTGCCACCCACAAGGAAGACTTGGACTGAGTTCCTGTCTCCTGGATTCTACTTCAACCTAATCTTGGCATTTTTGAGGATGTAAAGAGTAAACCAGCAGATGGGATTTCTCTTTCTCTCTGACATCTCTGTATGTGTCTCTTGGCCTCAAATAAATGCTGTTTCAGAAGACACAATTTAAAGCAGGGAGCATACAGGAGGCTTAAGGTATAATGACAGGGGCAGGCACTGTGGCAAAGCGGGTAAAGCTTCCACCTACAGTGCCAGCAACCCATATGCGTGTCAGTTCGAGTCCCGGCTTCTCCATGCCTGATCCAGTTCTCTGCTACGGTCTGGGAAAGCAGTAAAAGACGGCTCAAGTTCTTGGATCCTTGCACCCCTATGGGAGACCCAGAAAAAGCTCCTGGCTCCAGGCTTTGGATCAGCACAGCTCCAGCCATTGCACCATCTGGGAAGTGAACCAGCAGATGGTTCTCTCTGTCTCTCTGCCTTTGACTCTCTAGAACTCTGCCTTTCAAATAAATAAATAAATCTTAAAAAAAAATCATTGGGCAATTTCATTGCCAAAATTAAAAAATATATAGAATTATAATTTTTGAATTTAAAGTTGAATGGTGTTCTTGTTTGGGGATTCGTTATGTCTTAAACATACATATATCTTGAACTAAAATAGGTAGATATATAGCATTATGAATTACTTCACAATCAAACATCTAAAATAATTATATGATATAATTATGGGTATATAAATATGCCTTACACATGTAATACTAGAAGAAAATGCATACACACATCAATGTACTCCAAAAACATGATCCTTGCTCACTGAGCATTTTAAGGCATCTGGTTCCTCAGGTTTTAAATAAATGTCATAAAATGTTACATGACTATTGCTTTCAATAATTATGAATATAATGTCATATTGCTATGAGTTTAGAAACCAAAATTATACTTGTTTTGGTTAATTTAACTTGAGAAACATTTAACCAAAACCATAAAACTATATGGAAACTGCAGGACAACAAATTCCTTTTGTTTTTTCAGGCTTGAAGTTAAACTTGAAAATCTTAATATTGTCCAATTTTTTTTGACAGGCATTTTAAACTCTTTAAACAGACAAGTGAAGAAAACTAAAACATCACTTTTTTTTTTTTAACAGAGTTAGTGAGAGAGAGAGAGAGAGAGAGAGAGAGAGAGAAAGGTCTTCCTTCCATTGGTTCACTTCCCAAATGGCTGCTATGCCAATCCGAAGCCAGGAGCCAGGTGCTTCTCCTGGCCTCCCATGCGGGTGCAGGGCCTAAGGACCTGGGCCATCCTCCACTGCACTCCTGGGCCACAGCAGAGAGCTGAACTGGAAGAGGAGCCACCGGGACTAGAACCTGGCACCCATATGGGATGCTGGCACCGCAGGCAGAGGATTAACCAAGTGAGCCACAGCGCTGGCCCCCATCACTCTTTTTTTTAACTAGTCAGTATACTATTGGCATAGTAAGCTTTTGATTTCTCTAGTGTATAAGGCAATTGATGATGCAATTCTCAGGTCATACTGGCTTTTAATTTCGTAGGTATTTATACATCTTGACCTGAATAGCAAAAACAGGTCCTAACAATCTACTCATCATTAAATCAAACATGAGATAGGTAATTTGCAAAGAAAAAATTTCCATTACATTTCTATTATATCAGATTCTAGTGTTTCTTTTAATGCATTCTCAGGGTCACTTCTCATGTCACTTCTCATGACCTCCTGATGTACAAGCTTCTGTGAAAAATTCTGGGAAGGAGCCACAGGCTGGAGTGGACCAAGTGTCATTTTTATAACCAACATAGGTGTTATGAGCATTACTAATATGACATTGAAACAACAGTTCAGGAAAGTCAATGCTAAAAAATGTTCACAGATTAATGTCATGTTGACCCAGCTAGCACCTGGAGTAGGTAAATGTGAAAAAGGCCAGCACAGAGAAAACTACAAATGTCACAGCTTTGTGAAAGGATTCTCTCACTGCCTTGGGCACCTAATTTCCACCTGCTGTTCTCTTTGTGCCAATGCTTATTCTTATTGCTGGTATGCTCTCTGTCCTGTCCTGCTACCCTGCAAGTATTTTCTCAGAAAGTTATCCCTTTGAAAAGAATCAGAAAAGTAAACTCACACCAATGTATGTGACTGCAGCCGTGTATCAGCTATTTCGAATAAAAGAGTGTCTAGTGTAACCTGCAACTCATTATTTAACAACTCACATTGGGTTTTTCTGGTTATTGTTTGTTTCCCACCCCCCAGTACAGTATAAGCTTCCAGGGAGCAGAGATGCTGTTTTTCTAATTCATTGCTGAATCTCTTGCAAGCTTAAGGTATAAGAAAATAAAAACTCACCCATCAAAGGTACTCAACAATAATGGCAGGACTGATGGAGGTAAATGCATTGATCGATCTGGAAAAACCATGCAGAAAAGAGTAGCTATTATCCAGAACAGTGAACAATCATCTGTCCTTGTCTGCACACAACACCCATTATCCTGTCATTTCTTCTCTTCTAATTGTTCACCTCTCTTCTTACCAGGTTTTCTCTGTTCAAAGTGCATCATTTCTTGTTGTCTTGACAAATAAATCAGAACCAAAACTTCTTAGCTTGCAATCTCACTAATTTAATTGTATTTAAAACTCAGATTTGATTCACTTTTTCTAGATGTGGGAAGAGCTTTTATACCTAGTAAACATAGGAACATATCAATTCAGTACCTTTTGAAATTTATAAATTTGGAAAGGCAAAGCAGGCTCAGAAGACAGATATGGAAATCTATTGATAAATATCACTGGTTTTCATTATTTTTCAAAAACTTAATACTGTGGCCCAAAGTTTGAACCTCTGAAATATTTTTAAAGATTTATTTTTTTAATTAAAAGGCAGAGTTACATATAGAAAGAAGCATATGGTAAAAAAAGAGAGAGTGAGAGAGAGAGAGCAAACTCTTCCATCCACGGGTTCTCTCTCTAGATGGCCATAACGTTTAGGACTTGGCCAGGCCTAAGCAAGGAGCTTAGAACTCCATCCAGATCTCTTACATGAGTGCAGGGGCAATAATATTGGGTTGGCACTGTGGCAAAGTATGCTAAGTCTCCGCCTGAGGCACCAACATCTCATATGGGCACCAGCTCATGTCCTGGATGCTCCTCTTCCAATCCAGCTCTCTGCTTATGACCTGTAAAAGCAGTGGAAGATGGCCCAAGTGCTTAGGCCCCTGAACCCACATGGAAGACCTGGAAGAAGCACTTGGCCCCTGGCTTTGGATCAGTCCAACTCTGGCCATTGTGGCCATCTGGGTTCTCTCCTTCTCTCTGCCTGTAACTCTACCTCTCAAATAAATAAATAAAATCTTTAGAAAACATGGCAATAAATTCACTTTCTTTTCTTCTTTTATTGCATTCCTATCTCCCAGTACTCAGTACTGGACACATTTTTTGTCTTTCTCTTTACCAGTTATTTATTCACACATTTAATACTCCCTTACTGCTTTCCTAAATACAAGTATGCAAGGCCTTGCTGCATACTCTACAGACATAGTGATAAACCAGACAAGAAAAGCTCCTGCATCAAGAGAGCTTACAAACTCACGATTCAACCAATTAAGCAATTAACAAAAAAAAGATCGAGGTGACCAACAAATAAAGACATTTTCAGACAACAATAATTGTTTTGATGACAATAAAAGAGGAAGAGGAACAGCAACTGAGCTTCAGACTATTTTCGATTATTTTCTCAGGCAGTCTCTCTTTGGAGTTGAATTCAAATGAGATCTGAATGACAAGAGGAGAAGGGCACTGACAAGATCTGCGTGAAGAGTTCTAGGTAGGGCAGACAATGAAAGCAGAGGACAAAAGTGTGGGGTGAGCCTGGCCTGCTCTAGAAGCACCAGCACCACCAGCACAGCTGGAGGTGGTAGGTAAGAAGGAAACAAAAGACATGGGGCCAGAGACCTAGTCAAGAGCTGAAACGTATTGTGCCTTGTGGACTAGTGTGCATTTCATACTAACACAGGGGGAAAGTCTTTGAAGAATTTCTAATGACCTAAACTAATTTATATTTTTTTGAAACAAAGATCCTTTTTTTTTCCCTCTGTGAGAAGAATCTATTGTAGGGAAGCAGGAATAAGAGCTGGAGAATGAATAATTGAGTTCAAGCAAGAAGTGATAGCAGGCTGGAATAGGACAATTGAGATGGAGAGAAATCAATGGATTGAATATGTATTTTGGGAGTGTTATGATACTTTATGGCAGGCTGCATTTTAGAGTGAAAATAAGAGACGAATCAGTGATGATTACAAGATGACAAGAGGAGCCTAGATTTTTCCCTGGGAGCATCTGTATAGGTAGCAGGGCCTGTCACTCAAGTGGGAAGGATTCCAAAAACAGTAGTTTTGTAGTATGGAAGCAATCAGAAGTTTTACATTGACTGTAATAAGTTTGAGATCTCTACTAGCATCCAATTTTACCAGTATCTGGGTATATAAGACTAGAAATTAAAGGTGAGGTCTAAGCTGTAGACAAAAATATAACTGTATAAATATAAATGATAGGAAAAGTTACAGGACAGAAAAAGATGCCCAAAGATAAATAATGAAGACTTGAGGTTCTTCCCCTCTTGCAACTCAAGCAGAGTGGAACCAAGAATACTCAGTGAGGGGCACATGTTATGGTTCAATGGGTTAAGCCACTTTTATCTCATACTAGAGTGCCTGATTGATTCTCACTCCTGCTTCCAACTCCACTTCCCACTGATGTGTACCATGGGGAGCAGCAGATGATGGCTAAAGGCCACTAAGTGAGAGATCCATTGTTTCAGCCTGGCTCATCACTAGCTGTTGCAGGCATTTGGAGAGTGAACTACCTAATGGAATTGCTTTCTCTGTATTTATCAAACAAATAAAAAATAAAGTAAATAAAATTTTAAAAACCATCAGTGAGATGAAACAAAGCATTAAAAACAAGGAGACCTTGACAACAGTATTTTTTTTAAGATTTATTTTATTTATTTGAAAGGCAAAGTTACAGAGAAGGGGAGAGAGAGAGAGAGAGAGAGAGAGAGAGAGAGAAGCAGGCTTCCATCTGCTGGTTCATTCCCTAGATGACTATAATGGCCAGGGCTGGGCCAGGCTGAATCCAGGAGTCAGGAGATTCTTCCAGGTCTCCCACATTGGTGGCAGGGGCCCAAGCACTTGGGCCATCCTCCACTGCCTTCCCAGGCACATTAGCAGGGAACCGGATCAGAAGTGGAGCAGCCAGGACTTGAACTGACATCCATATGGGATGCTGGCACTACGGGCAGCAGCTTAATCCTAACAACAGTAATATAAGTGGGGTAGAGAGCATGAAATCCTAATCAGAATAAATTGTTTATTGAGCATGAGGGCAGTAAACACTGATGACAGATTTTTTTAAAGAAACCTTTTATTTTAAATGAATACAAATTTCATAAGTACAACTTTAGGAATATAGTTGTTCTTCCTCCCAATACCCATCTTCCCATCCCACTCCCAACCCCCCTCCTCCTCCCTCTCCCATTCCATTCTTGATTAAGATTTGTCTTTAATAAATTTTATATACAGAAGTCCGACTCTACACTAAGTAAAGATTTCAATAATTTGCACCCACACACAAATACACACAAAATATAAAGAACTATGTGAGAACAAGTTTTACAGTTAATTCCTATAGTACAACTCATTAAGGAAAGAGGTCCTGCATAGGGAGTAAGTGCACAATGACTTCTGTTGTTAATTTAACAATTAACACTCTTATTTATGATGCCAGTGATCATCCGAGGATCTTGACATGAGCTGCCAAAGCTATAGAAGCCTTTTGGATCCACAACCTCCGTCAGTATTTAGACAGGGCCATAAGCAAAGTGGAAGTTCTCTCCTTCCTTTAGAGAAAAATAGATCCTTCTTTGATGGCCCTTTCCTTCCCCTGGGGTCTCACTCGCAGAGATCCTTCATGTAGGATTTTTTTTTTTTTTTTTTTGTCACAGTGTCTTGGCTTTCCATGCCTAAAATGCTCTCATGGGCTTTTCAGCCAAACCAAAATGCCTTAACAGCTGATTCTGAGGTCAGAGTGCTGTTTAGAGCGTTTGTCATTCTATAAGTCTGCTGTATGGTTGCTTCCCATGTTGGAACATTCTCTCCTTTTTAATTCTATTGTTATTACCAGACACTTGATCTTATTTATATGATCTTTTTGACACTTAATCCTATCTACATGATCAATTAAACATTTAATGTGATCACTTTAACATTTAAGATGGCACTATTACCACCAAACATAATGGGATTTGGAGTACCATGAAAGCTTTTAGCTTTACCCTTAGAAGTAAGTCCATGGGAATGTATGCAGAACTATACAGCTCCTCCCTCTTTTATTCCCAATCTTATTTTTTACTGGAATCTATTTTCAATTGACTTTATACAAATATGATTAACTCTATGTTAAGTAAAGAGTTCAACCAAAGGTATGAAGTAGAAAAAAAAATATAAAAAACCCAAATATTAAAAAAAATTTACTTGACAGTCAAGACAAGGGCTGTTCAAGACATTGCTTCTCATAGTGTCAATTTCACTTCTACAGGTTTCTTTTTAGGTGCTCTGTTAGTTATCACAGATCAAGGAGAACATACGGTATTTGTCCCTTTGAGAGTGGCTTATTTCACTAAGTATAATGTTTTCTAGATTCATCTATTTTGTTCCAAATGATTGGATTTCATTTGTTCACCACTGTGTAGTATTCCAAACAGAATATATACCATAATTTCTTCATCCAGTCTTCAGTTGATGGGCATTTAGGTTAATTTCATATCTTAGCTATTGTGAATTGAGCTTCAATAAACATGGGGGTGCAGATAACTTTTATTTGCTAATTTCATTTCTCTTGGGTAAATTCCAAGGAGTGGGATGGCTGGGCTGTTCGGTAGGAATATATTCAGATTTCTGAGGTATGTCCAAACTGTTTTCCATAGTGGCTTTACCTGTTTTCATTCTCACCAATAGTGTAGATTAGGGTACCTTTTCCCCCACATCCTTGCCAGGATTTGCTCTTTGTTGATTTCTGTATGAAAGCCATTCTAACTGGGGTGAGGTGAAACTTCTCTTTAGTTTTGATTTGCATTTTCCTGATGGCTAGTGATCCTGAACATTTTTTTAACGTGTCTGCTGGCCATTTGGATTTCCTTTTTTGAAAAATGAATGTTTAAATCCTTTGCCCATTTCTTAACTGGGTTGTTTGTTTTCTTGTTGTGGAGTTTCTTGATCACTTTATATATTGTGGTTATTAATCCTTCATCAGTTGCATGGTTTGCAAATAATTTCCCCCAATCTGTCAGTTGCCTCTTCACTTTTCTGAGTGTTCCTTTGCAGCACAGAAGCTTCTCAATTTGATACAATCCCATTTGTCAATTTTGGCTCTTATTGCCTGTGCTTCTGGGGTCTTTTCCAAGAACTCTTTGCCTATACCAATATCATTCAGGGTTTCCTCAATGCTCTCTAATAATTTGATGGTATCAGGTCACATATTTAGGTTTTTAATCCATTTTAATGGTTTTTGTGTAAGGTGTAAGGTAGGGTCCTGTTTCATACTTCTACATGTGGAAATCCAGTTTTCCCAGCACCATTTTTTGAAGAGACTGTTCTTGCTCCAGGGATTGGTTTTAGCTCCTTGGTTGAATATAATTTGGTTGTAGATGCTTGGATTGATTTCAGGCATTTCTAGTCTGTTCCATTAGTCTATCCATCTATTTTTGTGCCAGTAACAGGCTGATTTGATTATAAATGCCTTGTAGTATGTCTTAAAATCTGGCATTTTGATGCCTCCAGCTGTGCTTTTGTTGTATAAGTTTGGTTTAGCTATTCAGGATCTCTTGTGTTTCCAAATGAATTTCTGCATCATTTTTTCCAGATCTGAGAAGAATGACTTTGGTATTTCGATTGGTATTGCATTGAATCTGTATATTGCTTTCAGAAGAATGGGATATTTTGCTGATATTGAATCTTTCAATACTTGAACATGGAAGTTTTTGCCATTTTGTGTATCTTCTTCTATTTCTTTCTTTAATGCTTTATAATTCTCATCATAGAGATATTTGACATTCTTGGTTAAATTTATTCCAAAGTATTTGATTTGTTATAGCTGTTATGAATGGGATTGATCTTAGAGTTCTTTCTCAGCCATGGCATTGTCTCTGTATACAAAGGCTGTTGTTTTTTTGTGTGTTGATTTTATATCTTGCTATTTTACCAAACTCTTCTATGAATTCCAATAGACTCTTGGTGGAGTTTTTGGATCCCCTATATATGAATCATGTCATCTGCAAATAGGGATTGTTTGACATCCTCTTTCCTGATTTGAATTCCTTTGATTTCTTTTTCTTGCCTAATGGCTCTGGCTAAAACTTCCAGGACTCTATTGAACAGCAGTAGCGAGAGTGGGCATCCTTGTCTGGTTCCAGATCTTAGTGGGAATGCTTCCAACTTTTCCCCATTCAATAGAATGTTAACCATGGGTTTGCCATAAATTGCCTGATTGTGTTGAGGAATGTTCCTTCTAAACCTAATTTTCTTAGAGTTTTCATCATGAAAGGGTGTTCAATTTTATCAAATGCTTTCTCTATATCTATTGATATAATCCTATGCTTTTATCCTTCAGTTTGTTAATGTGATGTATCACACTGATTTATTTGTGAATGCTGAACCATCCTTGCATACCAGGGAAAAATCCCTGAAACGTGAAAACTTGAAACCAGCTCTTCATTTTTCTGATCTTATGTATTATTTTTGTTTCAATTTTGTTGACTTCTTCTCTAATTTTAATTATTTATTTTCTCTTCCTAGTTCTGGGTTTGGTTTGCTGTTGTTTTTCTAGATCCTTGAGGTGCATTGATCATTTATTTGGTCTCTTTCCAATTTCCTAATGTAGGTACCAATCGCTATACACTTTCCTCTTAACACTCCTCTTGCTATATCCCATAAGTTTTGATATATTTTATTGTCATCTTCATTTGTTCCAGAAATTTTTTGATTTGTCTTTTGATTCCTTCTATGACCCACTGTTCATTCAGGAACATGTTGTCCAGTCTCCATGTGTTTGCATATGTTCTGGAAATTCCTGATTTGCTGATTTCCAGCTTCATTCCATTGTGGTCTGAGAAGATGCATGGCATGATTTTGATTTTTTTTAATGTGCAGAGACTTACTTTATGACCTAATATGTGGTCAATTCTAGAGAAAGTTCCATGCACTGCTGATAAAACTGTGTATTCTGTGGCTGTAGGGTAGAAGGCTCTGTAGAAATCTGCAAGGTCTATTTCATCTATAGTGTCGGTTAACTGTATTGTTTCCTTGTTGAATTTCTGACTGATTGACCTATCCATTGCTGAAAGTGGGGTATTGAAGTCCCTCATTACTATTGTATTTGAGTCTATATCTCACATTAAATCTATTAACATTTATTTTATATAGACAAGGTGCATATACATTTATAATTACCATATCTTTGTGTTGAATTGATCCTTTAATCATTATATAGTGTCCTTTTTTGTTTCTTTTAATGATTTTTGTGTTAGAGTCTCTTTTGTCTGGTATTAGGATGGCTACACCAGCTCTTCTTTGGTTTCTGTTAGCATGGAATATCTTTTTCCATCCTTTCACTTTCAGTCTGCATGCATCTTTGTTGGTAAGGTGTGCTTCTTGAAGGCAGCAAATATATGAGTTTTCTTTTTTAATCCTGTAGCCATTCTGTGTCTTTTAACTGGGGAGTTGAGACCATTTACACTCAGTGTGACTATTGTTAACTACCAATTTTGCCCTGCCATGTTTCCATAAATAGTCCTAATTTTGTACTTTGGGTTTCCTTTGTACTTTTACTGAGTCATTTTCTGTGTTCATTTTCTTTCATTATGATGATCCTGTTTCTGTGTGTAGCACATCCGGGAGCATCTTTTGTAGGGTTAGGTGAGTAGTTACTATAGTTACTAATTCTTTCAATTTCTGTTTGCTATGGAAGGTCTCTATTTATTTCTCTTTCATTCATAAATGAAAGATTTGCAGGGTATATAGTATTTTGGGTTGACAGTTTTTTTTTTGTTTTTTTTTTTTTAAGATTTGGAATATATATCTCACCATTCTCTCCTTGCCTGTAGGGTTTTTGATGAAAAGTCTGCAGTGAGTCTGATTGGCTTTCTCTGAATGTGATTTGGCATATCTCTCATGTACATTTTAAGATCTTTTCTTTATGTTTTACTACAATGTGTCATGGTAAAGATCTTTTCTTGTGTCTTTGGGAGTTCTGTATATTTCTTGTACCAGGATGTCTGTTTCTTTCTCCAGATTGGGGACATTTTCTGTTATTATTTCATTAAGAAGGCCTTCTAATCCTGTCTCTCTTTCCACACCTTCTGGAACTCTGAGGATCTGTATGTTTGATCATTTGATAATATCTTGTAGATCTCCAGTTGTGTTTTTGAGTTTTCTAATTTTTTATTCTTTTTTTTTTTTTGGTCTGACTTTAATATTTCCAGAAATTTATCTTCTAGTTCTGATATTCTTTCATCTTTCTCACCTATTTGGTTGTTCCACTGTATTTTTTTGATCTACTGAATTCTTCATTTTTAGTATTTCATTCTCATTTATCTATAATATCTCAATTTCTTGAGAGCACTTTTCATTTAGATCATGAATTTGCTTCTGATTGCTTCTAAGTAATCTGAGGATTAATTTTCTGAATTCTGTTTCTGGCATATCCTCAATCTCGTCATCTTCACCTTTTATTATTGAATAGTTGTAGTGTCCCTTCGGGAGGCTCATAATGTCATCCTTATGCTTATTTAGGGTTTTTCCTTTGTTTTTCAGCATTTGTGTATTTTTTCTTTATTTATTTTTGGTCTGGTTGTTTTTCTCTTTAATTTGTGTCTTTGTGATTTAGTGGGACATCCATACATTTAGTGACTTCCAAGATGTATGTGCTGGATGTGGCCTGGGTGCTCGGTTCAGTTTCTGGGGTAGAGGAGCTATCCAAAGTAAGGCCCCTGTGGAGTTTTGTATCTTTCCTCTGGTTTTTTTTTTTTTTTTTTTTTTTTTTTGTTAGAGGAGGTTGTTTACTTCTGTTTATATAGCCTGCCCTTTTCCTCACAGCTGTGTGACACCTTGGTGTTAGTCTCTGGTGTGGTCAGGGTCATATTGCCTTCCTTAACAAACTTCACCTCAAATCTGTGGAGATTTTCTTGTGTTGAGGTTCCCCTCTGTTATGAGCTGATATGTGTCTGTGCATTGCAAGTGGAAGCACAGAGCCCCACCTACTGGACCCCAGCTCACTTCTCAATCATGGTGGAGGCAGGTATGAACTCTATTGCATAGAGCCCCACCAACTGGGGCCCACCTCCCTTCTCGATGGTCGGTGGAATAGGCTTGAGTTTTTGATATTCAGGACTTCTCCTTGTTGTACAGCTTGCATGGTAGGAAAGAAATTCTTCTGAAATGTTGTGGTCTTCATTCCTGGGTGGGGTGGGGGAATGAGGTGGCCCCCACCATTGATGGGCATTTCCATGGGAGGCAAAGGTAGCAGTCCCCTGTTTACTTTCAAAAATGTAAACAAATAAGTTGGCTTCTCCCAGATGGCTATGGTTCCAGGTGGGGAGAGGGGAGAGAGAGTTGGGCAGGGGGATATCTGACCTCTCTGTTTGTTCCTCTGTAACTTCTCTTTTATCCCATATGGAACTTCAAAAGCTGTTCACCAGGCTCTCCCCTCCCATTGCTATTTGCAGCACCATGGACCCGCAATTTCCTGTCTCACCTGGTCTACGGGGAACAAGTGCCAGCCTCCCTAACTGGTCTGCATCTCCACCACACCTCTGCCACTTCCCTTATTTATTTGCTTTTCAACATGGACCTGCCCAGCCTCTGTTGGTTTCCTGGGCTTCTTGTCACAAATTTCCCATGGCTCTATCTCTGGCGTGCATCTTCTCTCTTTTTAACTCTCTATTTTGCCCCCATGGGACTTGATCATCCTGTTGCTATACAGCCATCTTGCCACTCTATCTCTGCCTCAGTCTATCCAGTGAATTATATAAAGGAAATTGGAGAAGAATTTCAAAAAGGAGGAAATGAGCAACAGTGTCAAGTATAATCCATTTCAAGTGACATTTAAAAAAAGTATCTTATTGCAAACTTGAGAAAGAAGTTCCCTGAAGTGGGAGGTGAGTCAAGCTGAGGAGGAAATAGGAAAGGAGGTGAATGAAAAAAGTGCTATAGGGGCCGGCACTGTGGCATAGCAGGTAAAGTCACCACCTGCAGTGCCAGCATCCCATACAGGTGCCAGTTCTGATTGGAGCCCTGGCTGCTCCACCTTTGATCCAGCTCTCTGCTAATGCCCTGGGAAGGCAGTAGAAGATGGCCCATGTCCTTGGGCCCCTGCACACATGTGGGAGATCCAGATGAAACTCCTGGCTCCTGGCTTTGGATCTGCCCAGCTCTGGCCATTTGGGGAGTGAACCAACAGATCAAAGATCTCTCTCTCTCTCTCTCTCACACACACACACACACACACACACACACACCAAACACACAGACACACTCCTCTGCCTCTGTAACTCTGCCTTTAAAATCAATAAATAAATACATAAATATTTTTATAAAAAAGAAAAGGAAACAATGCTATGGAAAATCTTTCCCAGGTTTTAACTGCCTGAGGAGAATCAGAGAGTAAAGAGCTTGTTTCTGAAATAAGACTGACACATGCTTAAATGTTGACACAAAAGAACTTTACAGAGAGAAAAGTTGAGTGGACAGCAGCAAAAATAATCAATAGTGCCATTTCCTTGAGAGAGCAGGAATCTATGTGACTAAGAACAAAGGTAAAGAAACAGATCTTAGATAAAGAAATGGATATCACCTCTTCCCTTCCTGTTAGAACGGAAGCAAAGTGGATCTGGCTGAGGTCTGCTTAGACTTGGTGATGTTAACTATAGGAGCCTCCTGAATGAAGTGTTTCCTTTCAGTTCTATCTGAAATGGAAGATGAAGACATTTATGGTGAGAAGTGTTAGAGGTCTGAGAAAAATGAAAAATGAAATAATTTGAAAATGAAAGAGGGGTAACTTGAATAGAGTGGCCACTTTGAGGGCCTAGACACAACAGGAGAACTGTCTCATGCTGTGACATTGCTCTGCCTGGTGATGTGATTTTCCCCTGACTGCCTGCCTATTTGCTCTCACAGAGGTGGGCAGTTGGCTAAATCAGTTTCTGATTTTGTCGCATGGATATACAGTACAACAAGGCCAGGAAATGATAGAATTAGTGTGCAAAGGCTTCTAAGTTGGATGGGGAGATGAAAGAATTAATGAATAGTAGAAGATAGAATGAATCAGAGGACTGTAGGTTTCTAAAATATGAGACTCTCAATAAGTGAGAGTGGAATACTTGAATCAATCATTTCCATGGTAGAAAGGTCAAGTGGAGTTGATTCCAGTTCATATAAAAAGAGAATCAAAGGTGCATTAGTCTGTTCAGGATGCTATAAAAAATATCAAGGCTGGATAACAATTTTTTTCATTTGTTTTTTTAGATTATTTTTATTGACAAATAATAATTGCACATATTTATGGAGTACAATGTAATATTTTGATATATGCATAGATTTTAATGATCAAGTTAGGATAATTAGCATCCAACACTTCATATATTCAAGATTTCTTTGTAGTGTGAACATTCAAAAGTCTTTCTTCTAGCTATTTAGAAAAATACAGTATGTTATTGTTAACTATTGTTACCCTACTGTGCAATAGAATACCAGAAGGATTGTTTTTACAATAAGGAAAAATATACTTCTTAATTCCATAAAAATAAATCTTTCTGAGGTTTAACTTATATATATTTTAAGAAACTTAACAAACTTTGAAGAACCCAAGAGTTATACATCTTTTGCAAGCACTTCGACATAACTATAGCTTATGAGATATAATATCCTCCACTTAATACACTAAAATGAGGTAAATCTTTGAGAACAGACTTTACTATTAACTCTCACATACTCTTATGTATGATGTCAGTGATCACTCAAGGCTCTTGATATGAGGTGCCAAGGCTATGAAAGCCTTTTGGATCCACAAATTCCGTCAGTATTTAGACAAGAACATAAGCAAAGTGGAAGTTCTCTCCTACCTTCAGAGAAAAGTACCTCCTTCTTTGATTACCACATCTTTCCACTGGGGATCTCACCCAAAGAAGTTCTCATGTAGGTCATTTCTTGCCACAGTGTCTTAGCTTTCCATGCCTGAAATGCTCTTATAGGATTTTCAGCCATACCATAATGCCTTAAGGGCTGATTCTGAGCTCAGAGTGCTACTTTAAGCAATTGTCATCTATGGGTCTGCTGTGTGGACTGCTTCTCATGTTGGAGCATTCACTCCCTTTTAATTATATCTATTATTATTACCAAAAATTTAATCCTCTTTATATGATCACTTTAACACTAAATCCTATCCATATTCTCACTTTAATATTTAAAATGCTATTTTTACTATCCAAGGCTGGGTAACTTACAAGCAATATAAACTTATTTCTCCCAGTTGTGGAATCTGAGAAACCAAAATCACGGTTTCAACAGACTTGATGTCTGGTGAGAGCCATCTTCCTGGTTTATGGTTGTCTTTTTATGTGTCCTTACATGACAGAAGGACCAAGGGAGCTCTTAGGATCAGCTGATAGTCCTACTCACTATGGCTGCTCCCTCTAGATCTAATCACTGCCCCCTCCACCTCCCGCCAAGGCCCTACATCTTTTACATGTATTTCTAGTTACAGTTTAGGAATTTTGTGAAGGCTAATTTCACAACATCAATCAGAATCACAAATGTGAATACCTTTGACATAGCAGCTTCACTGAAGGATTTTTGCCTATATATAAACTTGTTTATGAAAAGAAAGCTCAGATATACAAAATTATTTACTGAAATAGTTTATTCAAACAAAAGATTGGAATCAATCTAAATGTCCTTATTCAAGTTAGAAGTTAAATAGATTATAATTATCCACATGATATAATTAAGAAATTCATAAACTTATTATGAGGATATTCTTTGATGTTAATACTGAAAAGTTCTAACAGCTATTAAGTAAAGCTGGAGAGTATGTAGAATATGTAATTATGTATGTGAGGGAAGGTAAAATGGGAAATACATATAATATATGTAGTTGAAGTATATAAATAATATATTTATGCATAGTCAATAGCAAAACCATTTACCTCTGAAAATAGGAATTAGATGATCAGAAAATAAGGTCATTGTTTGACCTTGCTGAGTCTCATTTTATATATATATATATATATATATATATATATATATATACCACATTTATACATCTTATACACATAAACCATTGGTAGATTTTTGACTCAGATTTTACTTCTATTACAAATTGTTTCCATAACAAATTGTTGTCTGTGTGTGAAGTAAACAAAAGCTGGAAAACCAAAAGTATGTCAAAAAAATATTTTCAAGTATAAAAACAGCATAACAGAAGCAAAGCAGAACTTATTAGCTATAACAATAAATATAAATGGGTGAGTCTTCTTTATAATTAATAAAAGTGATAGCAATAATGATAAATACTATATAATAAACTTTTAAACACTATGATTAATATCATTAAATACAGTACCTGGCTTAATCTTCAAATTAGCCCTATTAAAATACTTTTATTATGGTCATTAGTGAGATGAATAAAGTAAGAATAAAAGAGATGAAATAATTTGTACAAAGACGTAGCTAATAAATGAAAGACTATGAATGTCTCCAAAATCACTAGAATGTGATTATGAAATTAAGTGTAAAATTATAAACCTCTTAAAGGAAAATATACCTACATTGAGTTAATAATATACTATATTCTACTTATAACTGCAAACACATAAACCACCAAAATATTAAAAATAAAAGAAACTCTAAAGATAAGTTACATGTAAAGAATAAAAAAATGAAGTGAATGGCAATAGTAGGTCCTCAATTAACATTAAAAAAAAGAATGAAAACAGGAAAGGGTGGAGAAAAGAAGGAAGAAAAAGAAGAGGAGAAGAAAAAAGTACCAATAATAGGAAAAGCAGTAGTTTAATTTCTGGTAAAGTTGCCTATGTAATTTGAGGCCACCATTCACCAATGACAATTATGAGGCCGGCGCCGTGGCTCAACAGGCTAATTCTCCACCTAGCGGCGCCGGCACACTGGGTTCTAGTCCCGGTCGGGGTGCCGGATTCTGTCCCAGTTGCCCCTCTTCCAGGCCAGCTCTCTGCTGTGGCCTGAGAAGGCAGTGGAGGATGGCCCAAGTGCTTGGGCCCTGCACCCCATGGGAGACCAGGAGAAGCACCTGGCTCCTGGCTTCGGATCAGCGCGGTGCGCCGGCCACAGCGAGCTGGCTGCGGCGGCCATTGAAGGGTGAACCAACGGCAAAGGAAGACCTTTCTCTCTGTCTCTCTCTCACTATCCACTCTGCCTGTCAAAAAAATAAATTAATTAATTAAAGAAAAGACAATTATGGAAAAAAATGAAGAATTGATCTTAAAAGCATTAAAGAGCTAATCATATAGCAAGGAATGGTTTTGCCTCAATCTAGAAGCTCAAAAGAAGAAGCCCTGTTCTTTAAGCCACTTTTGCCTGAAGGGCATTTGCACATGTAGAAACAAAGCGTTTAGACAGACTTGTAGGAAGGTATACAATAGCTAAAGCGATCTCAAGGCGGGAATTCTAAACTTTATATAATGTCCAAAGGCTACATTTTGTGGTCTGGATCATATTACCTGTTTGGCTCAGAGAACCTCACCTCTTGAACTTGGATTAAGGTGAATCCAAACCAGTAGATCTCTGGAACCTACTAGAAGTAAATATCGATATCATATATATTATGATATATGTAAAATTATATAGTGCATATATATCCCTATTTCAATTAGAAATATATGGTGTAAAATAGATAAGCTACTTATACCAATATATTTCTATTTTAAAATATAGGACTAGTTAGACACAAGGAATAAGAACCAGAAGAAATAAAAGATAAGTAAAATAATTCCACATGACTTGAGATAGTGGAATTATACTTATATATTTGAAAGGCAGAGGGAGGGAGGCATATAAAGAGAGCTGCTTTGTACTGATTCACTGCTACAAATGCCTACAACAATTAGGGGTGGTTCAAGGTCAAAGCTGAGAACTTGGTCCAGGTCTCCCAAGTGGGTGGCAAGAACTCCATTACTTGAGGCATCATTGCTGCCTCTTAGGGTACACATTAGCATCATAACCACTGTATTAACCTCTAGGCAAAATATCCACCTCTAAAATTATAAAATAACTTATAAAGTAAGTAGACTTACTATGTTTCAGATGAGAGAAACCATGTTTGGAAATATCTGCAAGGAGACATGGGGAAAAAAATTTCCCTAATAATCTTGACCAAGGCCTGCATTGTGGTGTAAAGGATAAAGCTACTGCCCAGACACCGACATCCCATATTGGTGCCAGTTCGTGTACTGGCTACTCCATTTTCTATTCAGCTTCCTGCTAATGGCATGGGAAAAGTAGCAGAAGATGGCCCAAATGCTTGGACCCCTGACATCCATGTGGGAGACCGGAATGAATTTCCTGGCTCCTACTTTTGACCTAGTTCAGCCATGGCTGTTGTGGCTACTTGGGAAGTGAACCAGCAGATGGAAGATCTCTGATTCCATGTCTCTCCCTCTCTCTGTGTAATTCTGACTTTCAAATAAACATATAAATCTTTATAAAAAATATTGACCGAGGCATTAAAACAAGAAATCAGAGCTCATATTGAGACAACTCCCCATAAATGAGCTTACAATTCTTCAATCTGTACAGATTGAAAAATAAAAATATTAGATTAAACCCCAAGAAATTATGAAATATTATACTACCTGGCTAGCATCTCATTGTTGCTTTTCCAAACTTTCCCAAAATACAGCTTTGCTTGGCCCAAAAAAGACATGGTGAAATAAAAGATTAGGCTTTTGGATAAAGTAATACCAAAATCTGGGAAGAATTTCCACAACCCTTTTAGTTGATGAAACTAAACCTACTCAAACTTCCCTTCATTTACTTATTCCTGTATTGACACATAAAACAGATAATTTTTAAATATATTAAGAAAACACTTTATGTATCAAAATTGCCTCCATTCAAATCTCCAATGAAACAAACATTCAAATATATCTATTCTTATCTTCCCTGTAAACAGAATTCTAATTTTGTTTGTTGTAGCAATTTGTCCAGTTATAACTGTCATTCATCAGTGATCGTGTAGTTGGAACTGGTTTTGTGGAGTAGGTATTAATATATGGATTAAGACACCATATAGGATGTCTGCATCCTATATTGGAATGTCTGGTTTCCAGCGCTGACTCCACTCCCTGGGAGGCAGCAGTGATGCCACATTTCTGCTTACTTCAAAAGAATATGATACACAACGAGATAATACATCCTGGTGAGTCACCTGGGCAACCCCATAATAACATCCTTCAAAATATTGGATACCTGTTGGTCCTCATCCTCTTGTGAAATTTCCTATAACAATAAAGAAAGAGTTGCGGCGCTGGCACACCGGGTTCTAGTCCTGGTCGGGGCACCGATCCTGTCCCGGTTGCCCCTCTTCCAGGCCAGCTCTCTGCTGTGGCCAGGGAGTGCAGTGGAGGATGGCCCAAGTCCTTGGGCCCTGCACCCCATGGGAGACCAGGAGAAGCACCTGGCTCCTGGCTTCGGATCAGCGCGGTGCGCCGGCCGCAGCGCTCCTACCGCGGTGGCCATTGGAGGGTGAACCAACGGCAAAAGGAAGACCTTTCTCTCTGTCTCTCTCTCACTGTTCACTCTGCCTGTCCAAAAAAAAAAAATAAATAACAAAAGAGGTATCTCTGTGTATCATCATTCTTTGTTTACATCCATGAGAATTTTATATTATTTATATTATCTATATTGTTACAGTGAGCCTAGAAATTTAGATTTTAAAAATGCTTTTAAATTGCTTATATACAATGCAATATATTACAGCCTACAGAGTAATAAAAATAATTTGGTACATTTTCCAAGTAGAATAAAGGGAAGGTCATTGCAATTTGTACATAAATTTTAAATTCTTCAAACAATGTATATTTATGCTCCAATAGTAATGACAGCTAACTTTTTTTAGGAAATCACATTTATCAGGTACTTTGATACATCTTTGCTCAGTTATACCTCTCAACAAGGTAAGATAGCAATGTTTCCCATTTATATATGAAATGTTAAGTGATTTAAAGAAAATACCAAAGTTGGAAACTGTTCAGAGATCTTACAATTCCAAATCCAAGATACATTTAATTATTCCCTTTGGGTTTCAAAGGAAGAGCTTCCATAGAATATTAAATTTATGATCAGGAATAATGAATGCACTCTATGTGTCTGAGGTCCTTATACAATATAATACTTTTCAGCTGTTTCTTTTAATGAAAGAGGGAGAAAGTATTACTCTCTGGCATAGTATTAGCACAAGCTCTGGAGGTAGAATACCTGTGTTGAAGCTTATTATTTCCCCTACAGATGTCAGGAAAATTTCTTAACCTCTCTGTGCTCCCATCTCTATTTTGTGAAATCAGTGCAACAATGGCATCTGTCTCATGGGATTTATGTAAATTGAAAGCTGCTCACAACAATATCCAGTTGGCTTTCAAATTGTTATTTATTATTGCTATGAATTTATTAAATATGTCTACCTCTTGTATGTTTAATATCTCCTGATAATTTATGTACTATGCATCATGCTTGGGACATTGCCTCATTCAGTTTCCAATATAGTCATCCCTGCAAGTCAAATATTATTATTCCTATTTTGCAAATAAAAATACTGACACTGAAAGTGCATGAGTAGCAACCCTAAGGTTTCATTGCTAGGTATTCTGCCTAGATTTGTCTAGTTTTAACCTTCATTCTTTCTATCGATCTCTGCTGTCTCTTTGAACAAAAGAACTGAATTTTACATTGGTCTTAGTTAGCAAAAGTCTTAGAGATGGTTTGTACAGAGTTCCTGGGGACAGGGAGCTACATTCCCCCAGCATGAAATCAGAGTGCATTTGTGCTAAACCAACATACAGACTGAATTAAGACTACAAGTACTGTCCACGCGTAGCCCCAAGAGGAAGGCTGTGGTTCATCCCAGGTTCTCTGATCATTTAATGCAACTCCAATGAGCCACTGCTTAGAGATAGTGATTCTATTTCCCTTAGGTGAAAAGAAGATCTAACTGGAAGATAAAGGTAAAACAACAGGAAAATAATGAGTTTAATCTGTCTTTACCACCACACACCTAATCACTCAAAACACACAACTCTAAGATATGTAATGAACTAAAAAGAATATAATCAAATAAGTTTAGGTACTTTATCTTATATTTAATAATAAAATCTTAATTGATTGTGAAGGGTTGTAAAGAGCATAGGACAAATGTAACCCACAGAATGATGGAAATAGGAATCTTTTTTGTTGTTGTTGTTTTGTTTTTGTTTTGTTTTTTAACTTTTATTTAATGAATATAAATTTCCAGTGTACAGCTTATGGATTACAATGGCTTCCCCCTCCCATAACTTCCCTCCCACCCGCAACCCTCCCCTCTCCCGCTCCCTCTCCCCTTCCATTTGCATCAAGATTCATTTTCAATTCTCTTTATATACAGAAGATCAATTTAGTATAAAGATTTCAACAGTGTGCACCCACATAGAAACACAAAGTGAAACATACTGTTTGAGTACTAGTTATAGCATTAAATCACAATGTACCGCACACTAAGGACAGAGATCCCACATGAGGAGCAAGTGCACAGTGGCTCCTGTTGTTGACCCAACAAATTGACACTCTAGTTTATGGCGCCAGTAACCATCCTAGGCTGTCGTCATGAGTTGCCAAGGCTATGGAAGCCTTCCAAGTTTACCGACTCTGATCATATTTAGACAAGGTCATAAAAGACAGAGTGCGGATAGTAACCAATGATCCTAAGAGTGGCATTTACCAGGTTTGAACAATTATACAGCATTAAGTGGGGAAGAGGACCATCAGTACACACAAGTTGGGAGTAGAGCCATTGGTGGTAGAGTAGAGGTTATGATTACAAAGGAATGAGGCCCAAGTGCACTAAACAGGGCCTAGAACAAAGGACAGAGTCATTATTAGAGGAGCTAAGAAAGGTGCTGTCTAAGCTACAAGTAATTTTTCTGATTGAGAGGCAAATAGAACCTGATAGAAGGGGCTTGATAATAATCTGGTGGGCTTTAGGCCTTGTAAGTTAAGAGGCCCAGACCTATCTATCTCTTCACATGGGGTATATCCTAAGGGAGGTGTGAACCTCCTAGGGGAAGGCACTCTGTTGACTTTCATTACTTGGCTGGCCTGGGAGGAGAGCTGGCCAGGTAAAGGCAGGGGGCATCTCTAACAAGAAATTTACAGTTCTGCCTGCAATGTTGCTGACCCTGGTTGGCCGTCCACTCAGCTGCAGTGGTCACTTTGGAAGTTGGGCTGAGTGAAGGGCTTTTCAGCTTAGAGCCAATAAGATCTGTGGCTCTGACCTGGGCATCCTTCGACTCCAGGGCAGCTCCATTTCCAGTGATCCAACTCTTGGCAGAGCTGCCAGGGCTCTTCACAAGCTGACTTCTGCTGAAGCCCAGGCTTACCACATTGAAAGCCACTGCAGTGGACTGGCCTGTTGGGTCTCCTTGAGGGCAGATCACTGTACAGATCAGCCATTAATAGGCCTGCCACCCATTGCTTCTGATGCCGAGCTTTCTTTTCCTCCTGGTTTGTGTTAAAGCAGACCAGAGGATGCAAGTCAAGGGAGTGCCCATGTCCCATCTCTAATCTTCGGTGGCCTGAACTACAAGTCTATAGTCACAGGCATGTTCTGTAGTAGTTTTTCTAAGGTAGACAATGCCCATGAGGAAAATTATATTCTCACTTTAAAACTTTCTTTCCCTTTGGTCTGAAAGGGAGGTTTCTTCTACTTACTGTATACTTCGCTGATGGTGAAGTGAATCTAGCTATGAGATTATTATTTGAGTTCTTATTTTGGCTATGCTATTACAGAAAAATGTTAGCCATCTCTTTTATAAGGTCTAAAGATTAAATTGTGCATCCTTCAGATTTCTTTGTAATAGAATTAGTTTCCTACCTTGAAGAGAATAGAGAAATGAAAGAACAAGTTGGGCTTAGAATAGAGAAATGAGGGAGCAAGTCCTAGATCGCTTGCTGACAATAGCAGTATCACATGAATACTTAGCAAACCGTTTCAACCATTAGATAACAACTTAAGAAAACATTTACCAGAAGGTCCAATGCCTTCTATAAATTTTAAGAATCATGTATTTGAAAACACCTCTTAAATATCTAACATGGTGTAGTTTGTTTAGCCAGTAAACTTAAGCACAACCATCTAAAATGTTTTTAGTTTCTTTCTACCAACAGGTTTAAAACATATGATACACAGATTCAGGTCACACAAATTAAAATGTATCATTGATTGATTTTAGCATCTTAAATTTATGGACAATCTTATCTATAAGCCATTTAAAATAAAACTCTTAATAAAATTTCCCCATGTGGACATACAATATGTACACACATTTAACATAGCATAATAGACCAATATAGCAATTTTAATAATAGCTTTAAAATATTTAACTCTTTTTGTAGATTGCCAATTGATTTGAATTGCTTTTTGTTTTTAGTAACCTCAGTTAACCATACTTTCTCTCAGTTGGTACTGTTAATACATTATTGGCTTCATCTGTTTACAGAGCCATCCCAAAGTACTGAATACAATAGAAGTGGCTGGAAAAAGTCCATAGGAACCTATAGGAGGACAGCTAAACACAGAACCAACAACGCTTTAGTTTTATGAGCAGCACATCATATATAACTATGGATGACAAAAGACTTTAAGTCGCCATGTTTAAAATTATAAACTCATCAACCAACAAGAGGCACTTGCTTACTTCACAGTATTTTTGAAAGCACCTGTAGGATTTTACAAGTATTTAACCCTTTAGGCCTCTGGGGCTTTCTCATTAAGATAACTATCATGTCTAGTAACACAAGATCATTAGACTTTTTAATTCTCAAACATTTGTATTAATAGCATTTTCCATTATAGAAACTTAAAGTCTGGTACCACATCACATCTTGACAGTACTTCTAATATAATCCAAATAGCCTGATTAGTTGGTGTCTCTATAAGATGAGAGACATAGGTCCTTCGAATTTTTCAGTTGGGCCCAAACTGGAAAAACCAAAGTCCAGGATTTACTGGAAATTTTAGAGACCAGATTGTTTGAAACTTTGATTTTTTGAATGCCTGTCAAGAATGCCAAGAAGGCTCAAAATCCAAAATATCTGGTTTAAATAAGATTCCTTAAAATCATGACATAACATAGACCAAATTTGATCATTGTTACAAGGTGATTATTCAAATCTTTGAAAATAAGCACATATTTAAATAACCCATAGCTCTTAATAAAAATTCAGCTGTTTTTGAACAATTAGAATTTAACAGACATCAAGAGAACATAATAGATTACTTTAACACATTGCTTTAACAGAGCATCAGAGTTTAATTCTATGTCAAAGAGAAATTGAGCTTCCTGTGATCTTTTGCTATGAGGTTTCCTTCCTTTACCTTCTTTCATATTGGTGTCCATGTTTCTGTGTTTCTGTGTGTAACACATCTTTAAGCATCTTTTGCAGGGCAGGATGAGTGGCAACAAATTCTTTCAGTTTCTGTTTGCTATGAAAAGTCTTAATTTCACCTTCATTCACAAATGAGAGCTTTGCAGGATATAGTATTCTGGGCTGGCAGTTTTTCTCTCTTAGTACCTGGGCTATGTCTCGCCATTCCCTTCTAACTTGTAGGGTTTCTGATGAGAAGTCTGCTGTGAGTCTAATTGGAGATCCTCTAAGAGTAATCTGACGTTTCTCTCTTGCACATTTTAGGATCTTTTCTTTATGTTTCACTGTGGTGAGTTTGATTACAACATGTCGTGGTGAGGATCTCTTTTGGTCATGTTTATTAGGGGTTCTATAAGCTTCCTGTACTAAGATGCCTCTGTCCTTCTCCAAACCTGGGAAATTTTCTGCTAGTATGTCACTGAAAATGCCTTCTAATCCTTTCTCCCTCTCCATGCCTTCAGGAACTCCTAGAACCCGAATGTCGGGTTTTTTAATAGTATCCTGTAGATTCCCGACAATATTTTTTAGATTTCTTATTTCTTCTTCTTTTCTTTGGTTTGCCTGTTTCCTTTCCTGTTCTCTGTCTTCTAAGTCTGATATTCTCTCTTCTGCTTCGCCCATTCTGTTTTTAAGGCTCTCTAATGTGTTTGTCATTTGATCTATTGAATTCTTCATTTCATTATGATTTCTCGTCACTATCACAGTTTCTTGTTCCACTAGTTGTTTCATTTCATTTTGATTCCTCCTTAATATTTCACTTTCATGAGAGAGATTTTCTATCTAGTCCATTAAGGATTTCTGTAGTTCAAGAATTTGTTTCTGAGAACTTCTTAATGTTCTTATCAATTTTTTGAGATCCGCTTCTTGCATTTCTTCGATCTCATCATCTTCATAATCTTGAATTGGGGTGTCTTTTTCATTTGGGGGCGTCATAGTTTCTTCCTTGTTCTTGTTAGCTTGGTTTTTGCGTTTGTTGTTTGGCATGTTGGAGATATTTGGTTTCTTCACTGTGGTGTTTTTTCTTGTTACACTATGGCTCTATATTAAGTGGACTGTCTGCTTTCGGTGGAGCCTTAGAGGCTTGAGATGAGTGTGGACTGAGAGCTGTGTTTGGTTCCTCAGGGTTGAGGGTGTGTCAAAGATGACACTCCCAGGTTAGGTGTGGTAAATCTCTCTTTCTTTTTTTGATTCAAAAGGGAAGTAATTCCACACAGCTGAACATAATTGGAGGTAGTTAGCAGGCAAATGATATACCCACAGGAGCCAGAGATCAGAAGCTCTTTCGCAAGGACCACACAGGGAATCTCTGCTGCCCTCAGTGTGGGCTCCAATTCTCCTGCAGTCTCCCACTGGGTTGCCAAGTTAGATGCTAATCTCCTGTTATTTCACCCCTCCCCCCCAGAGTCAGGTTTTTCTGCTAGGCTCAGGGCTGGTGCAGACCTGAGGTCGCCCTGCTTATGACGTATGTCCAAAATGGCGCCTGCTCTGTCTTGCTCGCCTTTGAGAGGTGAGCGGAGAGAGAGAAACTTGTGTCTGTATCGGTCACTTTTTAAATTTTTTTCCTCTCTCTCTTCTAGTTAGCCTGGTGAATTTTTCCCCACGGAGTTTCAAGCCTCGTTCCCTCTAGCCTCCTCTTTCCGCTTGCCCGCTGGTGTCTCGGGCTATTGAGGTTCGGCTCACCTCGCGTTCCAGCGCTGGTGTGTTGAGTCTGCCGCTGGTGTCCCGAACTTGGGCTCCCATGCTCTCCACGCAGGTCCACTGTGAATCACTAGTTCCGGAAGAGTTTCCTCTGCTGTTTCATCCCCTACTCTTCCTTGACCCTGCAGTATCTCCACTTATATTAAAATGTCTCTCCCCTGGACTAATAGTGTGCTCCCTGCCTATTCCGCCATCTTGCCGGACCCCCGGAAATAGGAATCTTTAAGGGTATGGGAACAAACTGGAGGTGGTGGAAGATTTCACTGGGATAGGTTTTGGGATTAAGATGATAATGAATCTAAACCCTGGTCTCTAAATGTAGATGTGCAAACTAGAGCCTTTTCTCTATTTCCTTTTAATCAAATTAATCTTATTCTGAGTTTCTAGCTCATGAGTTTGACAGGAAACTCAATTTCAGGTTTATTTGTGTCTCCTAAGGTAGCACGACCCTATGAGGTGCCTGGAAGACACAGGAAGCATAGCCAGCTTAAGCCCAGTGTCTGGAAGGTCATAAGGCATCTGCTCTGGACTGTTTGACATAGCTCTGTGTTTGGGGAAGATTTTCCTTCTCCACTGGCTTCAAGGCCACCCCAGAAGATGACTGAAACACACCCACTATCAGTTTTCAGCTTGCACCCATATGTCCAAATGACCCATTCATACAGCATGCTAGAGGTTTCCTCTTCAGCTGGTTATAAAGAATTATCCATATAGTTATAAGCTTGAAATAGAAAAGGGGCACAGATGCAATTGTGGTGGGTAACTTGAGATTCTAGGCTACTTGTTCATGAAGTTTCATTTTGACTTCTGGCTATACCTAGGCCTTATTCTTACAGTGGACTGTGACTTACACAACTTAATTCCAGTAAAAATAAGCTAATAATTAGCAATTCTAGTCACGGGATCACATGGTGCTCCAAGGTAAAGTATTCTGTTCACATAAGGCCCAGTGACACATCAGGTGCAATTTTTAGGAAAATGTGTAATTTTCCACTGCGGATCCTGCTCCAGAAACCTAGAGACCTGTATTATTGTTCACTGTAATCCATAAGCTGTACTTTGGAAATTTATATTTATTAAATAAATAAAAGTTAAAAAAAAATGTTGGCCGGCGCCGTGGCTTAACAGGCTAATCCTCTGCCTTGCAGCGCTGGCACACCAGGTTCTAGTCCCGGTTGGGGCGCCAGATTCTATCCCGGTTGCCCCTCTTCCAGGCCAGCTCTCTGCTATGGCCCGGGAAGGCAGTGGAGGATGGACCAAGTGCTTGGGCCCTGCACCCGCATGGGAGACCAGGAGAAGCACCTGGCTCCTGGCTTCAGATCAGTGAGATGCGCTGGCCGCAGCGGCCACTGGAGGGTGAACCAACGGCAAAAAGGAAGACCTTTCTCTCTGTCTCTCTCTCTCTTACTATCCACCTCTGTAAAAAAAAAAAAAAAAAAAAAAATGTCATGGGAGCTCCATTCTCCCAATGTATCCAAGTAAATAGCTGGAGGCAGTGGAGTGCTGTTAAGTCTTTTAACAACTAGCATCACAGTTTAGGGATGCAGTACAGAAAGCAGAAAACCCTCTTTCACAGTGTTTGCCGATTTCTGTGGTGTGAAGACTTCCACAGTGACCAGTTTCAAGATTCCATTAACAAACTGTAAAGAGATCAACTCTCTGCACTCATCATCTTCTGATACAGATGCAGATACTATCTAACATTCTTATATTTGAAGGGCAGAGTTACACACATACACACAAACACACACACACAGAGAGAGAGAGAGAGAGAGAGAGAGAGAGAGAGAGAGAGAAAGGAGATCTTGCATCCACTGGATCACTCCCCAAATGGCTACAATGGCCAGGGCTGGATCAAGCAGAAACCATGAGCTTGGAACTCCACCCAAGTCACCCATGTGGGTGGCAGGGGCCCAAGCACCCAAGTCATCTACTGCTGCTTTCCCAGATGCAAAAGCAGGAAGCTGATTATAAGTAAAACAGCTGGGACTGGAACATATTCTCATGTAGAATGCTGGTGTCACAGGCAGTGGCTAAAACTGCTGTGCCACAACGTTGGTCCCGTAATGTTACATTCTTGGTGGCTGCCAATCTACTTGGCCCCTTGCAACACTGTATTTGATTAATCATAGCCACAATTCTTTGTGAGGCAATCACTTTGATCCTACCAGTTGCCATGGTGAGGGAGGTTTCTTGACTTCTGGTGAGTAAACTCTGCTAACTCTCCTCTATTATTTTTGGGACCTATCAATCATTCCGATGGTCATTACTAAATGCAGCTCTGTAACTGATTCTCCTACCATCACTCCTAGTCTCTAGGGAAACTCCACCACTGAATTTATTAGTGATGCTTGTACTTTCACACTAGCACATCCCTGATAGTCTTGGTGAATGTTGTGTCCTAGGGGCCTCACTTTTGGAGCAATAAGTGTCTGATGAGTCCTCTGACATCACAAAAAATATGCCCAAAAGTCCACTGCCTGAGCCTTTTTATCCCTTCCTCTATTATGTTCCAGAAAAATTCAGCCATTTCTGTTTCACTTAGTGGGGATCACCACTTTCTCCATGTTCTGGTCCATCCTAAAAGTTAATTTTCCTTTTACTCTGCTTTCTTTGCAAGGACTTAAATCCAGTATCTTGAGAAAGTATTTCAAAGTCATTCAATTCTCGCTTATTCATTCATGGTATGCATCCCTTCATTAAGCACTCACAAAATCAAGTCCCAGACATACTCCCTTGTCTCCTGGTAGGAATGATAGCTCATTTTTGAAGCCTTGGGGATGTATAATCTTTCTTCCTTAAAACTTCCAGCTCATCTCTAGCCAGGTTATAATGAGACTAAATCCTACCTCTAAGCCTAGCAGACAGAAGATGTGAGAATAATCCTGAGGGGTCACCTGGTCACTAGGAAGAGAGAGAAATCTGCATTGTCTTCCTACTCTGGGGAAGTTCTAGCTTTTGTTAAGAAGAGGTCAAATACCTTTTTCATCTCTGGATACAGGAGAATCCTCAGAACTAAATTTCTTAGGTGAGCACCACCAAACTCCTTCTGTATCCTATATTTCAATGATCCCAGATTTCCCCAACCAGGGTCCCAACCATCTTTTTTTTTTTTTTTTTTTTTGGACAGGCAGAGTTAGACAGAGAGAGAGAGAGAGAGACAAAGGTCTCCCTTTTCCGTTAGTTCACCCCCCAAATGGCCGCTACGGCCGGCACACTGTGCTGATCCGAAGCCAGAAGCCAGGTACTTTCTCCTGGTCTCCCATGCGGGTGCAAGGCCCAAGCACTTGGGCCATCGTCCACTGCACTCCCAGGCCACAGCAGAGAGCTGGACGGGACAGAATCCAGCGCCCTGACGGGGACTAGAACCTGGGATGCTGGAGCTACAGGTGGAGGATTAGCCTATTGAGCCACGGCGCTGGCCATGGAGTTCTGCAATCTTAACTAATGGAAGCCTGAGCACACTCCTCAGCTATGCCCACTCTTCTAGGGTACGAAATAATTGCCAAAAAGGCCTGCTAGCTCTCATGCATAGTCTTTATAGTTTAACTGCTCTCATTTTTTCATTTTCCCTATGTTAACCATCAGTACAACTTATTAGTATCCACCTACTCCCACGTCCGTATAGACACTTTTCCACCCATAGCTTTCAAAGGGTCTGAGTCACCTTGCCATCAGTCAGTGAAATATTTTACAACATCAACATTGGGGAGTAATTTGGTCGTGGCTTGCTACCTTTTATCAGGAATTATCTGTGTCTCACATTCTGCATAACATTGAGTTCTCTTTGCTAGATGGGGCAGTGAGTGATGCAGTCTTTAAGACCATCTTAAAATCTGCTTTCTTGGACCTTTGCTGATACCATTGTCATGGTTCTCCAAGAAGCAGATGCTAAGGTAAAACTGAGCATGCAAGAAATTTATTGGCACAGGATTGGGAGGGTTAGAGTGAAAAATAAAAGGGAGAGGCAACAGAATTGGATGAAGCAATTAATACAATGCTGGACTCATGCTGGGGCAGGCACTGAGGATCCCCGGCCTGGCTGTGGAGAAAGTTCTTTACTTAAAGCCTAGTAGCACCCTGTGGGAAGAACTTTCTCATTCATTGATCTCCACAGGCCTTGGCGTGGCTCTCTGATAGGTAAGAGGTAGGGCCTTGGGAAAAATTACTAAGTTTACCCTCATGAATGGATTAATGCCCTTATAAGTGGCTTCATTCAGAGGGAGAGTTAACCATCTCTTGACCTGTCTCTTCTGCCTTGTGTATTCATCCTCTCCAAAGGATTCAGCAAAAAGGCACTATCTTGGAAACACAGGCCCTCATCAGACACCAAACTGCTCGTACCATGATCTTGAACTTCTTAACCTCCAGAATTGTGCGAAGAAGAAATCTGTTGTTTACTGCTGTTTATTAATTGCCCAGTCTACAGTATTTTGTTATAGTCACACAAATGAACTAAGATATTAACAAAAGAATAAAAATAATTCAGTGGCTTAAGGAGCATATAGTTTTATTTCTTTCTCATGAAATATTCTGGGAAAAGTGTTTTGGGTGGATTGGCAATTAATAGTTTTGCCATCTTCACTGTGTAACTTTCAAGGTGGTGCTACTCACCACTTCAGCTTAAAGTGTATGGGAGTGCATACATAGAAGTCTAAAGGAGACAAGCGTTATTTCCATTCACATATCATTTGGAGGAATGTAGTCATTACAGATAATTCTAAGGGGCTTGAGAATGTATTACTATATAGCTTAGCTACAATTCTATTAATATGAAAGAAGACGAGAATGTATTCAGATTGACAACTTACTGCCAAACTTGATCAACGTTAGGCATTTCAAAAGTAGTTTTCTCCTTAAAATTAACATGTGAAGAACAGAACTCATTATTCTTCTCCTTCTGTTGCTACGTTTTGTAATCGTGCTACCATTTTTCCAGTTATCCTTGCACAACATGATGGAGCTTTGGGCTCTTTCGTTCTCTCTTTACCCATAACCAACTAGTTGCCAAGAAATTATTTGTTCTGGCTGACTCATGTCTTCTACATCTGTCTCCTCCTTTCTGTTTCCACATCACCAATTTTGGTTAATTCTCATTACCAGCTACCTCAGCTACTGTGATCACTTCCTACTTGTCTGTACAGTTTCAAATGTTTCCCTATTTTCCGTATGACCCAGTGAATTAATCTTTCCAAAGCATGTCTCTCAACTGTCACAATTTTGTTCAATGGTTCCTCAGAGCCCATATAAAATTAAACACAAGTTGGCCAGCCATACAGTTTGAGTGCTTTGTCTTCCATGCTGTTGGCTTTTATATCAAACTTTCCAAACAGGGTAAGCTACCAGTACCCAAATATTTTGCGTGATGTCTCACTGTCAAGCTTAACTTGCCCCAGTTGGTCCTTTGAGATTCCTATTCCCCTGTTTCTAGGGTTTCATGAGATTAAACATAGGCTCTGGAGACCTCGTTTCTATTAGCTGTACCATGAGCTTATTAACATTTATGTCATTTAATATCTCGGAACTTCTGTTTCTTCATTTCTAAAAGTAAAATAATATACCCATTCACACAGCGTTGTTGTCAGAATACAATAACTTCTATAAAGTACCTGATACATATTAAGTACTAGATTTTGTTTAATGTTGTTTCACGTTTTTTTCACTTTTTGAAATATTTTCCATTTCAAGTATGAGCTCCTCCCTTAAGTCTGTTGTGTTTATTTGTTACAGGTTTGCCAGTCTGGTCAAAGTTAAATCCCCAAATATCAACATGCTTCAGCAGCTGGCCTTGCTCTTAAGACACCTCTGCTGTTGCACTCAGCGAAGCATGTCACAGGTAGCTCACCAGTCCGGGAAGAATAAAAGACATTTGGAACAGTTATGGTCTGGTCTAGTACAAATCTAGCCATACAGAAATGCGCATGTTAGGGTAAATGGTCTGTTATTTCAGGCCGAGTTGGCATGATTTCTTATGAAGCATTGTGGTAAGAAAACTGATAAACACAAATTGTAATACTAAACAGGATATCCTCAGTGTTCACCCAATAAGTTGCTTAAAATTTGACTTTAAAAATCACATTAGTTCTAGTTGTATTCTCTTAAGGCTTTACTTTCTCCATCATTTTTTGTTTTTAATGAGAAAGTTGTACATCTTTTTTTTGTTTTTAAAGAGAAAGTTGTATCATAAAAATAAAATTATAAGAGCCTCAGAATTTTGTTTTTCACAAGAGAAACTTGTGATTCAAAAACCAGCAACTCAAAGAAACTGCTTGACACCTGTAAGTCAGTCAATCTGAAAATGACAATAACCAATGAATATCACTGCAGAGAATGCAGAATGTACAGGATAACTCTTCTCAAAGCTGTTATGTAGAATAAAATAGAAATTCAGTTTCAACTCTATTTGAAGTTGCATGAAATTCTTAAAACAAAAATAATTACTGCTAATATTTACTACCTAGCATGCCACATGATAGATACTAGCAACCAATCATCCTGTTCAAATTCAACTTATAAAATAATTCTGTGATATATGTGTGATTTTCCCAAGAGAGTTTACTTTTCTTGTCTTAAGTCACACATTTTAGTACCAGTTAGAGCTAGGATGCAAAAACAGATGCACCAGAGTCCAAAAACCATTCCCTTCCACCATGCCACACACTGAGATGAAAATTGAATTTATCAAGACTTAGGCAAAAGGGTGTCAAACTTAACCTCACTTACAGCTTTACAAAAGTAAATTGTGTCAATTGTTTATATATAACTTTGGTTAAATCTAATTTAATACATATATATACAGCACATTTCTGTTTAACTAGATGTCATTTTTTCAGTAATCTCTGGGAATCATATGAGTTCATTCTTCTACTATTTATTAAATAGAAGGTTATTCATCTTTCTTTAAAAATTATTTATTTATTTGAAAGGCAGAATGACAGAGAGAATGAGAGGGGAGGAAGGGAGGGAGGGAGGGAGAGAGAGAAAGAGAGAGAGAGAGATGTCTTCCAATCACTATTCATTCCTCAATGACCACAACAGCCAGTTCTGGGCCTGATTGAAGCAAGGAGCCAGGAACTCCATCCTGATCCTCGATTTTTGTGGCAGGGGCCCAAGCACTTAAGTCATCTTCCACTGCCTTCCCAGGTGCATTAGTAGGAAGTTAAATGGGAAGCAGAGCAGCAAGGATTTGAACCAGCACTCCAATATAGGATTCTAGTGTCCCAAGTGGCAGCTTAACCTGCTGAGCCACAACTTTGGCCCCAGCAATTGATCTTGAGCATGCTCTACTGTCTGTTCTGGAAACTGAGAAAAATGAGAAACAAACGTCCTCCCCTGCAGGGAATTCATAACCTCATTAGCAGACATGCAAACAAATAATTAGTGATAAACTAAATATTAATTAGAAAATGCTAATTAATCGAGATTTATACTAATCAAATTGGTAAAAATTACCATGTTGTATGATGCTAAGAAAATCCAAAATGTGGATGTTATGGTACCATACTAAAAACAATGACATGCTTTGTTTTACACATTTTAAGGTGTGTGTATGAAGCCCAAGTGGAGACATCCAGTATGAAACCGTATATAACAAGTTTAGAGTTAGAGGACAGCTCTCCAATTGAAATATAGCTCTAGGAGTTTTTGGCTTTGGCTGTGGAAGCCAAAAAATAAAATAAAAGCTAAAATGTCTCAACACATACATTTCCATATCTGGGTACCAAATCTCTAGCCTTCAGTCAAAATTGGGCTTTTACCATGAATACTTACTATGCCAACCTAAATAAGGGGGTGTGATTAAAGTTTTGGATATGAATCTGCAAGTGGAAATGGACCTATGAGTAGATGATCCACATTCTCAGGCAGCTCTTCATTGAGCAGATTTTCCCTTCTTTCGATTATGAATTACTCTAAGAATTTCATGAAAATTATGAATCTTTCTCCAGAGCAAGGGAGAAACACATTTCTGAGAGTCATTTCAGTGTTACATATCCTCTAATGAACACCAGGTTAAAAATGCTTAGTAAAGATTCATCATTATTATATGACTCATTTTCATCTTTCAAACACTTCTTCCCTACTCATGGAAAAAGTTCCTTTTCAGCTATTTTCATGAACTAGTAGTAATAGAATACATTGCAGATAGAAGTAAAGACAATCTTGGCAATGAATATTGACTTCCATGGAGTTTAGACTCATGGCTACATATGCCTGTCTCACTAAATTTGGAGGAAAAAAGGAAAACTAACTGATCCTGTTCTTGTTCCTAGAAATCTATATAAAAGTATTTTAAATTCTGTTTTTTAATTTTCTTGACTCTGTCTATATTATATGTTCTGTTGCTGTTTATGAGGCAATACATTGTCCAGGTTTCATTTCATTAATAGTGACAAAGAAGCTGTACCTGTATCTCCTGGATCAGTACAATAAATGCCTATTGAGAAAAAATTACCTGGTAGTTTTAAACCCATGGACTCTGACTGCCATTCCAAGAAATGATACTGCATCCTTTTTTTTTTTTTTTTTTTTTTTTTTTGACAGGCAGAGTGGACAGTGAGAGAGAGAGACAGAGAAAGGTCTGCCTTTGCTGTTGGTTCACCCTCCAATGGCCGCTGCAGCTGGCGCGCGCTGCAGCCGGCGTACTGTGCTGATCCGAAGCCAGGAGCCAGGTGCCTCTCCTGGTCTCCAATGCGGGTGCAGGTCCCAAGGACTTGGGCCATCCTCCACTGCACTCCCAGGCCATAGCAGAGAGCTGGCCTGGAAGAGGGGCAACCAGGACAGAATCCGGAGCCCCATCTGGGACTAGAACCTGGTGTGCCGGCGCCGCAGGCAGAGGATTAGCCTATTGAGCCGCTGCGCTGGCCGATACTGCATCCTTAATGATGAATGGTCAAAACTCTCTAGATTAAAGGTGCTTTCCTCAGTCATAAACATATGGAAATTAATGGGAAATAGTGTTTAATCAAATAAACTTGCTGTTTGTCAGCTTCATTCTATCATTCTATTACTTAAAATATTTTTTCCAGTTCAGTTTTATGTCTTAAATAATGCTTTTCCAATTCTTTTTCTCTCTTGAGGGACATTTACTTCTGACATCCATTTTTTAAAAATGAATATCTAGGACACATTTCATCTATCTTTCAGACATTGTGACAATAGATTAAAAGGACACTAGACTGAAATAAAAATACCTAGGATCAAATTCTACTCTAGAAAACAACTATATGCCTTGGGACAAGTCCCTACACTTCTCTGCTCTTCTGATTTAGAACTGAGGGCAATACTTTCTCTTTCTGCTAAAGCTGTTGCAAGGATCACATGAGGTGAAGTATATAAAAAGCATTGTTTTTCATGTTTAAGGTCATACATTTCCCTCCCCCTTCTCCTCTGTTTAAATGAGGAAACTGATGCTCAGACAAGTGTTGGGGAAACATAGAGCCTGGTGACAGAGATGGGACAGACACGAGACTTTGATTCCAAATTCTCTGCTCTTCCCCTGTTATGGAATATGTGCTCTTTTCTGCTACAATGCTACAAAGATGAGAAGTTGGATAAGCTCTCTGAAGGCTGTGTGCAAGAATGACATGTGTTAGTAAAATGGCATGGTCTTCTATGTAGCACGATTTACATCCCAGAGGCTCTAGCCCCCACCACCATTGCTTGCTGCACCGAGGGACCCCTCAGATTAAGATTAAATCACTTTTTAAAGAGGACAAACTCAATAATTTAGAGTTTTAATTTTGCCAAGCAGTTTTTCATCAGATTTGGGCAGATATGGGTTATTGGAAACAAAAGCAAAGCTATAAAATGCAGGGAGAAAGAGAGAAACCCTAAAGTCTGCACATTAGAGAAAGGAATTTGTCTGAAAAGAAAAATTATCAAATGGTGGTTGCGTTAGGTGCTCAGTCTGCTCTGTGCTGTGCGATGTACAGTTCTTCTCAGTTCCACATGAAATTTCTATTACATTCTCTCTTGCCCAGTGTTTAATAGAAAAAACTTGGCTTGGGGAGAAATGCTATGAAGCCCTGAGCTCTGTGAGAAGGCAGAGACAGAACCAAATCAGGCAGCCAGGCAAGGGTTACTTGAGGACAAACAGAGGGAAAGAGCTCTGTAAATATCAGTAATTATTTTTGTTCTCTAAATCAGCCACCCCTTGCATCTAACAGGGAACTAACAGCTTAACTTTCCAGCGAGGGAAGAAGTGGCTGCATTCTGATCTATGGTCTTTCAACTCCGCATCACAGTTACACAATCTGCATAAAATAGGAAGGTATTCTGTTTCTGTCATTAAACTTTGCTTTTCCTCTCTATCCTTTTAATCAAAATGCATCTCACCATACCTTATATTCGACTTTATGAAACAGCATTCCAACATTCCAGGAGCAGGCATTTGGCCTTGCAGTTAAGATGCCCACACCACATATCAGAGTGCCTGGATTCCATTCCTGGCTCCAGCTTATGATTCCCTTTTCCTGCCAGTGCAGAACTTTCGAGGCAGCAGGTGCTGGCTCAAGTAACTGCTTTCCTGCCCAGGAGGAGTTCTCACTTCCCAGCTTCAACCTGACCCACTGCAGGTTTTGTGGAGTGACCTAAAAGGCGGGAGCTCTGTTGGTCTGTTTGTCAGCCTGTCTGTCCCAGTTCTTCCTCTGCGTCTCAAATAAATTCATTTAAAAAAAATTTTAAACATAATTCTTTCTCCTCACTATTGTCCTTCATCCTAATGTATCATGTCAGCAAGACTTTCCCTTTGATAAGAAGACAGCATTTTATATATATACATATATATATACACATATATATAATGAAATACTACTCAGCCATTAAAAAAAAAGAATGAAATCCTGTATTTTGCAACAAAATGGATACAACTTGAAATCATTACGCTTAGTGAACAAAGCCAGCCACCAAAAGATAAATATCATGCTTTCCCTGATATGTGGTAGTTAATGTAGAATACAAAAAAAAATGTATGAGAATGAAATGGACATCTTGTGATTTGATTGATGTTTTTAGCTCTTGTTTATACTCCTGTGGAACTGTGTTCTTTCTACTCTTGTTGAATATTATGATTAGTAGTGCAATAAGCCTGTGATTATAGAGTGGATTGAAATTATGTTTATGCAAAAATTAAAGATAAAAAGAAAAGAAGGAAGGAAGGAAGGAGTTGAAGGGGAAGGATAGGAATCATGATTATCTTTTTGGAATTATACCTATGAAATACATAAGATCTGTTTTTTATATTAATAAAAATTTTTAAAAAGCATATTTGTTGACATAGCACAATATGTTCTCTTTAGTATGCCTCAATTTAGAAGTGAAAGTAAATGGATTTTTGGTTTCCATAGTCACTGAATTGTAGAAAGACTGGTCTTAGAGGAAAGGAGCCAGAGGAGTCCAAACATCCTGCAATGTTAGGACATCAAAGAATTGTCCTTTCCAAATCTCAGGAATGTCTTGCCCTCATTGCAAGACATCTCTGTATGCTTCTGAGATAATAGAAGCTTATACGTTAATGGGAAGAGAATTCCAACTTAATTTTGACTCATTCACATGTAGCACTGCAAAAATTAAATGATTTTTTGCTATTACTCAAGTGTGCTTCCCTCTGTAAGGGATGGATAGTGAGTGATATAGTACATTATGCAATCATACCATCATAGGCTTGTGTTGCTGGTTCAGTTATCAGACCGACCAAATATGCTTAGCCCCACATCCACCATTATTTCCAATCTAATCAGGAACTGAGAGTAATTAATTGGTTATTTTTAAAACATCCCTTGGATGTCTATAGTATGAAAACACTCATATAAAAGATAAAGAAAATAATCATTTTACATTGAAAAACTAAAGATAATACTTTAGATTTCTTGATCACTGAGAGACAATACTTAATATAAATAGATTATAAATGATTCTTAGGTTATATCCTTTGTTAGCAGAAAAGCATCATTTAATCAGCTATGAATAACCACCATGGTTGTCACAGAAATACTCTCACCACGTATTTGCCATTTGTTTTATAAGTGTTAAATTTCTCACACTTATGCATTATAATTTTAACTACAGTCAATCAATAAACATAATGTCTATAATATAAAATATGAATATTGTATATTTTGCTGATGGAGGCTGATCAATCTATCACTAGAACAATTTTAATTGTTCATTAAACGTAGCAATTACTTTGATAGTGAGCAAAAAATCTGTACAGCAATAATTTAAAGGGAGAAGGTAAGGATAAAAGCAGAAAGCAATTTATATTCTTGATCCATTTAATTACTGTGGTTTGGGGAGCATAATACCCAGAAACAAAGAGCATTCTTCTCACTCTATGATCCATGACTCCTTTCCATTAAAAAAAGGAAAAAAAAGAAAAAAAACTTGTCCACAATGCACATGCTCATTGATTCTTATCTTCTCACTATTGTGCTGAAGTTTTAAATGTAATCACCTTTATGTTTTTTAAAGCCTTATTTAAAAAAAATCTGTCACGTGTTGAAGATCTCTGCTTTATTAGATTTCCAAGGATCTGGAAATCTGACAGTTCTAACATTATCAGAAATACTTCTCAGACACTTCAAATCCTGAAATTACATTCACTTTTCTTTTAGTTCAAGTCAATGTCTAATTAAAGCCAAGATCTTGATATTAAATACCATGAAGTTTCTCAAATGGTCCTCTCAAATCGCCAGTGAATTTATAGTTCCATTGATGCTACAATACATAGTGAGAAAATAAAACACAAAAGCTGACAAATAATGCATGTGAGTAGTTGTACTATGAAAATATGGAAACAGTTGGCAGTTCTACACTGTGATCTAGAAGTAGATTAGATAACTGGAATTAAACGATGAATGTTCTGAATTAACACTAAATGCATTTGCCATTGCAAAACTCAGCATTGTAGGTGGGCTTACAATGCCTTATTTAGGAATAGTAATTATTCATTGTGAGATCTGTAAACCCAGAACATCAATTAGCCAATAAGTGAGATGAAAACCGCATTATTCTTATTTATTATTTGAACGTTGGCCACATACTTACCATACTTCTGAACTACTTCTGTTCTATTCCTTCCCCTCCTAGAATTCATAATCTGCTTTAGCCAATCCTACTTGACTAAAGAAAGAACACTAGAACCTCAAAATACCAAAAAGAGATTTTATTAGACTACCACAGCATAAATAATAAGCCAGTCTTACTTTAAAAATCTATTTAGGGATGAGGAATGTTTTTAAAACTTTTTAAAGGGAACATTTACTATAACTTGTGAACTGTTTTAGAGTATGAGAAGAAAAATTTAACAAACTTTCCAGAGATTCTCTTATAATTTTTATCTTCATTTTTAACTTTCTTGAGATAACATGTTTTTAATTTACTTTATAGTCAAAGACTTAATGCACCACTAAATAAAGAGTTCAGCAAGTAAGAAGTAAAAAGACATGGTTCAGCAAGAATACAGGTAAGGACCATAAACAATAATCTAATAAAAGTTGTCAATTTGACTCAAATATGGTAAATTTTTAAATAGCCAGAGATCATTAAAAATATAGTAGTATATCATTCTTAACAATTTGCTTGACAAAGATTTAAAACAAAGTTTGGAAAAAATTTAATTTCAGGATCATGTGGGTGGAGAACATCTGTCCCATGGGCAGTATGAGGCCTACAAAATCACCTGGTCTGGCCCAACCAAGGCTACCACAGGCAGATCTTGAGATTCAACAAATCTATAGCAGGCTAATTTTTAAGTTGCCAATGCCTGCAAACAGTGCTATAAATATTCAATGGTCCTTGACAGAAAATAAGAGTTTGCTACTCCTTTGTAGTGGATGAATTTTTAACTGAAAGACTATAAAAAGCAACTTGAAAATGTCTAATTTCCTGAACCCCAATCCAAAATACATTTTACTAATTTCCTGAATTCCAAGTACTACCTTTATTTTTACTGTTCTGTAAATTTAATCAAATATTTTTTTTCAGAAAAGAAATATATATATGTACATATATGTATATATATATATATATATATATATAAAAATTCTTAGTAAGTTGAGTCAAAATCAAATTATGGATTTTATCAGAATATTCTTCAAATCAAGTGATGATGATGCCATTTAATGTTAGACCCTACATGGTACCATTCAGAATGGAGTTGCACATACGAGATGGGGCTGGGTATAAAGCATTTTTTCACATGTACAATCACTTATGCCTTTGTTGAATAGTCTTAATAAAATACTACCACTAAGATGCATGTTTATAATGCCTTTCAGTTTATAAAATACTTCCTCTTAAAATACTTGCTCCCTGACTGATTCCTAATGGTATCTGTGTGAGAAGGTAGCCCAAGCATCTCATTTTAGGCACTTAGAAATTAAGAAGTCTTGTTGTTAAGTGATTTTACCAAAACTACAAATGTACAATGGGAAGTAGATGGAGAGCAGATATAGTTAATCTGTCTCTGGTTCCCAGAATCTCTCCATCTTATTGCTCTCAATCTTCTACACCTGATGAGAATAGCACAGCTTTTCAGCATAAAGAAACATAGTGATGAACGAAAAGTATTTCAGTTCTCAAGGCTCTTACAAATATATGAATTTATCTTCTGAAAATTGTACCAAACAATATTCCCCTGAATATTACATTTGTCTCTATTTGTTTCATACTCTGCCACTCACACACTTGTGTCTATGGAAAGCTCAATCATTGCTTATTCATTCAGCAACTCCTTGATGACTATCTACTTTTAGCCATGTTCTTAATATCGAGGGTGAACAAAACAGAGGCAACATTCAGTTCTCCTTCTAGTGTGGGGAGATAGATATACAATAAGGATAAAATGAAAAATATACAGTAAGTTTAAAAGTAGTAAAAAAAAAAGTAGTAAGTGAGATGAAGGAAGAAGAAAAGCATAGAAGGAAAAATGAAAATGCCAGAAGGCTTAGTCATTGAGAGAATTGTGAACAAAGAGATCTTGGGAATGAAGTTAGAAGCAAAGCAAACAGTGCAAAGATTCCAAGGCAAGCATGTACATGGAGGAGTTAAGGAACAAGAAACCTACAACATAAGAAATAAAAGTAATAGCAATAACTAGGGATCAGATGGAATAGGTCACTGCTAATCATTTTTTAAACTTGGCATTTACTCTAAGTATAGAGCATCAGAAGAGAAAAATTGGCAGTTGATAGACAAATTTTTTGTATTGACTCAAAACTCTAAAATAATATTGTTCCTCTATTCTTTCCCATTTCCTAAACTTTAAGTGGGAAGGATTCACAATACAATAAAAACATAACCCATTAGATGCTTCAATATAATTTAGCAGTGGCTATAAATATGATAGCTTAGGAACTTGTACATTATAAAAAATAATCCTGTTTCAGCTAAACTTATATCCATTGAAAGTGATCAGATACCCAGATGAGTTGAACACTCTGAGAAGCAATAAATGGAATAGACTCACAGAGATATAGGAAAAGATCTGATATTAATAAAAGAATCCTGAATTAGAAGTCAAAAGATACGGTTTGAGCCCAAGTTCAGTCATATGTGTAATTTTAAATAAAATCACAAAACTTTCCTGAATGGCAATTCCTCTTACCGGTTTTGTCTCTCTCCAAGGATTATGATGAAGATTAATGAGACTGTGTTTGTATGTGAGAAAGCACTATAAATAAATGAAGATATAGAATAAATGAATATAACTAGTAGTAGTGATATTATTCAGAAATACTCAAATAATGAGACATTATATTTCAGTGAATAAGTTAAAGTAATTGGGATTGTTAATTCTAGAGGATTCTACTGTTATTTTCTTAAATAAAAATCTTGCCCAGAATCCCACCAAGAATTTCATCCAATCTTGTTCTCTTCTCCTACTCAATCTATGTACTCCCCCTGAGCTCCAGATCTATATTTCAGGAGGTTATCGAATATTCCTATAAATACCTCAAAATTAATGTTTATCAGATTAAGTTCATTATCTTTCTCCCACACTGCCTCACTTCCCGTACTCTCTCTTAGTGAAAAGAGTTGTCATCTACCCAGTTTCTCAAGTGAAAAAGCTTATAGTCTTCATTCACTTCTCTCTATCCCTTATATCCTCCATCCATTTGAGTGCATTAATTGTAGAGACAATGTTTGACTTGGCTTTGCAACTTATTAGCCATGAGACTCCAACAAAGTCATTTAACCTCTCCTTGCTTCAGTTCCCTTATGTATAAAATGGGTATGGAGGTGCCAGTATGGTGGCAGTGGATTAAGACAGCACTTGCTAGGCTAGCATCCCACATAAGGGTGCAGTTTCAAGTTCCATATGCTCCACTGCTGATCCAGTTCCCTGCTATTGTACCTGTGAAAAGAAGCTGATGATGGCCTAAGTACCTGGGCCCTTGCCACCCATGTGGGAAACCCAGATAGAGGTCTGGATTCCTGACATCAGCCTGGCCCAGCACTGGCAGCAGATGAAAGTGTTTTCTGTCCAAAGGGAAAGAAAGTTTTAAAGTGACAATATAATTTTCCTCATGGGCATTGTCTACCTTAGAAAAACTACTACAGAACATGCCTGTGACTATAGACTTGTAGTTCAGGCCACCGAAGATTAGAGATGGGACATGGGCACTCCCTTGACTTGCATCCTCTGGTCTGCTTTAACACAAACCAGGAGGAAAAGAAAGCTAGGCATCAGAAGCAATGGGTGGCAGGCCTATTAATGGCTGATCTGTACGGTGATCTGCCCTCAAGGAGACCCAACAGGCCAGTCCACTGCAGTGGCTTTCAAAGTGGTAAGCCTGGGCTTCAGCAGAAGTCAGCTTGTGAAGAGCCCTGGCAGCTCTGCCAAGAGTTGGGTCACTGGAAATGGAGCTGCCCTGGAGTCGAAGGATGCCCAGGTCAGAGCCACAGATCTTATTGGCTCCAAGCTGAAAAGCCCTTCACTCAGCCTAGCTTCCAAAGTGACCACTGCAGCTGAGGGGACGGCCAAGTAGGGTCAGCAACATTGCAGGCAGAACTGTAAATTTCTTGTTAGAGATGCCACCTGCCTTTACCTGGCCAGCTCTCCTCCCAGGCCAGCCAAGTAATGAAAGTCAACAGAGTGCCTTCCCCTAGGAGGTTCACACCTCCCTTAGGATATACCCCATGTGAAGAGATAGATAGGTCTGGGCCTCTTAACTTACAAGGCCTAAAGCCCACCAGATTATTATCAAGCCCCTTCTATCAGGTTCTATTTGCCTCTCAATCAGAAAACTTAATTGTAGCTTAGACAGCACCTTTCTTAGCTCCTCTAATAATGACTCTGTCCTTTGTTCTAGACCCTGTCTAGTGCACTTGGGCCTCATTCCTTTGTAATCATAACCTCTGCTCTACCACCAATGGCTCTACTCCCAGCCTGTGTGTACTGATGGTCCTCTTCCCCACTTAATGCTGTATAATTGTTCAGACCTGGTAAATGCCACTCTTAGGATCATTGGTTACTATCCTCACCCTGTCTTTTATGACCTTGTCTAAATATGATCAGAGTCGGGGAACTTGGAAGGCTTCCATAGCCTTGGCCACTCATGACGACAGCCTAGGGTGGTTACTGGTGCCATAAACTAGAGTGTCAATTTGTTGGGTCAACAACAGGAGCCACTGTGCGCTTGCTCCTGATGTGGGATCTCTGTCCTTAATGTACTGTACATTTTGATTTAATGCTATAACTAGTACTTAAACAGTATGTTTCACTTTGTGTTTCTATGTGGGTGCAAACTGTTGAAATCTTTACTTAATATATACTAAATTGATCTTCTGTATATAAAGAGAATTGAAAATGAATGTTAATGTGAATGGAAGGGGAGAGGGAGCGGGAGAGGGGAGGGTTGCGGGTGGGAGGGAAATTATGGGAAGGGGAAGCCATTGTAATCCATAAGCTGTATACTGGAAATTTATATTCATTAAATAAAAGTTAAAAAAAAAAAAAAAAGAGTTTTCTGTGTGTGTGTGTATGTGTGTGTGTGATTTGTCTTTCAAATAATTAAATATATCTCTTTTTAAAAATGGCCGGGCGCTTTGGCACAGTGAGTTAACGCCCTGGCCTGAAGCGCCGGCATCCCATATGGGCACTGGTTTGAGACCCGGCTGCTCCACTTCCGATCCGGCTCTCTGCTATGGCCTGAGAAAGCAGTAGAGGATGGCCCAAGTCCTTGGGCCCCTGAACCTGTGTGGGAGACCCGGAAGAAGCTCCTGGATTCTGGCTTTGGATTGGCGCAGCTCCAGCCGTTGCGGCCAATTGGGGAGTGAATCATCGATGGAAGACCTCTCTCTCTCTCTCTCGCTCTCGCTCTCGCTCTCACTCTGCCTCTCCTCTCTCTGTGTAATTCTGACTTTCAAATAAATAAATAAATCTTTTTTTAAAATGTGTATAGAATAGTATACTGCACAAGATGTTTGTGAGAATTCTCTCTCCCTCTCTCTACAAACACACACACACACACACACATACACATACACACACACCTTGGTCTGGTGCGTAACAAATCTTCCCAGACAGACCAATCAATTAATTCACAAGCTTTTATTGGGATTGCGCTCCCAGGCGAGGTTCGCCGGTCCCAACAGAGTGGGGGCCGGGGAAGTCACGCGTCAGAGGTTGGGTGGGCTCCTTTTATAGATACAGGGCGTGGGGGTTAAAGGTTGAGGCAGGTCTGATCCTCATTGGTTGGCCTTTAAGCACTTGTGGGGACCTTGACAAGGACTTTTCTTCCCAGGAAGTGTGGGTAGGGACTCTCCATTCCTGGAAGTATAGGCCTTCTCTCATTGCGGACCCCAAAGCTACCATAGTGCTATATAATTTTTCCCTATTATGAGTATTATGATTAACCCTTACAAATTCTTTTTTTTTTAACTTTTATTTAATGAATATAAATTTCCAATGTACACCTTATGGATTACAATGGCTTCCCCCTCCCATAACTTCCCTCCCACCCACAACCCTCCCCTCTCCCGCTCCCTCTCTCCTTCCATTCACATCAAGATTCATTTTCAATTCTCTTTATATACAGAAGATCAATTTAGTATAAAGATTTCAACAGTTTGCACCCACATAGAAACACAAAGTGAAACATACTGTTTGAGTACTAGTTATAGCATTAAATCACATTTAGGACATTAAGGACAGAGATCCCACATGAGGAGTAAGTGCACAGTGACTCCTGTTGTTGACCCAACAAACTGACACTCTAGTTTATGGCGCCAGTAACCACCCTAGGCTGTCGTCATGAGTTGCCAAGGCTATGGAAGCCTTCCAAGTTCGCCGACTCTGATCATATTTAGACAAGGTCATAAAAGACAGGGTGAGGATAGTAACCAATGATCCTAAGAGTGGCATTTACCAGGTCTGAACAATTATACAGCATTAAATGTAACCCTTACAAATTCTAAACCTGGATGATCCACTGGCTCTGACCTTGCTCTCATCACCCATTCCTTTGGCCTTACATTCATTGTCTCCTACTTGAATGACACTTTCCCTTTCTCATCCTCCTTCTCCTTCTCCTCCTTCTCCATCTCCTTCTCCTTCTTTTGTATTTAAAAATAAGATTTATTTAAGTCAGAGACTTCCAGCCAGAGTGGCCTGGAGGGAGACTCCAAGAGAGGAAAGGGGCTGGTGGTCCTGGGGTTTTTAAGCACAATTTTGGGGGAAAAAATGTAAATCAGTACAAGACAGGACAAACCCATCAAAACCTAATTTGTTTTTTTTTAACTTTTATTTAATGCATATAAATTTCCAAAGTACAGCTTTTGGATTACAATGGCTTTCCCCCCCATAACTTTCCTCCCACCCACAACCCTCCCATCTCCCACTCCCTCTCCCCTTCCATTCACATCAAGATTCATTTTCAATTCTCTTTATATACAGAAGATCAGTTTATATTAAGTAAATCAGTATATATTAAGTAAAGATTTCAACAGTTTGCACCCTCACAGAAACACAAAGTGAAAAGTACTGTTTGAGTACTAGTTATAGCGTTAAATCACAATGTACAGCACATTAAGGACAGAGAACCTACATGAGGAGTAAGTGCACAATGACTCCTGTTGTTGACTTAACAAATTGACACTCTTGTTCATGGCATCAGTAATCACCCTAGGCTCTTATCATGAGTTGCCAAAGCTATGGAAGCCTTTTGACTTCCGACTCTCTACTAATGTAAGCCATACTCTAATGTAGCCCTGAATTTCCTGCTATTCCCTAAACTGATCAGAAAGTGCCACCATTCAGTACTATTCCCTTTTCCTGGATTACTTACTCAACCTCTTCCCTGCTAGGCAGATTTGAACTCATCCTCCAAATTCCAGCTCAAACATCTTCAATGTGAGGTTTTTTTTTTTTTAAGTTTATTTATTTATTTGAAAATCAGAGTTAGAGAAGAGAGAGAGAGAGAGAAGAGAGAGAGAGATGGAGACAGAGAGAGATCTTCCATCCACCAGTTCACTTCCAAAATGGCCTCAGTGGCCGGGCATGGGCCAGGCTGAAGCCAGGAGCCAGGAGCTTCATCTGAGTCTCCCATGTGTGTTCAGGGCCTCAAGGACTTAGACCATCTTCTGCTGCCTTCCCAGGCCACCAACAGGGAGCTGGCTCAGAAACGGAGAAGCCAGGACTCAACCAGCCCCCATACAGATGCCAGCACTGTGCCACAATGCTGTTCCCATGAATCATTTTTAGATTCCTTTAAATTCAGATTTTCTGCAGACTTTTGCCAACTCTCCCATTACATGATTTACCTGGTTAAGTAGTTTATTTTTAAATATATTGATGCATATGGTCTATTGCCCCTTAAGATCATGAAGTATTTTTTAAAGATATATTTATTTATTTTAAACAGAGAGTTAGAGAGAGAGAGAGAGGAAGAGACAGAGACAGAGAGATCTTTCATCCACTGGCTTACTCCCCCAGATGGCCACAAAGGTCAGAGCTGGGTCAGGTTGAAGCCAAGAGCCAGGAGCTTCACCTGGGTCTCCCATATGGGTACAGGAGCCCAACTACTTGAGCCATCCTCACTGCTTTCCCAGTCACATTAGCTGGGAGCTCCACAGAAGTGAAGCAGCTGGGACATGAACCAGCACCCATATGGGATACTGGCATTGCAGGCAGCAGTTTAACCCACTGTGCCACAGCACCAGTCCCAAGAAGCATGTTTTGTTCATTCCTCCAACTTTTGACACATAGGTGGTTCCCCGTGGCTGTTTCTTGAATGAGTGAGTGCCTGAACTGACCTTTCTGTGGTATTTCTATAAGAGCACCGGTTTCCAAATCTCCGTCTCTTGACAGGGTGACGCTGAGTCTAAAAGAGTCACTGAGTAAGTGAACTGAAGGTTCTAAGCACCAGAGATTCTGTATCAATAGTCCTCAAGTGCGGTCTCCCTAGGGGAGACCACTTGTGTAAGTTTTTCTCTGCACAAGATGTCCAGCTAAGAGGCCAGGAGCTAAAAGAAGGCTCAGACTCCTTTCTTAATGTCAGTTTTGTGTTCTCCGAGGGAAAGGAGCACAGCATGTAATACGCAATAAATCGCTGTGGATACTAGTGAGCCCCTTCTAGAAGGATGCTGAATTTAACTATAAATGAGGAATTTATCGATCATGTAGTTGAGTAACCTATACCAATATACAGAGACAAGTTGTGAAGAGCTCTTTATCTTATTTTTTCAGAGACAAAGGCAGTTTATTACCTATTCACAGCAATAGCATAAGCCAATGCATCAATACTTTTGCAATTGTTCCCAGAGTTCCAATTCCCCCAAGGCACCAGAAAAAGCTACTTGACACCTACACAGGGCAGTGAACTGTGTTACAGAAGAGGAACACTATGCTTAGGGAACCCCAATATTAGGATTTTCTTTATTTTTATTTTTTTAATATTAGGATATTTTAAAACAAATGCTTGAAGTTCAGTTTCCAAAAAAGGATCCATATGTATTCTGACTTCTAATATACAACTAAATATTAATTCCAAGAAATAATTAATTATGATAATTCCTGTAACACCATTCAGCTTAAATTCAGTTGCATCAGGAACCCAGAAACTGAGTCATTACAATGGTTTTCAGTTTCAAAATGAACATTGTATGGGAATCTGTTTAAACATTGGCTAAGATCCATTGGTCTGTAAGATTTTGAGCCAACTTCTCACAACAGGGTTTTCCTCTGTTCTTATTTTAATTGGTTGATCAAATTATAACTCAGAATATACAACAGGAAGCCTGAGAAATGGTTTGCAAAGCTTTACATATTTACATACCTTTTGTATCTCTTAATACATGAATTGCTTTCCATGCACCAATACCCTTATTCTTGTTATTCCCTCCACTTGGCCATTATTCCTTCTTTTCACCTGGTAATATTTCACTCTTTTTCAAATCAAGATGAAAAATGCAGTTGCGTGGTTTTTTTTAAGTCGAACTACCTGAGTAGTTTGAGGGGGTGAGGGAACTTGAAAATGCGCTGAGACTGAATGAAATCTGATGTCCTCCACTGGGATTTTCCTACCTTTGCAGTCCTCAAAAAGCAAAGTTGTTTTTTAAAAATACATGTGGCATTGACTCACTGCTATTATTTTTTTTTACAGGCAGTTAGACAGTGAGAGAGAGAGAGACAGAGAGACAGAGAGACAGAGAGAAAGGTCTTCCTTTTTCCATTGGTTCACCCTCCAAGTGGCCTCTATGGCCAGCGCGTTACAGCTGGCATGCTGCACTGATCCGAAACCAGGAGCCAGGTGCTTCCTTCTGGTCTCCCATGCGGGTGCAGGGCCCAAGGACCTGGGCCATCCTCCACTGCACTCCCGGGCCACAGCAGAGAGCTGGACTAGAAGAGGAGCAACCGGGACAGAATCTAGCGCCCCAACCAGGACTAGAACCCGGGGTGCCGACGCCACAGGCAGAGGATTAGCCTAGTGAGTCGCGGCGCTGGCTCACTGCTATTATTTAACAAAATAAAATCAAATTTCTCAGAAAGAGAAAAAACTACTCTAACATTTAAGAGCCTATGTGCCAGATCATTTATAAGCCTATTAGCCACAACTTTTACCATTATGACATATGTTTTGCTAAATATATGTACATGGCATACAAAAACATCCAGAATGTACAACAGACAATACAACTGCAAGTTCAACATTCTATGGTAGGGGCCAGTGCTGTGGCATAGAAGGTAAAGCCACCACCTGCAGTGCCAGCATCCCATATGGGGGCCAATTCGAGTCCCGGCTGCCTCACTTCGATCCAGCTCTCTGCTATGGCCTCAGAAAGCAATAGAAGATAGCCCAAGTCCTTTGGTTCCTGCACCCATGTGGGAGACCTGGAAGAAGCTCCTGGCTCCTGGCTTTGGATAGAAGACCTCTCTCTCTCTCTCTCTCTCTCTCTCTGCCTCTCCTTCTTTCTATGTGTAACTCTGACTTTCAAATAAATAAATAAATCTTTTAAAAAAATTCTATGGTGATAAATCCAGAGTTTATGAGCCAGACAATCTCTGGGATTAGAATCTAGGCTGTGACATTTATTAATTGTGGGAGTTTAAACAGTTTGCATGCTCTCTCTTAATTTCCTACAATTGAAAATAGAATTGATATTTACTTCATCTTATATTGTATTAGTATTAAATCAAATACTAAATGTGAAAAGGATGCAAAATGGTTATAAAATAGTCAGTGGGAGGTACTTAGTGATGTCATCCAGGAATTATCATAGTATCTAGATTTTTCCCACATCAGAGCAATCTATTTTTAGCTTAGACTTCAATAATGAAGTTGCTTTTCCCACCACAAAACAACTTTGCAGGCAGGATACTGAATAAAGAATGCTGACCCAATGGAATACAGAATTCAGTAATGTCAGTGCGTGTGATGTGGAACAAGCAGGAAATGACCATTTATGAATAACTCTTGCCAGATACTTCAAGTGGGCTGAAGAAAGCAAATTTCCCAGTTAATGAGATGGATACAATTTCTAAACTTAATTTTGAGGAAATGCAGAAGCTAAGCAAAGTGTTTTTGGTAAATAAGTTTTATAACAAAACACGTATATCCCAGCATATCAGCACACACACAGTCAACAGTTTTTCACCCTACACTTCTGAACTCCACCTGGTGCAAGGCTCTGTGCAATAATAATGAGAAAGTTGGTCCTATCATTGGATAAGGTTTGTCCCCCAAGAGCTCCTGTGTGCAAGGTTGGTCCCCAGTGTGGATGTTAAGAGGTACTGGACCATATGAGGTAGAGATTCATGCATGATGCAAGACAGTTTGATCTGGAGGCACCGCCCTTGGAAGAAATTGATGTCGTTCCCATGGGACCCTAGTTAGTTCTCATAAGAAGGTTGCTATAAAGGAGCACACATAGCCCCTCCCTAGTCTCTGACTTCCTGCATTGCCATGTCACCTTTCATTCTTATGTGCTTTCCCACTATGATATCATTCACCATGATACAACATAGTCCATGGGGAGGGGGTAGTGTGGCATGACTACAGCTGGTGACGTTCTGTTCATACTTTCAGCCTTCAAAGTTGGGGGCTGAACAAACTTATTTTCTTGGTAAAGTACCTGGTCTCCAGTATTTTGTTTTAATAACAGAAAGTTATTATTTTATAATTATATTATTTTAATAACAGAAAGTAGACAAATAGAGATGCCCAAGAAATTGTGGCCAAGAGTAGCCCAAGAGAGACAGAAAGGGACAGGCAGAATCTGAATGACAAGAGCGAAGGAAAAGTGTAAACAGGACTTGATCTGTCCATCTTCTTTGTTTAAGAAAAGTGAATCACGTTGGTTGGGCATAGCTATATATGTTTTCTGTGGTGATGGAAGGGAACTTGAAACTGACATCAGAACAGTTAGTTATACATAACTTGCCTTTTAATTGTTTGGTAAACGTCTCAGTAGTGTTGGTAAAGGTCTTCTCAATACATTTTTCTCCCTTTGTCACAGAATTTAAAACCCTCTCTGATCATTGTTATATACTTACTGCCCTCTGAAGCAAATGCTCGCTAGCTATCTATTATAATAACATTTCTGGAAAAAGCAATACCAGCTAATCAGCATGCAGTTAAAGAATATAACCTGGGAGTGAAATTTCCATACCAGCGCACTGTTAAGTAGTTAAAGCAATATGGGAGAAAGAACTTTTTTTAAATAAAC